>NC_043959.1:30599400-30932525 GCF_902148855.1 Sphaeramia orbicularis
TATTTATATAGCACTTTTCTATTAACACTACTCAAAGTGCGATCCAGTATTCATTTACTCTCACATTCACACTCTGGTGGTGGTAAACTATGTTTGTAACCACAGCTGCCCTGGGGCAGGCTGACGGAAGCATGGCTGCTAAACTGCACCAACAACCCCTCCGACCACCACTGAACATTCACACGCATTCATACAGAAGTGTGAGTAGCAGCACTGGAGGCAAGGAGGGTGAAGTGTCTTGCCCAAGGACACAACAGCACATGACTAGGACAGAGCAGGATTCCAACCGCCAACCCTTCGGTTATTGGACACTCTACCTCCTGAGCCACAGAAACCCTAACCCAAACCCTAACATCAGTATTTCCCTTAAGTATGATGGGAGATTTTTATCCCTAAATGTGAAGAAATTAGATGGTAAGTTGTGGCAGAAAATTATTTACACTCAGAGCACAAATAGTATTATTACTATTATCACTACTACTTTGCCACTTGTTACTGCTAGTACTTTCTAATGTGCAATGGTGTTTTTTTTTCCACTACTATTTTTTATGACTTTTTTTATAGTTATGTTATTGTATTGCTTTTGTATTGCTTTTTTTCTTGAGGGGTTTCTTGTGTGTATTCTCAGTGTTGTGCTGCTTTTGGAACCTCATTTTCCTGAGCGCCCAAGGCATCAATAAAGTTCTATCTAATCTAATCTAAATAGTATTTTAGAAATTTAGAGGTAGAACATTTAAAATCATAGTCATAGATAAAAAAACAAAATCAGTGTTGAGAAAAATTAAATAAAAAAACATCTCTGAGGCATTTTGGAAGCAAAGATAACAATTTAAACAAAACTAACCAATGCAATCCAATGATATGTATCACAATAAAAACCTATATTACGACATTTGTCATTATTGTTTCGTAGCCCAAACCCCTGTTAGAAAAAAAAAAAACAAAGACATGAATTCAACGTGTCCCAATACTTTTGTCCATATAGTGTATGTAATGTGATGGAATTCACTTTGCGTCATCTTAACTCAGACAAAAACAATGCTGCATCAGATCCAGGTCCTGCATTTCTGCAGATGTGTCCTACCTATGGCCATGAAGTCCTCATGGTCCCAGATCTGCAGCTGGGCCAAGGGGCCGCTGTACAGCAACAGTCCATCGGCCACGTCCGTGATGAACTCCAGCGACACGTGGCTTTCGAAACAAGGCATCATGGGAGGAAACCAGGCATAGCCGTTGCCATGGAAACTGTGCTTGTTCTGCTGGCACTCGGGCCCCTCATACTGAGCCGGGCATTGGCACCTTGGTGAGAAGAAGAAAGCAAAATTGTATGAATTAGTAAATGGAATAAATTCACAACTCTGGAGTTTTGAGTTGCGCTTGACAGTTTGGTTCAAGTGTGAGAGCGCTCTGATCGCAGTCTCTGCTCTCTTTTTGAACCACTTACTATTCTTCATTCTTCCTACATTTCTCGCTGCATTCGGTCTCTCTACATGTAGGCTAGTGTACTTTTCTTCTCTCAGACAGCCTTCCCCTTTGGCCATCTCTCTCTGTCTCTCTGATGCAGATGTTCTCATTAGTGGAAATACCACAGGGAGAATCACTACATCACTAGGAAACTCTTCTCTCCGTACTGCCATGCATCCAAGTACTCATTTGTTATATCGCTTCCAGTCAAAATTTAACCTCTCACCCCTTTTCTTTAATATTTTTTCCCTCAAAATTTCTGAATACATCCCTCTTTTCTGTTCCTCCTTCTTGTATCTCTTTTACTCTTGACATGCACTCTATGACTTTTCAGTCTACTTTGTAGTAATTAACTGGCAGCAGTTTCAGATACAAGTAATGTGATTTTTTAATAATATTCATACACAAGGTGTCCCAAAAAATGTATACACAATTAAAAATAATTGTAAAGTAGGTGTTTATTAAAAGTTGCCAAACAGGTGAACTGGATGGAGGGGTTTCGTTGAATACCCTCCGCGTTCAACAGACCTCACACCACTAGACATTTTTTTATGGGAATACCTAAAAGACAAAGTCTATGCTATAAGACCTGCAACAGTCGCTGACTTGAGAGCAGCCATTGAACGTGAATGCACGCAAATACAAAGGGAATTGTTTCATGATGTGTGCGATTCCATTGCTTCATATTGTCAGCAGTGTCTGGACCAGAACAGACGTCAGTTTGAGAACAGGCAGTGACAAAACAATACAATGATGTTTGTAAATTCTATTACATTTTGAAAATTAAATGAATTTTAATAAACACCTACTTTACAATTATTTAAAGTGTGTATACATTTTTTTGGGACACCCTGTATATGTATTTTTTTAACAACTTTTATTTATTTCTCTTTTTTATCAGTACAATATAATCTCCTCAGGTTAAGGAGCACGAAAAGAAATAAAAGAACAGAAAAACAAACAAATGAAAAGAACAGCCCATGTTGGTGTCAGAATATTTTAGGGTCCCTTAATAGGTACATTTTTCCCTTAATGTCAGCCATTTACCCCAGTTTTTCATAAAGATATTTTCTTTTAACTTCACTTTATATGTAAGATGTTCCATGACAAGTATATCATCTATGATTATAAGCCATTGTTTATAAGACGGAGTATCAGTCTTAAGCCAGTTCTTTGTTATGGCCTTCTTCCCGGCCACCAGGAGGATCGTGACAAGATATCTGTCTTTTTTATACACTGATTCTTCCAAATGTCTGAGGTAAAGAACAAGACAAAAATCTGGTATTGCATATCCCAACACATTACAGAGAGCTGAGTGAACCTTCCCCCAGAATGGTTGAATATTTGTGCATTTCCAAAGCGTGTGTGTGTGATCTGAATCCATGTGATTACAAAGTCTCCAACACGGCTATTGAGTGTTCATTTGTTTAATTTTTAATTTTAGGTGTGATGAAATAACAAATTAGATTTTTCCAATTAAATTCTCTCCATTTAGGTGATTGTGATGTTGATTGGTGTATTTGCCACATATCATACCATACCCCCCAATTTTTTAAATAATATGATATACTATAATAATAATATATAATAATGTGATAATATAATATAATATAATATAATATAATAATGTTTTTACTACATTTTAGAATTACAGTGTATTACAAGAAATAAGTGTCCAGTTATTTACTGATTTCTTGTAAATGTGAAAGAATATACAGTAACATAATCCTGGTCCAGCTTTATCAATAAATGATTGTATCTGTATCTGTATTGTAAACTCGACACTTAGGGGGAAAAAAATCAGTGTACTATAGTGTCACCATTTCTTATTTTAGGCAGTTGAAATAGATTTCTTTATTTAGAATGGATTCATTCGTATTATTCAGTTTTGTTGTCACACTTCAGCCTTTGTTTATGAACAGGGTGAACAGCCACTACTGCTTTTATCCTTCTCTCAGTTTTCCTGTGAGTCATCTGAAACCCACCGCTTCAGCTTCACTGACAGTTTGCTTTCTTTCACCTTCCCACTTTCTGCTCTTTACATTAAAGTTAACAAATGCCAGTGATTTCTACAACCAAATGCAGGCTCTCAAAGGAATCAAATGACATTGCTTTTTCCCAGGTTGCATTGCAGTTTATTGTCTGTCACGTCAGACACTGACAAAACAAAATACTGTTGATATTTCAAGTTTTATATTATGGCATCTTTTCAGACAAATTATCTGACATTTTGGAGTAATTATTGCCTTTAATATTTTTTTCTGTTTTCTGCAAAATTAAAAGAGCATGCATAATAATTAAATCAATAACATCATCAGCCTTTCACCATCTCAAAAACATTGCCAGAATAAAAAATTTACTGTCTGAACCACACTTAGAGAGACTTGTCCATGCATTTATCTATAGCAGGTTAGACTATTGTAACGGCCTTCTCACTGGACTCGCTAAACAAACTGTAAGACAGCTGCAGTCCATCCAGAACACTGCTGCTCCAGTCCTGACTAGAACCAGGAAGTACGACCATATCAGTCCTGTGCTCAGATCTGTGCGCTGGCTTCCTGTGGCTCAGAGAACAGACTTTAAAACAGCTCTGCTCGTGTAGAAGTCTGTCTATGGTCAAGCACCGAAGTACCTCTCTAACATGTCGGTCCCATATGAACCCTCTCGGACCCTGAGAACCTCAGGGACTGGTCTTCTGCTGGTGCCCGGAGTCAGGACTAAACACGGTGAAGCTGCGTTTCAGTTCCATGCAGCTAAACTCTGGACCAGTCTTCCTGATGAGGTGGACAGGCCTCTATTCTGACAATGTTTAAGTCCAGGCTGAAAACGGTTCTGTTCAACTGTGCATAGAACAACTGAAAGGGTTCTATCTGCACTTTTCTCTTTTACTTTATTTTAATTGATTATTACCTCTGCCAAGGAGGTTATGTTTTTGTCGGCGTTGGTTTGTCTGTCTGTCTGTGTGTCTGTCTGTGTGCAAGATAACTCAAAAAGTTATGGACGGATTTGGATGAAAATTTCAGGAAATGTTGATACTGGCACAAGGAACAAATGATTACATTTTGGTGGTGATTGGGGGTGGTGGGGGCACTGATCTGCCTTGGCGGAGGTCTACGCTCTCCGAGTGCTTCTAGTTATTTATGTTTTACTGATTATGTTTTAATTGTAATTGTGTGTTTTTAACTTGTCTCTTTTCCATTTTAGTAAAGCACTGTGAATTGTGCTGTGTATGAATTGTGCTATACAAGGAACAAATGTTAAAATTTTGGTGGTGGTCAGAGGGGGGGGCATGGGGGCCCACTGATCTACCTTGGCGGAGGTCTGCGCTCTTTTTTCTAGAAAAGCCCTCGAAGAGCGCAGACCTCCGCCAAGGCAGATCAGTGCCCTCCCCCGATCACCACCAAAATTTAATCATTTGTTCCTTGTGCCAGTATCAACATTTCCTGAAATTTTCATCCAAATCCATCCATAACTTTTTGAGTTATCTTGCACACAAACAGACAGACAAACAAACAAATGCTGGCAAAAACATAACCTCCTTGGCGGAGGTAAAAATAATATTATCAACTCCTCTTTGCAATACTCAGGGCTGATTAAGAGTTAATATAATGTATACTAACAACAAATTTCTCCATCAAAAGGACATAGGAGACAGCAGGACACTCTTGTTGACAGCAGAGAAAAAAAGGATTCCACTGTTGATAAAACAAATTAATTTGTCCACGAACAGAAAACTTAATCTTTTTCAACTTTAAAAAGAGGGACCAGACTTTAACCACCTATTATCAAAAGCTGAGAAGCACTGCTAATGACATGTATCTCCTCTTGTCTAAAATTAGTATCTTACCTCTTCTACTGTGGGAAGTCAGCTCAAAAGATCATATTCCTTCAGTTAAAGCACAAACAGTGTTAACCTCTAGAATAAAGTTATTAATTAAAACCAGATAAAGTAGTAAGATCTGTTTTATCAAGCAGTCACTGGATAATGGTTCCCGTCTGTGTTTTACTATTATACAGTATGCAACATTTTCGATTCATATTATTGATGCATTCGTGTGTATGTGAATTTTACTGCTGTACAGTCTACTTTATTTTAACTGTATCTACTGCAGCGTTGTAACAAATCTCTGGAGTGACGTCTAACTCCTCTGATCTCACTATTCAGACTGAAGTTTCACAGCAAAGATCTGTGTCTGTTTGAGGACCACGTATGGAATGACCCAGATCAAAACTGAAGAAGTCTGATTCTGTGTGATTTATGCTGTTCAGATAGATTGTCATGAAAGAAGAGGAAGTATTTGGCTCGCTTTGACCTCCAGTGTGGATGAGTATTAGTTTGAGGTTCTAAATACCTCTGAATCATAAGAAGATGAAAATTAATCAGATTTTACGGTTCAGTCTTTTGAATTACGTGTTAAATTCAATCTTCAAAATCTTTCAAACACTCTGTTTGAATGTACTGTTATTTTTATTCTATTGTTTTATTCAGTATTTAGTATTAGTTTATTGTTCTTATTTTTATTGTTTTTAATTGTACAGCTGTTTTATGTCTTTTTAATCTAGTCTTGTCTTTTACTCTTTTATTTTGCTTTTTTGTTCTTCTGTACAGCACTGTTTTTAATTGTACAACTTTTTTATGTCCTTAATGTATTCTATTCTTGTATTTTATTCTTGTATTTATTTATTTTTAATTTATTTATTCTTCTATACAGCACTTTGGTCCACTGTGGTTGTTTCAAAGTGCTTTACAAATAAAGCAGAGAGAGAGAGAGAGAGAGAGAGAGAGAGAGAGAGAGAGAGAGAGAGAGAGAGAGAGAGAGAGAGAGAAATTGTTAATATTTCCCTTTAAAGTTGCTTTGGAAAAAAGTGTCTGCCAAATGCATAAATGTAAATACAAATCCCTTAAACCACAACAAGTGAAATGCCTGAGTGCAGGTGTCCAATTGCAAAAAAAAAGTTACTGTTTTTATTTAAGGCTCTACATATTTCCCATATCAGTTCTTCTTTTTTTTTTTTTTTTATCAGTTTCCCTTTATATTGTTTTTGTTTTGCCCTGTTTATTAGCTGTATATAAAGTTGTAATGTGACCTGATGTTATTTCAGCAACATAAAAATTCTTCTCATTCATTCCACTTGTTGTTAGCAATTATGAAATATACAAATTGTGTACACAGCCTCCCGACTATTCACACAAACATGCGGTTCGGAGAAACAAAGTATTTCTCCAGGGCAATTCCTCTGCTCCTAATAAGTGCGTTTCTCATTGGTTTATGTTATTCACACTTCAAATGCTTCTCAAGATATTCAGCCCTGTAGATAATGCAAAATCACACAGAGACACAGGTTTGCGAAACCTGAACACACACACACACACACGCAAACACACACGCACACACACAAATCTCCCCACGCTTTGCATTGGTGTTTTGTTGACAGCTCATTCCTCATAGAAACGTCCCTTCTTCTTTTGCTCGTTTTGCCTCCGTTCTCATCCAGTAGATGAAGGAGGATGTATGCAAACATAGGCACACGCTTCAGTACAAAAATTACACAGCTCACGTAGAATACATGACTCTCGTACTAATAGAACCGGGACAAGTGAGTACCTTGAGACACATGAGCAGACAAACAAATGAACAGCTGACAGAATGCTAATGTAAATTGCAAATATACAGAAGCAAATAGAAATTCTAGCATAAAAGATTGGTTTGTGCATTCCAACAGTGTGTGTATGCGGCGAGTTCACGCACGCCCCGGAGTGTGTGTGTTTGAGCGTCGATGATTAGACGCTCCAGGAAAAAAACATCCACGCCTGTATCGCCATTTTGGCAACATCATCCCAATTCTCTGAGCGCAAGACAATCTGAGACATAGTTTTAGTCACAACGGCCAAGCCCTCCAATCCTCTTAAGGCAGCTTTGTTTTGCTCATTCTCTGTCTGCAGGGAATTGTGTTTGTTAACGTTGGACCAGGAATTGTAATCCCACCCCTTCAACCCCCTCACTCTCCAAATCTCATTATTAATCCCAGTGCCTCGATTATCTGCATGTTCGTCTTTCAATCTTGAAGCGTAATCTGTTTGTGTATACTGGTGCGGGGTCATAATCTGCACAACCCTGAAACAGAAAACTACGCTACAGCAATTTCTCTTATCTTATCGACATGTGTTATTTATTTTCTCCCCCGTCTTCTTGTCTTCTCTCGATTTACTCATTTTTCTGTGTTAAACTCTGTCCTCACTCTCTTCTGCACTTTTCACATTCTCTGGCATTTTTCTATTCTTCCCTCTCCCTTCCTTCTTCATCTTCCCTCATTTTCTCCAACCCTGACATCTAAAGTCTCACCTCCTCTCCTCCTCTGAACCTGGAGAATCACACAGCATATGTTACGGAGCTCCCGTACAGTATGCGCTGTGATTGAAAATGTGACTATCACACAGCATCTGCGTCCCTGGGCTTGACAACTTCACCTGCTTTGCCTGTCATCTATTTAGCTGGTACTTCACAAAGACATATTTCCAACACGGCTTCCACTCCACAGCACATGATATTTTAGAGGCTGGAGAATGAAATTTAAGTCATGTTCACAGTTTTGCATAAAGTAAGAACAGCACAAAATGAAACACCTATTCGACTCAATGACTTTTCTTTGCTTACGTTACGTTACAATGATTGAATAAACTACTTTTTGCAGGAAAAAAATAGAGACATAAAATTTTAAAAAGCAAAAAGAGGTTTTCGCAACCATTAATACAGTAAACTCCAGAAATAAAAAGGAGAGAGGAGAAGTACTTCAGCATCACTGTAAGAATCTGTATAGTTTGATATCAGGAAATAGTCTGTTTTTAGTTTTAACCATGCGTCACATACATTTAACCCATAAAGACCCAAACAGCCACCAACGACCAAAACCATCTACTGTAAAATGTATAATAACGTCTGAACCACTACACCTACTATTACATGTAAATACTTGGTGTAAAATGCAGTTTGTCATCTTTTCATGGTCATCAGATATGACCCATTTGGACTTTCAGAGACTCCGTGGTTACCATGGAAACACCGTCAACTTCGACAACATTGATTCACCAGTAAAACCCACGGAGTTGGATCAATGACAGTGGATATAGACATTGGGGTTATGTTGAATTAATGATATATTTTTGCAGAAAAAGTCATTTTTTTTCCAGTTTTCTCTGTTTTTGGTATATTAACCCTCAACTTTAATCTGAGCTTTAATGAACATCTACATGATCAGTGAATTAAATATAGGAAAATTCCTGATGTTCAGTGAAAAAATGCAAAATATACATTTATATTTACATTTACATTTATGCATTTGGCAGACGCTTTTTTCCGAAGCGACTTACAGGGGAAAACCAATCAAATTAATCAGTCAATCAAAATTTGATTTATATATGATATATTTGATTTATATCACAACAAAAGTTATCTCATGACACTTTATATATAGAGTTGGTCAAAACCAGACTCTAAGCCAATTTACAGAAATATAGAGGATAATAGTAAGTAAGTTAGTAAGTAAGTAAAGCTTTATTTTTATCTATAATATGATAGTAAATGGTGATAAATCACTTAAGAAAAGTTAAATATAGAGAAAAAATATTTTGGAACTGTCACAAAAGTAGCCCTGGGTCTTTATGGGTTATGATAAGATAAGATAAGATAAGATAAGATAAGATAAGATAAGATAAGATAAGATAAGATAAGATAAGAGTTTATTTATCCCACCATGGGAAATTTCACAGTTAATCCTTTATCGGGTAAGTGACTATATTTGGTAACTTCTGCAAATACGGGGCCAATCCCGTGCCTCAGTGAGGTCCAGAAGCATGTTGGTTTTTCTAACACTATACAGTGATTCAGAGAGATTTTAACAAGATTTTGTAGCTGTAAATAGTGAATATAAGTGATTGTTGTTAGTTTATGACCTTATAACAGTTGCTTTATTGCATATGTTTACTTTTCAGCAAGTGCTGCTCAGATGTTCAGTGGCAAGAAGAGGTAGATGACGATGTCCAATAACACTCTAAGGTTGAAATTTTGAGTTTCAGAGTATTTCAGTGAGTGCCCTCTAAAGGGTTAACAGCAGCAACATACTGTACAACAAGCAAGTGCAGAGAAAAAGACAGATAGAAAAAGAACACATTTCTACCCTATATCCAGGTAAAACTTATCAAACTGAAACGAGTCTTTACATTTTCCGCCACGACATAGATTTTTTTAATTAACCGCAGCACATAGAATTCCAAGAGCTACTGTAAGGTCCACTGTCAGCAGAATATCTGTAAGCTCATTGCCCATGTCCAGACAGGAGGGAAGTGTGACATAAACTTGTTAAACCTGCTAGAGCCCACACCTTGCAGTGTAGGTGCTGTCCATTATATGTGGAAAACCAACCAGTGTCTTATTAAGGTGGTTCAACACAGGCCGAACACCACTCACTCAGAAGATATTCTTGATTTATGCAGTTTGTATCAACCAATTCCAGTGTTTTGGGTCTATTTTGAAGCTATATTTACTTGTAAATGTGGAATTCTAGTAGAATATATGTCCTCATGCCTCATCTAGTTCAATCAATTATGCAAATACAAAGATATGTGATTGTACAACAATAATTAAGTTGCTTTATTTTTTATTTTGTGGAACTTGGAAAACAATAAAGTTGCCCTTTGAGTGAACGATGAGTTTAAGCATTTCTTAGTGTTGTTCATTTATGAGAAAGTAATGGAGCGAGGGTTCAACAGAGAGCTGAAATACTATTTTTACATGAAGGTAGATTTGTTTCTTTATTGCTTTAACAACAACAAAAAAAACTTCACTTCAATAAAAAAGAGAAAAAAAGTATTTGAATGCAAAAAAAATATCTGAGATCCAAAAAATTGCATTTTTTCCTTTTTTTCTTTGATTGAAAAGTTTTTTTTTTTTTATTAAAGTAAGTTACTTTTTGATTGAAAATGTTTCTTTTCAAGTCATCTTTTTTGTATTTTGGCCATATTATGGGTAGGATATTTGTATCTTCATTATTCAATCCACCAAAATATCATTTCAATCAAAAAATGATATCCAATTTAAAAAAAAACAAAACAAAAACTTCACTTCAATCAAAAAAAATATTTTCAATACAAAAATAACTCACTTCTTTCAAAAAAAAAAAAAACCTTTTCAGTCAAAGAAAACAAGCGTTCAAATGCAATGTTTGGATCTCAAATATTTTTTTTGCATTCAAACACTTTCTTTTCTTTGATTGAATTTTTTTTTTTTTTTTAAGTGAAGTTTTTTTTATTGAAAATATCTTTTTTGATTGAAAGTTGTTTTTTTTTTTGTTAAAGCAATAAAGAAACAAATCTACCTTCATAGATGTACAGGTCAACCTACATTCATACAGTCAGAATCTGTGGGTAGTGACTGAATGAACGGGGTTGTGGATACAGGTGGTGGATTTGGGTTTCTTCACTAAATTGGCTTGGATCTCTTTTGGAGAGTTTGATCATCTGGCATAGCTCAGAGTGCAGCCAGTGTACTTCCACATGAAGAAGACAGGTGGTTCAAGCATCTGGATAGGCTTCTTCCTGGACGGATCCCTGACAAGATACTTTTGGCATGTCTTGGGGAAGAGGACCTTAGTCCTTGGAGGAGGTGAATGGGGAGTGGGAGGTCTGGGCATCCCTGTTTACGCTGTTGACACTGAATTCCAGAACAAGAAGCAGATAAATGATGGATGAAAAGCATTTTAATAAAGTACATCCATGGATGGGACAAATCAACTGGCATCTTGTACACTATTCAGTAATAGACTACACAACCGGATATGCAGTTTCTGTGGGTGTTGTATGGCCCTATGTAGACAAATAAAGATTATTCTTCTGATATTGAGCTTGTTTATGTGCACACTTATACTCCAATCATTATCCGATTTCTGTAATTATCAGATTATTCAAGTGATAAGGTAAACAGTATAATCTCATATGTTTTATCAGATAAAAGTAATAATCTAATTAGGAGAAATCGGTTTAATACATCTGAATTTTTCCACAACATTCTGATGTCTTCACTATGTGTACAGGTTAATCTAATTTATTTCATTCTTTTTTATCTGCGCATGTGTACAAAAAACTATTAAAACCATTGAAAATGAAAGTTACATGGTCAAACATGAGGAAGTTTGAGCCTACCTTCTATATTATAAAATCCAAGTGGCCTCTGTGTGTGTGTGTGTCTCAGGAATCACACAAAATCCGGAAAGAGCTGACTGCTGCAGTTTGGCATACTTATGTATTTTTGGTCAAGGAAGACAGTAGCAAAAACAGCAAGTTGATAGGACCAATATTTTGGGAGATATTAGTAATTTTGGAATACAATAGCCTTATAATCACATTGCTATGCCCAGAACGCTTTGGCAGTGACTGCTGGACAAATGCGGTACAGCACGAACAAATACACAACAGCATAAAAACTAACACGTCTAGAAGCCGTGGATCCCCATAGGTCAACACACTAGTCATTATATATGTACGTACTCTGAAAGAAACCCGACAATGGATTAAACATTTAAACCAGGGTTTTCGATGATCTCATTTCTAGAGTGCATGTAAATGCATCAGATCTGATTATTACGATTATCTGAATACTCCCAGTTATTGGATTTTTATGGTCATGTAAACAAGCTCACTGTAGAAACATTTGAAAACTTCTGCTGAGTGACTTAAGTCTCTAACCCCGCACCATCTGCAGTGTTTTCATATGGTGTGTGTAGCTCTTAAGACCCAGTATCTGCTCCACCAGTACTGTGAATGAACTAAGTCTACAAATACAATGTTTGCAGATCAGATTAACAGAGAATGAGAGGATATAAAATGTTCACACGTCTAATTGTAAACGTATGAGTGAATGCGTGCGAGTGTGTATTTGCATGCGTGTGTAATCCAGGGATTACGTCCTGCTAGTCACTGTGCTCTGGTCCAGCGGTGAGCCACATTACACGGCGGCTCCAGCCAGCCAGACTTAAATCCTGCCCTTTTCACTCACTGCTTCTAATTAAATGAAGCTGAAGGGTAAAATTAACTTCTACAAAACACAGCAAGGAAGCTTACTGGGCACGTGTACAGTGAGAATTTATGCCCACCCCCTAACACATGAGCACGGCAGCTGTATGCATTTGTGTTATCGAGTGTGTGTGGTGTGGTGTCGGCTTGGTGCTAAAAGATTAAACAACTATTTGAACACCCTAAGCATAGAACACCTGTAGCAACAGCTGCTCCTGCAATTTTTTGTGAAGTCTAAATTCTGCCAAGGTTTGAAGTTTGGTATAATATGTATATGCTGTTCCCTGCCTGTAGATGTTTGCCTTCACATTATCACTTCAAAGCTAAAATCTATAATTTATTTTAGTTCTAATCATAATTTTCTGTCATGTGCATGCCAGTGTGTTGATAGATGCTAACGTCACACTGGAATTAAATTGCATTAATTGCCTTTTTTTGCTACAGCTGAAATGTAACCGCCATTCTGCTTATAAATATAAATACACACAGCTTAAAGAATATTGCAGTCTACTCACTTGTAATGGACTGAGCATCTTAAAAACTGTCAGGACTGAACAGTTTAGATCCTAGAACACAAGCCCCATAGTTTTTATTAATGCTGTTAACAAGATACTGTCAGTATTTCACCACACATCAAATTAGCTGAAAGACTTGTAATAAACATACAGGAGCCAAAGTCTATTTAGATCCTTTGCTGTGTAGCATCTTGTTAGCTTGCTAGCTTGCCAACAAAGCCCTTGATGTACGAAGGACACAGACAAACAAAAGATAAAATCACAAATCTGTTGCCTGAACATTGTATTATTCATGTGTTTTTATGTTGTATCTGTATGTTGAAACAGGATAAAAATGGGCTCCCTGACACTGTTACCTCCCACTTTAAAAATGAAGCCAAGATCCTGCAGTCGTGAGAACTTACATGTTGCTTGTGAGAGAAATTTGGAACTGGTCTGCAAAGTTAACTGACTGTCTTTTGGCTGCGCATCCACTTGATTCTGGACCACGGCCGGTATTCACCCGTTTTATATCATCACATAACTTATTAGAAACAGTGATATGAAAGATAATGATGTGACCACAAATAACTCTTATGAGATTTACCCAAAAGAGACTAAAAACACTTTTGTGAAAAATGTATTGGACATGTATTTTGAGTAGTTTGGCTGACGGCCCATTGACTGGCATGGAGGGGGATTTGCGGTCTATATAAAGGATAGATACAGGAACTGTCACTATGTGAACTTTTCAAAATAGTTTATGATATTTGCATTCAAGAAAACTTTGCTAATGGACCCAGTTTATGAGTAAGAACAGGTAACTTAAAGGAGTGATATTTTGCTTTTTTTTGTTTTGTTTTAATGGAATTAGTCTACATAAACTGTAAAAATAAACTGTAAATGCTATGCTTAGGTCTGAATTCTTCATTAATTCAACTCCACAGATCCATCTTCAACCCTGTTTTTGAGTAATGACATGAGAAACGTCGTTTTGAGCGCTGGCCCTTTAAATGCAAATGACCCGACCCCCTCTACAGGGTGGGGAAGCAAAATTTACAATATTTTGAGGCAGGGATTGAAAGACAGTGTATGACCAATTAGTTTTTTAAAGTCATGAGAATTTATTTGCCACAAGAAAATTTACATAATAGAAAATGTTTTTATTCTATGTGTCCTCCATCTTTCTCAATAACTGCCTTCACACTCTTCCTTAAACTTGCGCAAGTGTTCCTCAAATATTGGGGTGACAACTTCTCCCATTCTTCTTTAATAGTATCTTTAAGAAAGTCAGCATTGCTGTGTGATGTTCTATTGGTAGCATGTTCTAAAACGCCCCAAATAGCAGAATCCAGAGGGTTTAGATCTGGGCTAGAAGGCGGCCATAAACATGATTCCCAAAAATTGCTAAAGTTGGATTTGTTGCTGTTGTCAACAAGTGTTTTGGTGTTCTTGTGTAAGATTTTAACTTCAAATCATATTTTACTGCATTTCTAACGGTCTTGTTGTCTACCTCAAGTTCAATTGCCATTTTTCTCATGGATTTGGTTGGATCCTTTAGGATTTTGGATTTGAGAGCTTTAATAAAAGCTTTGGTACGTTTTTTGTTGCTTCCTCCACTTCCAGACTTTCTCATAATAGTTTTGCTCATAGTCATTCTCTTCTTTACATTATAAACAGTCTTTATGGACACTCCAACTATTTTTGAAATCTCCTTTGGTGTGACGAGTGCATTCAGCAAATCACACACTCTTTGACGTTTGCTTTCCTGATTACTCATATGGGCAAAAGTTTCTGAAAAGGTATGGATAATAGTGTTAGGTATGATTATGACATCAATATATGTTTGGTTTCAAAATAATTGACGTAGTGCCTGCTGAGAAAAAACAACTAAATGTTCATTGTAAATTTTGCTTCCCCACCCTGTAAGTTGTTGGCTGTGCTGCTCTGTCCTGTTCAGCCCCTTGTCTTCATTAATACAACCGACAACTGAACATTTTAGGTAATCAGCTCGAAGTTTGGACATATTTTCAGTATGGACTACAACCGCTGCGGGTGACAAACAATTATGTCGTACTCGGAGAAATATTCGTCGGAAGTTTTGACCTGATATGTGCAAATATTGTGACGTAACTAGTAATAAAAACGTAACAAATTAAGCAGAAATTAAAACAGGTTGTAGAAATCCACTCGATTTTTGCCAGAATGAATATAAAGATAGCTTTGCAGGACCTGGAGGGTTCAAATTCAAACTTTATGAACTATTAGGGTCCAAATACACAAATAAATGTACCAAAGACAAATAAAAGTGAGTTTAGCCGAAATATGACCCCTTTAAGTCTAAAATTTGGTTTGAACGATAGAACCAAATGAATGCATCCAAATCCAAATAATCTTGATCTGCACATCTGTGGAGACAAACTCTGTCACAAACTGTATTTTTGGAGTTAACCTATTGTCTCCACATTTAGCTAGTTTCCTCTGGGTCCTCCAGTTTCCCCCTCCTTTAAAAACAGGTAAATATATGTGAATTATCTTGCTGGTTCCTATGACCATGGCATTAATGAGGAGCTGGAGTTGGTCCCCGAGGGCCTCCAATGGCACTGCTCAGAATGTGTGCTAATGCTAATGGTAATGCTCGATACTGTGTGTGTATTACAGTGTTCCCTTGGGGTCTTGAATTTACAAATCTGCATTTAATACCTTAAAAAAAGTCTTTAAAAGGTATTAAATTTGATATGGTAGGTCTTAAGTTATGTTGCCATAATCTTCTTCGCTTTATTGTGTTTAAATATGTCTGGGAAATGTCCGTGCTGCAAAGAAAGTAACGTTAGTCTACTCAGTTCCCATGCAACAATTTATATTGAAATTAGGAATGTGTTATCGCTAACTTTGCAGCCCCTGGTGATAAATGACGCGGAACACTGGGGATCAAGGCACTGGAGTAAATAAATACATATTCCTAAATTAAAGGAGTCATAAATTTTTGTCAGTATAGCTGTGTAATGGACATTAAACTCTGTTCGAAGTAGTCTTAAAAAGTCTTAAATTTAATTTGTAACTTTAACCTGTAGGAACCCTGTATCAGATAATACAGTGAGGTGTCCTTTAACCTTCAACCCTAGCACTCCAATGATGCAACAAACTGGAGACTATAACAACATGTGACATTATCTTCCTTTGACCTTCCATCGCTTCTGAAAAGACTCACATAACATTGATATCACTCATAGACTTTGTAGTTACAGCATTCAGTAGCAGAATATTATCTTACTTTTTTTTTTTTTTTTTTAATCTCCTTTTTTATCCTTTTTATTTTATTTATTCTGTATGTTGTGTGCTTATGGTTTATGGACCTGTGTCTGCAATAATGTTTATTAATTACAGCCTGGATATTATCAGATCCAATCTGCATAAATACTGGTTATTGATTACAGTCAACATTTAGAATCAGAAATTTCAGAGAGCATTAGAGGAGACAGTTGAAGTAACTTAACAGCCTTGTAGCATCAGTCCATCTCCTTGCTCTTTTTTCTTCAACAAAGATGATGAAAATAAGAGCCTTCTTGTTTATATCATTGCCATTTACAGTGTATTGTCAGAGAAGAAATAGCAACAACTCAGCTGAAAAGATCTAACCACCCCACAGGAGATCAAGATAATACAATGTTACTGAAAACTCCTGTCTTACATGACAGCTTGCACAGTCATCATAAAAAGGACGTATGAAGTAAGTACGCAATGCACATGAAGAGAACTGGTTACGGAAATTACATGAAATCACTAAAAATACAGTTAAAGCTACAGTAGGCAGAAATCAGATGAAACACACACGGTTCTGCCGTCTCTGTCCAAAACAGGTTTTATATAATGATAATAAACATATATCAACATACATTTTTTTACCAACAATGGTCAAGAAACAGAAAAAAGCTTAAGGACACTGCCTGAATTTGTCATTTTTTGCATTTAGAATCAGTCTTAAGTCAAGTATTGTGCAATTTTCCAAACCCACATACTCCCTTCTGCAAGTCAAGGTCAAAACTGGATGTTTCAGCACCATATTGAAACAAGTCAAAACTGTCTACAATTTAGTTTTGTTAGTTTTTTTTAAATTATTGTTATTATTATTAAAATAAATAAATTTTTTTTTTTTTAAAAATGAAGAGGTCTGGACACTCCTGGACACTCTTAATGGACTTTCTCAAGCAACAATAGATTATACTCATCTGTAAAGTTATTGCGTGTGACAGCTTCCCTTATTTTCTCTCTCTTTCTTTCTGTGTGCTATTATTATGATTATTATGATTATTATTATTATTATATTTTTAAAATAATTATTTTGACTTTATTTTTCTCTTTCACAGTTTTTTTGTGTGTATGTGTGTAGTGAGGTTAGTTTGCATTTTATTGTGCAATTAGTGTGGTATGTGTTGATGTGTTATGTATGTTTGTCTATTGGAAATCAATAAAAAGCAATAAATAAATAAATAAAATGCATTTTTCCGTGTCTGTCTGATGCAGCCACACCTTTTGAAACACAAAAAAGATGTGTATGCATTTTTTATTTATTTATTTGAGATAATGTTTGAAGTGTTTGTAAAATTTTAAAGGTGTCCAAAAACTTTTCTCCACTATTGTATTGTGTTGCTTCAGAAATAAATAAACAAGTCAACACAGGACAGACAACTTCTTGACACTGATTGGTCATTAGAGCTGTCAATCACTCATTTTTCCTTCTTAAAGCATTCATAATTGTCAAGAAAACCTCTCATGAGCTCGATTTTCTAGAACAGAGTCAAGATCGGTCAGAAATCTCATTTCCTCACAAACCACTTTAATTAAAATATACTGAATTGTTATTATGAATGTTATTGTGAAGTTTGGGCAAACTGAAGCTCTATAAAAGCCTCTACTACACTGGTTACCCACCTTTTTTGGCTCATGACCCCATTTTAACATCATACATTTCCAGCAACTGCAGACATGCAAAACAGAGACATTTTTTTTTGCTAAAATTAATTTGTTTTTGATCATGGAATAGTTTGCTATACTACGTTACAAATAAACATTAATTTTAGATGACATTTATATATAAGCTACATTTATATATAGGCTATATAATGTATATTATTGTGGACGGAGGCAGAAAAGCCAGGTGTAGATCACTGCACAAAGTGAGAATTTTATTTTCCTCGGTCAGGATATGTACAGTCAGTCCAGCTTGGATTTGCAAGGCTGACAATTAATACTGAACAAACAATAACTCAAACTATGAATTATGAAAGAGCTGCAGCATCTGAAACTGACCACAATGAACATTTGAAAGATAAACAGTACCACAGTGCTTCAGTTTCAGCTTCAGAGTTTGTCATGTCTTTTATGTCTTTTTATCTATCACCTCAAGAACATTTCTAGGATTAAAGGACTGATGGCACAGCAGGACCTTGAAAAACTTGTCCATGCATTTATCTTTAGTCGAGTTGACTACTGTAACAGTATCTTCTCTGGTCTGCCTAAAAAGTCTATCCGATGACTGCAACCGATCCAGAATGCTGCTGCTCGAGTCCTCACTAAGACCAAGAGAGTGGACCACATCACTCCAGTTCTGAGGTCTCTACCCTGGCTTCCTGTCTCTCAGAGAATAGACTTAAAAATTCTCTTGCTAGCTTATAAAGCACTGAATGGTTTAGGCCCAAAATACATCAGAGACCTTCTCGTCCAGTATGAACCATCCAGACCACTCAGGTCATCTGGTACAGGTCTGCTCTGTGTTCCCAAAGTCAGAACTAAACATGGAGAATCAGCGTTCAGTTTCTATGCTCCGTATATCTGGAACAAACTACCAGAAAATATCAGGTCTGCTGAGAGTCTGAGTTCTTTTAAGTCAAGGTTAAAGACTCACCTGTTCACTGCTGCCTTTGACTAAAAGGCTTTTGACTTTTTAAATTTTATATTCTCTTTCGAAACTCTGCACTGCAACTCTTACTTTAATATGTGTGTTTTTATTTTTTTTGGATTTTATGTGTTGTTTTCTTACTTGCTGTTTTTAATCACCTTTTACATGTTTCTTTTATAATGTTTTAAATGTGTTTCTTTTTATTTCAATGTCCTGTGTGAAGCACCTTGAATTGCCTTGTTGCTGAAATGTGCTATACAAATAAACTTGCCTTGCCTTGCCTTATGGATTGTCTCTCAAATCTCCATATATTTTTTATCAGTATTTTTTAATTTTTTTTTTATCAATTACTATAAATTTCAGGCAACCCCATTTGAATTCCAGGCGACCCCACATGGGGTCCCGACCCCAAGGTCGAAAAACACTGCTCTACTAGCTTAGTTGTAGATCAGTCTAAAAGTTTATCTAGTCCACCTGCTGGTTCTCTCCACCTTTCTTCACCCTGCTTATCTTCTGTGTGACCTTTTCATGACAAATCTATCCAATCAGGATCCTTGAGCTCGGCTCCTGTGCTTGTTTATCTACCTGTCTATGGTTCCTCCTCCTTCTGCTTCACTTCTGCTACGCCCACCGATACCTGCTTGACATATCTTCTCCTTGGACCTCCACCTGTTTGACCAGCCTTCTCTCCACCTTCCTCTTTGTCAGCTCATCTTTTCCATTTCCTCATAAATCCAGTTCTTCTGCCTTCCAACTCCATGCACTCTTTCCTTCATCCTTCACCTCACTCCCCTACAAACAATACCACCAACTCTAAACTTCAGTCCATAATTTTTTGGGTTTGACTCCATAATTCAATGCATTACATAATTTTATTTAGATCTTAGAGCCCTATTGGGAAGCTTCAGCCAGACTGTAGAAACATTGTGAATGTGAGGAATTGACTCATAATTTCATCATAGCATTCAAATTCTGCGTGGAGTTACAGTGGAGGCAGGGATAAAAGCATAGGTCCACACACTGGTGTTTGAGTTAATTGGTTGCAAAGAGCCCTTCACTTCCACCATTAAAGATCCGAGCCTGAGGATACACAAAGTATCAGACTGAATTACACTAAGTTAAACAGGGTCATCATGTCTCCCCTACCACTAGAAGCACCAAAGAGCTTATTTCGTCATCGTGTTTGCAGTTAAAAGGATTTGTTGAAACGCTCCTACCCCACTTTTGGCCTTGTTTACAGAATGATTTATGCTAATGAACCCACTTTCCTCTTCGGTTCACTTATTTCCCTGGAATTCGAAACAAGAAGTGGCAGAATGTGACAACTAACATGTAAGATTTTTCATCTAGAAGAAGGTTGTAAAAAGGTTTGTTTCTATTTATGGAGCTAGGAAACACAGGAGTAAACAAGAGATGTATTTTGAGAAAGACTGTGCCAAGAATGTCATATTTTTCCTCTGAAAATCAGACTCCATAACAATAGAAAAGCCTGGCTGTTAAACCCTGTCAGGCACTGGAGCACTGTAAACTGAATTCTATGAACCCAGATGCTCCAGAGTCTATGCCCGACCCCCTGACATTGTTTATGTGAAGAATGGAGGCATGTGGATTCATGGAGGAATGAGGGAAATGAACTGTAGCTGAATGAGAGAAACTCCAACATGAAATGTAAAAATAAGGCCAGAGTGGGTAAAATGGTCCAATTTCTTTTACCAAAGTTTATTTAAGACTAAGCTTCACCAAACTGTTACTGTCCCAGTTACAATTTGAGGCACACAATTTTAGGGTTTTGTAATAAAACCTTTACAACAGGCGTGTCAAACTCATTGTAGTTCATCGGCCACATACAGTCCAACCGGACAGCCCAAACTGGCTAGAATTTACTGGTCCAGCCCGACTGAGATTAAATAATAACCTGTACTATAACTAGAAAAGCACTTGGAGAGCACAGACCTCCACCAAGGCAGAACCCCCCCATCACCACCAAAATTTAATCATTTGTTCCTTGTGCCAGTATCAACATTTCCTGAAATTTTCATCCAAATCCGTCCATAACTTTTTTGAGTTATCTTGCACACGGACAGACAGATAGACAAACAAACCAACGCTGGCAAAAACATAACCCCCTTGGCGGAGGTGAAAGGGAAGTTGATTCTGTTTGTGTGTGTATGTGTGTCGGGCATCTCACAAAATCTGGAAAGAGCTGACTGCTGCAGTTTGGCATACTTATGTATTTTTGGTCAAGAAGGAGACTAGCAAAAACGGCAAGTTGATAGGACCAATATTTTGGGAGATATTAGTAATTTTGGAATACAATAGCCTTATAATCATGTTGCTATGCCCAGAATGCTTTGGCAGTGACTGCTGGACAAATGTGGTACAGCATGCATGAATACACAACAAATATCCAAGTTGGGGGACTGGGATGCTACCCCTCAGGGTCAGGATGTGGATTTTAAAAACACCCCACCTTTTCACATTCCACCCTCGGTTCTGACAATAATGAAGTCCACAACCCATGGTTCCCCATGGGATCACATAAAATCCGGACAGAGCTGACTGATACAGTTTGGTAAACTTATGTATTTTTGGTCAAGGAAGAGACTAGTGCAAATGGCAAGCTGATAGGAACAATATTTTGGGAGATATTAGTAATTTTGGAATACAATAGCCTTACAGTCATGTTGCTATGCCCATGACGGTTGATGGGAAGTGCAGCACCACGCTTGGCATGACGAGAAATGAGGTTAAAAACAGAAACGACACATTTACTAACTTCAGTCCCTAGATATCAGTATTAATATATTAATTGTTGCTTAAATTTTAAAGGATGACTTACCAAACAATTTTTATATCAGTACTTATAAAATATAGACTAGCATCTTTTCCCAAAAGTCAGCTCTCCCCAGCATAAAAACCACCACATCTAGAACCTGTGGTTCTCCATGGGTCAACACACTAGTAAAAGCATAATAGCCTACAAATAATGAGAATTTTTTCCCTTTGTTTTAATGCAAAAAAGTACAAATTATATAATGAAAATGTTTACATGTACAAACTATCCTCTTAAATGTGAATAACCTGAAATTTCTTAAGAAAAAAATCCAATTTTAACAATATTATGCCTCAACTTATCATTTATACATGTGCATCACAGATCACAGTGGATCTACAAAGGCACAAAACAGGTATAACGTTGTGAAAATGTTGGAGTTTGGAAAATGAGTTTGACACCCTTGACTATTAATATCTTCAATCTAATTTTTGCATTTCACATTTTCATCCCAAGGGCCAGATTGGAACCTTTGGAGGACCGGTTTTGGCTCACAGACCATATGTTTGACACACCTGCTTTAGATAATGTTTGATATCAAAACAATAAATGAAGCAGAACTGAGATATTAAGACTAAACAACAATATGTAATTTGTATGTGCTCTTAGACATTCTGAATTTTTGTGCCATTTTGCATGCATTGCACAAATTATCATTTTTTAAGGCATGTTATAATTTTTATGAGGAAGTTCGACCTCTCTTTTTCTGCTATTCTGATGTAACTTTTTAGGGAAAGGAGGTTTTCAAGCCGAAAGAATTTCAAGTAGTCACCTTATCCCTTGTACATCCACTTGACATCGCGGTGTCATCTCGGTATGGATGGCACTGACTTCTCCGTCAACATGTCAAAACTGCCCAGGAATCGCTTGTTCTTCTTACATATCATTTCCTGTCTAACCCCACTCACTGAGTATAAGGTCTGCATAATTCTGCAGAAGTTTGCATAAATCTCAGCCTGCTGTTTTTCTTTCTCTGGGTGTGAACAAAATTAGATACTCTAGCCTATAGTTGAGGTGTGACAGTAGTATTAAAGGATGAATGCGAGAGCTATTGAAGTGTTGAATTGTTGCTGAAGGCAAGGGAGACAGATTCAGACTTGGGCGCCATGACGTGGAAGCCTTTTGCTGCTAATGAGGGTATTTTGTACAGAGGAAATTGTCAAAACTGTCTTCGGTTGTCCTGAAATTGTTTCTACTCCAAGAATACACTAAATCTAAAAATGTGACACCAGCAAGTGTGTTGAAAATGTAATATTAAATATTGATACAGTACGTCTGTATTCTTACTGTATGCATCACATGCAATCGGTGAATTGACTGATCAGCAACACAGTTTTAGAAATATGAATAAATGTAGGTTTTGATGCTTGCGACACACTCAAAAAAAAATTGTGAAGAGACAAAAATATCAGATAAAATAAGTTTGTAGAGTATACGATAACCCTGTTCTGTGAGATTTCAGCACTACATCCACCAAAAAATCACAGCCTGTTCACACTAATATTTTGCAAAACAAACATTTTTTTCTACATTTGGGCCTTTCATCCACACATAAACAACGTTTTAAGTCAATAAAATAGGAGACAGATGCATGTCCCAAACCCAAACGAACACCTTAACTTAATTTACTACCAATTTTGTAACTTGTCATCATTGCTTAGTCCGACAGACTGAAGCCTCTGCACCTCAGAAGTTCCACAAAATTAAAGTTCCACAAAAATAAGTTTGTCTGAATGTTTGTCGTTGATATTTACTTACTTACGAAATAAAATTAAAGTTACTAGGCATTTTTTTCATCAAGGGTTAAATGAGGGTAAATATATATGCCTATTTAGGAACCCAGAAGACTTAGAAGTAGGGCTGGGCAATATGGAAAAAAATCATATCACAATATTTCATTCATATCAGACAATATCGATATGTATCTCAATATAAATCAAATCACTATTTTTGTCAAGCTTAAATTTTCCGTTACTCTTAAGTAAGCTGTGAAGACATCAGAAGGTTATTTTTGATTTAAATATGATTTATTTTCTGTCAGAGGTTGAACATGACAGATGTGCTGAAGAACATTATACAACTGTTTCAGATCAATAAAAAAGGTACATTTATTTAAAACTAAACTAAAAGTCTGACCAGCAGGCAAAACCTTTCAAGTTTTAAAAGAGAGCACAAACAAAACAGACCATCTTAATGAAACAATGCCAGGGGGTATATACATGGGGTTGCGTTCCTTGACTGCCATAACTGGCGTAAACCAAAAGTGAAACTTAACATGCTTTGAAGGTCCAACTCCCGGCTTCCATGCCTCTGTTGTACACCAGAACTGAAACGGTTCACACCCTACTTTTCAGTAACCTGGTCGCCCCAGTTGTCGGTTAAATTTTCTCCTGAGGGGACACAAATTATTTCCCACTACAGCCCAAACATTAGTGTGTATCCTGCGGCTGGCTCTTATGTCTGCGCTGTGTGCGTCAACCTAAACTGATGTGGCTCTAGCGGGATTGGTTCGGTGTGGCACTACTTAATTACGACTGGCTGTTCTTACATTGGGGCAAAAAAGTATTTAGTCAGCCACTGATTTTGCAAGTTCTCCTACTTAGAAAGATGAGAGAGGTCTGTAATTTTCATCAGAGGTACACTTCAACTATGACAGACAAAATGAGAAAAAAAAAAATCAGGAAATCACATTGTAGGATTTTTAAAGAATTTACTTGTAAATTATGGTGGAAAATAAGTATTTGGTCACCCACAAACAACCAAGATTTCTGGCTCTCACAGACCTGTAACTTCTTCTTTAAGAAGCTCTTCTGTCCTCCACTCGTTACCTGTATTAATGGCACCTGTTTGAACTGGTTATCTATATAAAAGACTCCTGTCCACAGCCTCAAAAAGTCAGACTCCAAAGCCAACCATGGCCAAGACCAAAGAGCTGTCGAAGGACACCAGGAAGAAAATTGTAGACCTGCACTGGGCTGGGAAGAGTGAATCTACAACAGGCAAGCAGGTTGGTGGGAATAAATCAATTGTGGGAGCAATTGTAAGAAAATGGAAGACATACAAGACCACTGATAATCTCCCTCGATCTGGGGCCCCACGCAAGATCTTATCCCGTGGGGTCAAAATGATCATGAGAACGGTGAGCAAAAATCCCAGAACTACATGGAGGGACCTGATGAATGACCTGCAGAGAGCTGGGACCAAAGTAACAAAGGCTACCATCAGTAACACACTACACCCAGAGGGACTCAAATCCTGCAGCGCCAGGCATGTCCCCCTGCTTAAGCCAGTACATGTCCAGGCCCGTCTGAAGTTTGACACAGAGCATACGGATGATCCAGAAGAGGACTGGGAGAATATCATGTGGTCAGATGAAACCAAAATAGAACTTTTTGGTAAAAACTCAACTTGTCGTGTTTGGGAGAATGCTGAGTTGCATCCCAAGAACACCATACCTACTGTGAAGCATTCATCATGCTTTGGGGCTGTTTTTCTGCAAAGGGGACAGGACGACTGATTCGTGTTAAGGGAAGAATGAACGGGGCCATGTATCATGAGATTTTAAGCCAAAACCTCCTTCCATCAGTGAGAGCATTGAAGATGGAACATGGCTGGGTCTTCCAGCATGACAATAATCCCAAACACACCGCTCGGACAATGAAGGAGTGGCTCCGTAAAAAGCATTTCAAGGTCCTGGAGTGGCCTAGCCAGTCTCCAGACCTCAACCCCACAGAAAATTTGTGGAGGGAGTTGAAAGTCCAAATACTAATTTTCCACCATAATTTACAAATAAATTCTTTAAAAATCCTACAATGTGATTTCCTGGATTTTTTTCCTCATTTTGTCTCTCATAGTTGAAGTGTACCTCTGATGACAATTACAGACCTCTATCATCTTTCTAAGTAGGAGAACTTGCAAAATCAGTGGCTGACTAAATACTTTTTTGCCCCACTGTATGTCTGTCAAAACACAGACGAATGAATTCTACCAAAACTGTATCGAGCATGTTTAATATTTGTATCAAGGAAAAGTTATTTCACGATATATATCATTATCGTTTTATCGCCCAGCCCTACTTAAAAGGTTGAAGAAGTGGCTTGTGACTGAAGGGTCACCAGTTCGAATTCCCAGGCTAACAGAGAAACTGTTGACTAATGTGCCCTTGAGCAAGGCATTTAACCCCCATTTGCTCCCCAGGCGTCTGACATGGAAGCCCACTGCTCCTTGTCTGCAGTGTGGGGTGTGTTCCTGCATGTTCAGCTAAAGATAGATTAAATGCAGATGGTGAATTTTAGTGTGTGTAACATGTTCATGTGTGTAATATACTGATAGGTCAAGATTCTTAAAATGAATCTATTCATGTTAATGTGGACGGAGGAAGGATGCTTTGCAGGGAAACTTGAAGCTTGATGCTTTTTGGCGAGCTTCGTGACAGATTTGTTAAGAATATTTTTCAATGTGAAAATGCAAAGAATTTAGGCCTTTTACCATCCGCACTATATAATAGTGTGAAAATATGAAGGAACTTGAGGAAAATCTCAGTCTGCAAAGGCCAAGGATGGAAGCTGTATGTGAATGTCTGTGACCTTCGGGCTGTCAGGTGGCATTTCATGAGAAAACCTGTTTTGTTATTGTGATGAATGCAGACACATAGGCTTGGACTTTATATAAGCTATGGAGAGACTGTCATTCATTAATTTAACTCATTAAATACATCACAATCATCAGCATTAACAGTTTCAGCATTACAAGGACAGAACTGCTCTGCTGAGTCCACATGGTGAAAAAGTCTGTTTCAATTATTTATTTGTTTAGAGAAAAAAAAAAAAAAAACATGATAAAAGAATGAAACAAATGAAACAAATCTACATAATCTACATGAAGGCTGCTGTGCAAACACAATATGCTAGAAGATATGTATTCCTCTTGGACATTAGTCCAGCAGCTTTTAGTCAGTTTGGATCAAATCCCATTAGTTTCCCTACTCAGTGCAGTTCATTTGGGGAGGTGGGAACACAGTAATCACACCAGGGTGGATCAAACAAAACGCCGAGACCACTTAGAAGAGGTGGTCTTGGTAGAGTTCCAAACGAACTATCAGGTGGTTCGTCTGTGGGAATGTGATCACCTCTGGGTGCAACAGAACTACCAGGTGAGCAAGACAAGTCTGAGCTAAAGAACTCCTGTATCTTTGTACATTTGTTAACCGTACAAATTTGCAAAGGAGTTGTAACCCCCCACCCCTCCACTGACTGAGCCCCCTGGAGTCTAATGGACAGTGCAATACTCACTCTACCTCAGTGCAATACCTACAACACATGCACCTTGTTTTCCTTACCTCATCTGTATATATTCTTATCTGATGAGTCTGTATGATTGAACTGATGCTTCACTGTTCTCTTTAATCTTTTTTTTTTTTATCTTTATTGATTTATCTTGCCACTTAGCTGTCTTTTTTAATTAATGTGCTGTAATATATTGTTTTGGGTTTTTTTTGGGTGCCTTTTGTCATCAGGCTGGGGACTACAGCAGGATACTAGCTATGTTGGCTAAAGCTGCCCCTTTTTACTGTTACCGATACAGTTAATCAATTGGGATTGCCCACAATACAATAAACTAATAAACTAAACTAAATTAAATTATTTGTTGTACATATTTGCCATCTGTAGATTTAGATTTTGTATATTTCAATAGTTTTAGTAGTACTTTAGTCTATATATATTTAATATTTTATCCTGAAGCCTTTTGCACATGTCTACATTTTTCAGTACTTTGTGTGACAGTTTTATACAGTCTTTTTTACACAGTCTTTTTTTGTTGTTGGTGTTTTGCACTTAGTGTTTCTGCTGCTAAACTGATTCTTATTGTTCCTGTGACAGTGACAATAAAGATCTATTATTCTATTCTACTTAGTGGGAGAATGTTTCTTGACAAGTTAGATTAAGCATTGCCATCTTTGCCTTTGGTTTGGTTAAATTTTCCACTGTATGAAAAAAAAATCTAAGGATAAAACATTCAAAGCTAACAACCTCAATGACTGATTTACACAGAAGAAAACAACCTACCGATCTGAAACCATCTTGAGTGTACACATCCTCCACCACTCACAATGACACTTGGGATGCGTGTCCTATATAATGAACAGATTCACAATCATCTTCACTTTCACTCTGCTCTTTTGAAAGAGCATTGACAAGCGGTCATGTCATGTCGAAACCTTGACATGAACCTGAACTACACAGATGTAAAAGTTTACAATAAGAAAGAGGAGGCTGTTGGAAAATACTGCCAGTTCAAAACCCTTATTTTACCCAGTGGAGGAACGAGTCAGTGAACTCATCAGAAACAGTCTTCTCTGATGAGTCCACTTGGATTAACGTAGTGTCATGTGCAACACAACAACTAAAACTCTCTAAGCTCTAAGTCACAATTATTTGCTTGGTAAAGCTATAACCCTTTTGACCCAAACTGTAGCCTGTGATGACAACATCCCCCTCATTTATGGTGAGCTATGTTTTTCCACTAGATGCAGATGCATGTTTGGTTCTTAACAGCTATAACAGAGTTCAAGAATTCCCCCGTAGCATGAATAAAAATACTAATTGCAACTTCATTTTAATTCAACCTTATCCACAGCTGCAACACACCAATGAGAAACAGCGGAACCTGCCGTTAATGAGCGAAAACAGAGAAAAAAGACCAGGGAGTTGAAATGAAAGGCTCAGTGCTTATGGTATTATTACAACATTTGCTGCCACAGTATTAAATAAAGGTTCCCTTTTTGCAGCAATCAACATAACAAAAGGAAATCTATTGTTGTGTTGATTTCCCTCCCATTTTTTAAGCCCTGACACCATTTGAGAAAGATAGTTCGCCTCCAGACAAAAAAATCCACACACAGCAGACAAAACACACATGCAAAAACCACAGGCGTTTCGCCTTCATCTCTCCAGCGGTCCCGAAAGTATATGCTTTGAGGTTATCCTCGCTCCTTTAATTTTCCTCTAATTCCTCTCTCTTCTTCTGTCTTCTTCCTTTCTCTCCGTCTCATAAAAACACGCACCGGTCTTCGTTCACCATGACCAGACACTGCTGGAAGCTGAAATTGAATTCCTTTTAAAGGTTTTCTGTGAAGATTTACCTTGGTTTCTTGAGTTAAGGTGAAAACAGCAAATGTGATAACTGCTCATCAGTTTTTGTTTCCTACCTACAAGGCTACACGCAGTTTGGAAAAAAAAAAGGCATCAGCAAACCTGGAAAATGATTTACTGTGTCATATTGGTTTCCTAAATAACCGCCAACACATCCCACATTCTACAGCTCCTTAAGACTGGAGGCCAGGTAGCATAGCATAAGCCGCACCACTGGGAATCCTCATATCTGGCAGAAAAAAAAAGAAGAAGCTGGCATAAAACTACCAATACTGAACATGATGCACCAACAGAAGACATTCAAACCTCAGGACGGCCCTTCCATCCCAGCATAAGCCTTCTGTTTCAATGACGTTTAGGATTTATACACATCATTTACGTTTGTTCTACCATCCTGATCCCAGAACCATCACAGGCTTACAACCAAGTACTAAGCTTACAAACACACCTCTGATGTCCTGGGATTATTTAGGCTTTAATTCCTCTTCAATTAGTGCAACACAGTCTTTGATATGACATTTCATTCTAAGTGCTGAAAATAGCCGCAGGAAACATTTAAGGTAATATCACTGGGATTTACATGAGTATACAGTACACATGTCCAGGACTGGCATGTTAACAGAAACACTTTGACTATAAAGTGGAATGTGTATCAATAAAACATTCCAGCACATTTATACTGTAGATCATCTTCTACCAAGATTTGCATTGATTTTGAAGATTGTGGTTCGTATCTATATCATTTGTGGTTGCTGCAACCATAGCAATTAAATTATAGTCATTTGTTAGGGAAAGAGCTTAAATTTATGTCAAATTACTATACATTGATGCCCAGATCATCTGTAGATGTTGGACAACTGTGGAGGACTTTGACAATACTGTATGTCACCCTTGTGTTTCATTGATCATCCTCTGTTAACAGAAATACAATGTAGTGTCAGCATTTTTGTGCTGTAAATCAAAGTTACATGGTGGAATTTGAAAGATCTTGTCGACACTAATGTGCATATGTCACAAACCAGATATTTGTCTTTATGGGTCTTTTGCCCACAGGTAAACAGCAGATTTGTTCAAGACGTTCCAAAGTGAAAGTTTTTCTTTCTTTTTTTTTTCCTTTGAAGAGTGAAATCTTTTCAAGGTAATTTGTGTGCATGTGCTCTGTATCGGACACAGTAAACAAAAACATTAGAAAATGATGAAAACCTCTATGTGTAAGGAACCTGCACATGAAACATCTAATATCAGTGATATAGGTGTATAAATTAGTGGATTACCTGCAGGAGACTGAGGTCATTATGAACACTTTTGACGATGGACCAGACCCGACATATACTAGTGACGTGGCAAATACAACTACATAAAACTCCTTTATGAAGTAGTGTGACAGACTCACAGACATAAACCTTTGCAATGCTTTTATTATGTTTTAGTGATGTGTTTTGGAATTGGGTGTTGAATATATCATCAGATCTTTGATGTCTCACATCTGGGGACCATGTTGGAAAAAAAAAAATTCATTTCTTTGGATTTCTTTTGTCTATTAAGACATAAATGAAGCCACTTACTCACTTACTCACTTAAGATTACACTTAGACACTTAAGGCAGCTTAAGTTTGACTTAACTTGTCGCTGCTGCTTGAATTTCATAAAGCCTCTGCATCTGGTAGATCCAATATTCTCCAACACTATCTTTGTCCAAAGATTACATTTCACTAGATACTATAGTTTATACTGATTTGTATTCATATCTGTGTTGTGGACAGGGAGTTTTAGTGAAACAAAGGTTGTGTGGAGGATTTTTTAAACAAAGAAAAAAAATATACATATATTAGTGTTGTCAAACAATACAATCTTTTAATCAGATTTATCACAGGGTTGCTGTGGATTAATTTCGATTAATCACAATTAATTATCATTCATTTTTAATCAATATTAATCACGTTTCAATTTGCATGAGCAAACAGACTCAAGAAAGAAGGGAATATATATGCACTTGACATGTTTGTCGCAAGCTGGGTGGCACATTAGCCGAAGTGCTAGCAGAATCCCCGACTAATGTATGCTTCACGTTAATGTGGTATTTTAAGTTGGAAGTGCTTCGCTGAAAAGAAAACTCCTTTCTGTGGAGTTTGTATAATACTTTATGTTGGTCAGCTGTTCCGTCTTAGTTTTTTTGTATTTCCATCCAGAGGGCCAATGTGCTGTTCAACGTCTTCCGTCTTTATGGGTTGGCTCTGCTGCCTGTCACTATTGGATCAACTGCCCATTTGTGTAAGTGCGATGGTAACTCTACTTGGACAAACTACCCGTAATGCTTTGCCAGAGACTTTCAGAGTCATTCTGTGCTGCAGATGGGTTAATTGTATTACAATTTTTAATCAAATTAATCATGATGACGGATTAATCCATGTTACCACGTTAATTTTGACAGCCCTAATATATATCCACCTTAGGATATAAAACTGGTAGACTATATAAAACTTTAAAGAGTAGTGTGGAAGTACAATACATCCACTGTCTTATTTCTGTTAATATGTCATTAAGAAACAATTAGTTCCATTTGAGTTCTTGCCATCACAGCATGCACAATAATGAAGTTTTTACAAAAGAAAGAATTTTTAAGGGCTTAAAGCTAATTGACATGAATAATAAAAACAAATCTGTCACTACTATGCTAATTATCAAACACCTGGTTATAGCGATGATAGAAAACAAAGCTGGCGGCAGCAGTCGGCCAAAGGGTGTTATCTCAGCAGGTGGCCTCGGATGTGTCAGACTGATATCAGCCCAACATCCGGCTTCACTCACACACAAGTCAGGCCATTAAAAGACCATATATAAAATCACACACAGCCATTTCAGGAGACCTTTATGTTGTTTCTACTTTCCTCAGGGTCAGCTAACCTTTGTTTCCAGCCCAGCAGTTAAAGCACAAAAATGTCTCTGTAGTTTGCTGCACTGTTTGGCACAGTTAGAGCAGAACGAAAGTTTGGAAACAATGCATCAGGAACTACTAAAGACTTTGAGATTCAGCGTTTTTGCTTGATGCTTTTCTGTATTTAAACTGGTGAAAGACATTGAATAATTGATGATATGTTTTAAGAGAAATCAGCTACTTCATCCATGTACAAACCACACTGGCAGCTCACAATAATAATCTATATTTGCATGTTTCATTTGAGCTTTTGCGACCTTGTTTTTTTTTTTTTTTTTCTGTATTTGAATGTGTACTATTTATGCAAGACAAATGTGCATGAGAGAAGAATAGGTGTTTATTGTCTTATGTGAGATACAGTGAGTGCAGTTCATTAAGTACCGACATATTCATACTATCATACTGCGAGAATCGTATTTCTTTAACCAAGAGCAGATGCTGACACAACGCAGTGAATTATTGATGTTGCTGAAGTAACTCAAGATATTGTATTTTGTGAAATGCCAAACAGCATGTGTAGCGCACTCTCTCAGAAGTGAAGTCCAGAGGATTCATTGGTTTCATACCATCATAATGAGGCTTCAACAGTAAGTCTAACAGGGCAGCTCAAACAGACACCATGACACCATCCAACAGGAACAGGAGAATAAAGACAAAGGTTAAAATAATTATCTCAACATTTTACCACCAAGGTCTGGCAACAACAGAGAAGTCAGACAGAGACGGGAACTATAAGATAAAAAGGAAAGAAATAAAAGGCTACAGACAGTCAGTTTAGTTAATCAAAAGAGGTGTTTGAAATGTTAAATGACTTCACTACATGGCGTCAACTTTAATGTCCAAAAACACAGACAGAAGCAGACCATCTGTCTACAGCAGAATCATGTCCAAAACTGTCTTTTGTACTCTGAGATTTTTCCTATCAGCTGTTTTTTTACTCCTGTTGTCAGCGTTCACTCTGTTTTGTTCTGCAGACCTTCTATACCACAATCATCCTCTGATACTTGGTGTAAAATACTGTATAAACCTGAAATTGTTTGTTTTTAGCTTACCGGCAGACAGGCTGTAAGCTATTGTCGTCATGCGGCATCCGGCGTCGTTGTCTGTCATTGTCGTCTGTTGTCCATTACAGAAATTTCAATCGTCTTCTTCTCCGAAACTACAATTCTGATTGACTTCCAACTTGGTATACAGCTTCTTTATGATAATGTCGACAAAAGTTAGTGACATTATTTGGATCCGGATCTGATTCTGGATTTGGTGCGATTTTGAAAAATTTTCCCATTATAAGAGATAGGAGGTAGATTGATACAATAAATCACTAAGTATCAATGATATCAAGTTGGAATTTGAATTTTTTACAGATCTGATTAGAATATGACCAAAACATGGGCTATTTCTGTAATATAATAAATACACATAACTGGGTGATAATAAATGGCATCTGGATACATTTCCCAAAGCTTTTAATTTGGCCGGTAAGCTACAGAGCCATTGGTCCTATTTTTATATAAAGGTTTCACTTTTGCGATTTTCAGTTTGTTCGGAAACGCACCAGTTTGAAATGACAGATTACAAATATATGTTAGAGGTCTCAAAATACTAATTATTACTTTTTGACAAAGATCATGTCTAAGTCATAACAATCTGTAGAGGTTTTATTATTATTATTATTAGTAGTAGTAGTTTATTTGGTTGTTAATTACTTTAACCCTTAGGGGTCCACGGTCACAGCCCCGTGACTGAATCACATGACATATTCAACATGTCGTAGCATCGTAAATCCACATAGACCACTGGGGACAATTGCATTCAAAAGTGCAAACTTGAAACACTCTCCCACTTTTTATTTGATGTTGATAGAGTAAACATAACCAGAGATATGATGGTTTGAACTCATAGCAAACAAACATGAATAAAAGTATGAAAATGAGGTGGGCGGGCGTTAAATTTCTTAACATATTATCGTCATTTTTCATCCTTTATCAAAATAGAAAAAAAAACTGGCCAAATCTGCGGATTCTAATCCACAGATTGCATTAGCATTACAGGTAAGGGTAAGAAGGGTGAGAATGACCCCCACCTGAACCGGATGCAGAAACCGGGGGTGACCGAGATAGGCTTTTATAGCAAATATTTGAGTATAGTTTTAATTTATTACAGTTTTGATTTTATATACCTAATATTTGGAACCAATATTCACTTTTAAAGTCTTTGAAAAGGTTCATTAAGCATGCTTGTGTTATTTATGCAATAAATTATATACATTTTTCAAATCGGATTTGATGTTTTTTGTGTGTTTTTTGGCCTTTTGTGTTGATATAGTAGGTTAAGGTGAAAAAATAATAGACTGATGAGATAGATGAAGTTGTGCTGAAAAAAAGATGCCAAACATGGGTATAGTAAACATTAATCAAAAGTATTCAAAAATGGCCAAAATAGGCTCAGACTCCTAAGGGTTAAACAACAAACAAAAAAAGTATATCCATTGTTCCATACACAATATGATCAATAGGGTTAAGGCTGAAGTTAAGACTTACTTTGCTTAACCCTATTTACAATTAACACAATGTTTCCACATGAAGACAAACAAAAAAAACCAAAAAAAATTCTGTGTTATCATTGCTAGATATACAACAGAAGAGAATACATATTTAATTTAATTCAGGTAAATCATGTCCTTATCTCAACTACCAATATTGACCCTAATCTTTCAAACAAGTATTTTCTTTAGTCAATCCTGAGCTCTATATTTTTGAATAATAGTTAATTTGTACATTTTTTAAAAAGTTTTAATTGTTTTGGACTTTTTGAATCGATCTTCCAGGCCATTCCAAAGATTAACCCCTCTAACAGAAATACATCTACTTTTTTATTTGTTCTTGCCTTAGCTTTTTTTTTTTTAAATTCTGGTTCCTCTGAGGCTGTACTGACTTTTCCTACATTCAAACATCTCTTGGATGGAAGGAGAGAGAAGATTATTGTGTGCCTTGGACATCACTACCACTGTATTAATTTCAACAAGATCATGTATTTTCAGTACATTAAGCTCTGCAAAAATAGTTTGTTGGTGCATAAAAATCAGCATTAGTAATAATTCTTATTGCCTTTTTTTGAAGTAAAAAGTTAGGATGAATATTTGAGCAGTAGTTGTTTCCCCATATTTCTGCACCATAATTTAGGTATGGAAGAATAATAATTCTAAAATAAAAAGGGTGAGACCTAACTTCATCACAATGGCATTCGAACCAAAATGTATTTCACTGTCCTTTAAAATGATGCATGTTTTATTTTGAAAGACTATTTATGCTGAACACAACGATCCTCTGAACTCAAACTGGAAGAATGTTATCTGGTTTAAAATCAGCGAATATTGATGCAAGCTAATTTCACATGAAAAAGTAGATGTGAGGGTTTTGTTTTCACCTCAGCTGTTTCCATTATCAATTATTCATTATTTAATTTGGTCTATAAAACAGAAATGGTGAAAAAGTGTTTCCAAGAGCCAAACATAACCTACAATCTCTTGTTTGGTCCCAAACCAAAAAAGTAAAAATTTAGTGACACAGATGAGGAAATAAAGCAGAAAACAGTCACTTTTAAAGAAATGCAATCACATATTTTTTTCTCTAAAAAATTACTCTAGCAACCAATAATGCGATAATGACCAATAACATACATACCTACTAATATGATAAAAAGTTTGACCATTTAAAATGTAATAAAGCCAATGATGTAACAACTTGGCAGTGTAATAAAATGTTTGAGGAAAAAAACGTAATTACACTTTGCAAATAATGTAATAAATTATTGCTGTAGAATTAAAAAAAAAAAAAAATCCTTTAAAATATAATGTAATACTACATAAATAGGACTGCCTTTCTTAGAAATAAGCATCTTTTAGTTTTTTTTTGCAATTTTTGTGTAGCTTGTTCATGAAATACAGCTATAGTTGATGGCATAGTTTTCATATTCATTCATCAAGGCTATGTAAGATACAGAATTCTCCCTCCTTAGTTATGTTTGTAATCACTTTTTTCCATTATTGGCAAAATGTTATATGTTATTGCATCAAACATTTAATGAAATTATTGGTAAGTTATTATATTATTGGCTTTATTACATTTAAAAAGGTCAAAATTATTATGTCACTGACCATTATTCCATTTTTGGCGCCTATAATGACTGGAAGTGATTATTTATTATCAAAATAGCTGGCGACTCAATAGTAAAAAACTACTCTAATAATTAGTCTGGTGTCAACACACTAATGATGAACTCAGATGATGTAAATAAGGAGTTTAATTGAAGAGGGATGGGTTATATTATTTTCTGGTGGATGATATGATGCTATTTCTCTGGTTCTGCTTCAGTTAACTTTCAACTCACCTGTAGCCATGTTGAGTGTCCACACACACGCCACCATTGAAGCAGGGGTTTCTGGGATACGCTGCGCAGGGCTGATGGGACAGCTCTCTTCCTGGACAGGAGCACACAGCTGTGGATTCCACTGTCACAGAAACCAGACTCATAGTCCCACAGTCCACCACGGTGGGCGTGTCCCGCACGTTCAACACGTTGGTGCAGCCTCCGGCGCCGGCGCATTCTGAGCTGGGACACTCGTTCACGCGGACCTGGAACACGTTGATCTGCAGGAACGACTGCAGCTGGATTGAGACAGACAAAGAGGAAAATCCTGATTCATATTGTGTATAAATGAAAAAAAAAAACAGTCATTATTTTGAAAATTGTAGCATTTCTTTGTAAATATTCGCACTTTTGGCTTGGCATGGCTGAGTACTTTTTGTGGATATTTGGGGAAGTTTTGGCAAGAAAATGAAGCTAAAATAAAATAAGTTTCATCACAGCTTTTAACATAGCAAGAAAAAAGAAAGTTTGAAAAATGTGTTCAGAAAAGAGAATAAGTTGTCAAAAGTGTCACTAAGCCAAGGCATGTTTTTTCATGAAAAAGCTGGGACTGTATCTGAATATGTTTTTTCTTTTTCTTTTTTTGGTGGTGGTGGCGATATTTTTGTTAGAAAAATGAAATAAAATTAACAGAGAAATAGCCACAACTGCAAAACGATAAACTTGAAGGAAATGTGAAAACTGTATTTAGAAAAGAATAAAGGTGCTTGGATGTTCACAGAATTGTATTGAAGGCCCTGTTTTGTGGAGAAATCAAATTACCCAAATAGATAAAAAAAGGAAAAAGACGTCTTATTTGAGATGGCTATTTCATAAAAACGTGGATCACGCAATAAAGTAAAGTTTAGTTCACTTATATAGTTCCAGTAGGGAAATTAAACCTCTGAATTTAACCCATTCTGTTCCACACACTGAGCAGTGGACTCCAGATGATTTCTAATACATTAGTCAAGGACATAGACAGGAGAATTAACCTAGCATACTTGTTTTTGGTAACAGGGTTAAACCAGAGGATATGGTGGAAACCCAAAGGTCAGGGAGGGAAACCTGCAAACTGTATACAGACAGGGAATAGAACTCACACATGTAGCAGCACAAAATACCTTCTTCACAATAGGAAGAAATTTACAAATGTACCAGCACAGATGAAGGGGAATAGAGACAAAAAAAAAAATACATTTAATAATACCCATGGAACTACTATAACTGCCGCCACATTCATTAAACAGGTGCAAGAAGGTTTAGAATCTTCAAATGGGTACTTACTATCTAATACCATGCTTTGCTTCTGAATTAAACATTTGTCGGCTTCCATCTGGACAGAAACAGCAGTTATCAACAGTTACAGTGACAGTATGCCACTTTAGAAAAAAAATAAAAAATAAATAAATAAATAAAATCTAGGGCACACAAGTTGATTGCTCTGAAAAAGTGAAATGCAAGCCTAATGCGGTCAAAAGAGGAGGGATAACCAGTGCAAACAGCTGGCAGACCAATATGTGGGAGAAAAAAAAAGCTTATTTCTCACACCATGCTATATATCTGCAAATGAGTAAACTACACTCTAGTACTGTTTTTGATCTGCAACAACTTTTCAAAGGCCAGTCCAGCTGCCTCTACTGTGCATGAATATATTTTTTAAAGGAGCTGTTAGCATTTCTTCATCTTTATTCACTAATAAGCGTGGTGGAGAATTCTTAGTCGACATATATCCTTAGAGAAAGAGATTAAAACCGTAACATTTTTGGGGTAAAATGCATGAGTTAATGTACGAAATAATTGTTTATCTGGTGCATTTACTCCCTGGTTGGCCTAAGCCAGTGGTTCTCAGTTGTTGTATCCCTCTTGTTCGTGCAGGTATGAGTGAGATACCTCAGAGAATGATGAGGATGCACTGTCTGTTGTTATTAGTAACCTTGTTCCAAGAGCAAACTAGAATTATCAATCATGCTTTAATGCATCAACAATAAATCAAAGTATTTTAACACTGTACAGATTGCCAACGTGCTTTCATCTCCATCAAATCAATCTTGTAAGTCCTACCAAATTATTTTTTTTGTAACTCACTTTTTATTATTGTTTTTTCTTTCTTTTCACCCATTAAACATTTTACAGTGATACAACAGTATATAGTTATAAGAGTTATAAGAGTTATAAGTTTTTTTTTTCCTTGGTCAGGATATGTACAGTCAGTCCAGTTTGTATTTACAAGGCTGACAATTAATACTGAACAAACAATAACTCAAACTATGAATTATGAAAGAGCTGCAGCATCTGAAACTGACCACAGTGAACATTTGAAAGATAAACAGTACCACAGTGCTTCAGTTTCGGCTTCAGATTTTATCATGTCTTTTATGGATTGTGATTGTCTCTGTCAACTCACCATATATTTTTTATTAGTAATTTTTTTTTTTTCATTTTTATCAATTACTAGAAATTTCAGGCGACCCCAACACTGAACAAACACCAGCCTGAGTCGAGATGCAAAGAGAACAAGGCAAATCCCCTTGTTTCCACTTTGGTTGATAACACTGGTCTAGAAGGAAAATGCTTCCAGAATAAAAGTAATGAAATTTTACCACATGAGAGTCACTGATAAAGAAAAATCAAGTCAAAAATTCTGGTTGGCTGAACTTTCTAAGATACAGCCTTGGGTTAAAATGTGAAACTCAAGAATTAACGAGAGAATGGGTTTGACTCAAAAGGAATACAGGGATTGGACAAAATAATGGAAACACCTTAAAAAATCAACAAAATATAATTTAATATGGTGTAGGTCCGCCTTTTGCGGCAATTACAGCCTCAATTCTCCGAGGTATTGATTCATACAACTTGTGAATTGTTTCCAAAGGAATTTTAAGCCATTCTTCAGTTAGAATACCCTCCAACTCTTTTAGAGACGATGGCGGTGGAAATCGACGTCTTACTTGAATCTCTAAAACTGACCATAAATGCCCAATAATGTTGAGGTCTGGGGACTGTGCCGGCCATACGAGATGCTCAACTTCATTAGAATGTTCCTCATGCCATTCTTTAACAATTCTATCTGTATGGATTGGGGCATTATCATCTTGAGGTGAAGGTGTTTCCATTATTTTGTCCAACCCCTGTATTTGTCTCAGAGCTACAAGATCTACTTCAAAACACTGTCTGCACATTAGAATACATTCACTTTACAGGTTCTATTTAGTGGAAGATTTATAAAACTATTATATAAATGTACATAAACCAATATAGAGGGTGGGGAAGCAAAATTTACAATATTTTGAGGCAGGGATTGGAAGACAGTGTATGACCAATTAGTTTATTGAAAGTCATGAGAATTTATTTGCCACAAGAAAATTTACATCATAGAAAATGTTTTTATTCTATGTGTCCTCCTTCTTTCTCAATAACTGCCTTCACACGCTTCCTGAAACTTGCAAATGTGTTCTTCAAATATTCGGGTGACAACTTCTCCCATTCTTCTTTAATAGTATCTTCCAGACTTTCTCCTAATAGTTTTGCTCATAGTCATTCTCTTCTTTCCATTATAAACAGTCTTTATGGACACTCCAACTATTTTTGAAATCTCCTTTGGTGTGACGAGTGCATTCAGCAAATCACACACTCTTTGACGTTTGCTTTCCTGATTACTCATATGGGCAAAAGTTTCTGAAAAGGTATGGATAATAGTGTTAGGTATGATTATGACATCAATATATGTTTGGTTTCAAAACAATTGACGTAGTGCCTGCTGAGAAAAAACAACTAAATGTTCATTGTAAATTTTGCTTCCCCACCCTGTATGTGTAATAACACTTAATCATATACCTTAAAAACATCAGCAAACCGGCACTTTTGTCATTTATTTTTCAATTAATCTTATTAAAATACGTAACATTTAGCACATTTAATGTCTGAAGCAAATCATTTCTAAAAAATTGTAGACCAGTGTTATTTTGGCAAACTAATGTTTACAGAGACGTTAAAACACAGAATGTGAAAGTGGTAGATTTAGCGTAAAATGGGAATGCACTACTGTAGCCAGCTCAGGTCGATGAAATCAAGCTGTTTTTTTCTGCACTATTTCCTGAAAAAGTAGGCTAAATGGTGATGAGGCAGAAAGGAAATTGTGACTCCCTAGGTTGAGCAGTTTGATAAACTCTGGAAGGGAAAATGAAATGGAAATTGAATATGTACCGTACACGTGTGTGTGTGTGTGTGTGTGTGTGTGTGTGTGTGTGTGTGTGTGTGTGTGTCTGAGTGCAAACAGTGGGATGTGCAGTCCTTGGCTGGTACAGGGTGACGCTGGTCAAGTAGATTTCCATGGAGTTTACACACGCATGCATGCACTCATGTAGAGTAGGCATTGGCGAACGGTGGCGTGAATAGAAAGACAGGCACAAGCGTACACACATAAACTCAAAAATCTGAACCGTGTTGAACCAAAAGAGGGTCACTTCATGCTCAATGTTCTGGACTGATTGGACCTCATTCGGTGTGGCTGGATTGTGCTTACTAACCATGCAGTTCACATCTATCTTATTCTATCTTACCCACTTATTCCACCAAATGGCCTGTGCCGTATGAGCCGTAACCTATGGATCATTGTTACTGCTCATTCATGCCTCATATCATTTAAGCCTTTGAACATAGTACATTTACCAATATCGGCGAGTGGATTTTTACTCGCTCATTAATGCGTCTACTTGTTGGTCAAAATGAACACAAACGCTGCTCTAATCACTGGTTTGGTAAAGCGGGAAATATGTGCATATTCAGTTAAATTAGATATGGATGGGGCTTGTGTGGGAGTTTATTGATGTAATGGGGCCTGCTGTTGTTTATAATATGTGTATGTTTATAAACCCTGTTTTCCTCACTTTGGGTCTGAGTCACTGAGCGCGTGCTGCTTATTTGAACGTATTCGAGGGTACTGCTTTTTCCTTTTTTTTTTTATTGGTCACACTTTGTAGCTCTGATTGTCAGTATAAGTCATCATAAAACTGTATGAGCCAAATCCACAAAGAATGAATTGTACCAACTAATAGCACAATTGTACTGAGTTTGCAACCGCAATCTGTTCCATCTTGAGAAATTTGGCTAATGACGTGCTGAGGGAAACATGGGTATACATTTTTGCACCTGTGTACTATTTGTTCTTGTTTTGCATCAGATTAACTAAACAGATCTGCTTAATTTTTAGGCTTTTCATCACATTTCAGCACATACAGTCACGGAAAAAATTATTAAACCACCCTTGTTTTCTTCAATTTCTTGTTCATTTTAATGCCTGGTACAACTAAAGGTACATTTGTTTGGACAAATATAATGATAACAACAAAAATAGCTCTTAAGAGTTTAATTTAAGAGCTGATATCTAGCCATTTTCCATGGTTTTCTTGATAATAACCAAAGTCACTTGCATTATTCTGCCAAAAACAGTGCTTTTAGACATTCCATGTTTTCTTTTCTGTCTGTTTTAGTCACATGATACACACAGGAGTTAGTACTTGATTACATAACCGTTGTTTTTGATGACTTTTGGTGGTCTAATAATTTTTTGCGACTATAGACATGCACATGCACCACACACCGAAACTGGCCTTCTGCTTTTAAACCACCACTAGATCATGCATGTATCACCAGAGCCAGTTCAGACCTCCGTGGGGCCCTAGGCAAAATCCTGCTAAGGGGCCCTCCTACCTGAACTTCACCCCTAAATGGCTATCCCCTCAGTGTCAGTGTCAATGTGTGTGTTGCTAGGTAACCATTCTGTCATAGCGCTGCTTAATTTTTAGGCTTTTCTCCACATTTCAGCACATACAGTCGTGGAAAAAATTATTAGACCACCCTTGTTTTCTTCAGTGTCTTGTTCATTTTAATGCCTAGTACAACTAAAGGTACGTTTGTTTGGACAAGTAGAATGATAACAACAAAAATAGCTCATAAGAGTTTAATTTAAAAGCTGATATCTAACCATTTTCTATGTTTTCTTGATAATAACCAAAATCACTTCAGTTCTTACATCAATAGCTTTGGCATTGCACTGACAAAAACAGTGCTTTTAGGCATTCCATGTTTTCTTTTTTGTCTGTTTTAGTCACATAATACACATGGGAGTTAGTACTTGATTGCATAACCACTGTTTTTGATGATTTCTGATGGTCTAATAATTTTTTCTGCGACTGTGCATTGGTCCAGAATGAAAATTAAATGAAGCAAAGTAAGTCAAATTGCGTGAGTTTACTCAGCAAAGATTAACACACACAGAACACAGTATAATCAGAAAACAACTTTCATGTAGTTTGTTTTTTTTGTACACTGTTGCCGACTAAGTTTGAATCATTTTATTTTCAGACGCACTAATCTTTCTATTTCCTATTCCACATCAATAATAACTTTTTACAAACTACAATGTTTACATACTGCGTCCCAGTTACATGTTATCTATCAAGAATAAATAACACTGTCACTATTTCATGAAGGGGTAAAAATATTTTATTCCAACTTACCGGCAACAGTTTAGTTTATGTCTGTAATGCAGTCTCTGGAAATGTCAGTCAAAATACACTGTAGCAGTAACTTCATTAACACACAGTCTAGGTTTACAAAGCAGCATTTCTGCAGTAAAGGAGCCTTTTCTCCATCCGTACTATTTGTATTTTTATGCTGCTGAAAAACAAAAAGGTCCTTGCCCATGTGATCCAACAGACGTCTAATATCAGTAAAACTAAATTTAATGTCATTCAAGCTCAAACGTTTGAGGAAAGCGAGAGAAACAGTGAGAGGCTGAAGGCAGATGTTACTAGCATCACCCTTTTTTATGAGTAAGTCGGTTTTTATCTTATTTGCTTCGAGGGGAGTCAGTTTCATGGCAAATACATACTCATTGTCTCATTTGAGTTTGTATTTATTTGCCATACATGTAGATATGACAATATGATGATGATGATGATGATGATGATGATGATGATGATTATTATTATCATTATTATTATAAATAATAATAATAATAATAATAATAATAATAATAATAATAATAATAATAATAATAATAATAATAATATTTTAAAAAATATATCTAAATAAGTATATGGAAGATGAGGGATAAAAATTGTATTGTCCCAAATACCATTCGTGATTTCTTTGAATTAAGAGTGAGTAATTATAACATCAGAGATCTTTATATTTGTGAATGGACTAAAGTGAGGACAAATGTGAAGTGTAGATGGACTGGGGTTGTGGGTGTGAAATTATGGAATGGACCTGAGGATGAATTTAAGTTATTCACTCCTTTGACAAAGAAAAAAAAAGCCTTAAGTTTAAAATCATTTAGGAATATTGAATTGAGATGGTAGATATGTTTTTGTTGTTGTTGATTTTTTTTTTTTTATGGTGTGAATGCTCGATGCTGTACACATTTAATTTAATATAAGCAGTGTATCAGGTGAAAAGGATAGGCAAAAAAATAAAGTTTTACTTCTAGCCTATTCCTTTTTTGGATTTTATTATGATTATTGTATTAAGTGCAATGATTATTGTACAAACCAAAAACAAATTAATTAATTAATTAATTCATTCATTCATTCATTCAGTATACATGAACAGTTCTGTGCTGTATCTGTTATTACTTCTGCCAAGGAGGTTATCTTTTCATTGGGGTTGGTTTGTTTGTTTGTTTGTTAGCAAGATAACTCAAAAAGCTATGGATGGATTTTTTTTTTTTTTAATTTTCATGAAATGTTGATACTGGCACAAGGAACAAGTGATTCAATTTTGGTGGTGATGGGGGGAGGGGACACGGATCTGCCTTGGTGGAGATCTGCGCTCTGAGTGCTTTTCTAGTTTCCTTTGCATTTTCATACATTACAAGCTGCCTACTAGGTTACATTTATGTCTGTAGATGTGACAGTCAAAGTGTTATAGCTCGTGCTAGTTGCTGTCGGGCCAATGCCCTTCTCTCTGTAATGACAAGACTGCAAATTAAGCTTGTTGACATTCTAGGAGTCTATCATAGTGCAATAAATGTCCTTCATTAAAGTAAACAGAGTAAAGTCAGTATGGTCACTGCTGGGTTGCACTTTTGTAACTGAGGTGTCAAAGAGAAACACTGTCAGGTTTATTTTAGATTAATTTTAGAATGAGTGGATCTACGGTGGAGGGGTAAATTTATGGATGGGAGAACTGAGGTGGAGTGAAAGGATAAGGATGATGATGATGATAGAGGATGAGGAGGTCAGCAGACAAAGATACAGACAAGAGGGAGACATGTGATGAGGTAAAGTTAATGTCATGGTGACTGAACAGTAGGTATTATTGAGGAAGTGAATGCATCGTTCAGTAGTAATGTTTTTTTTCATTTGCTCAGTCAGGTGAGTGGGACAGAAATTTGCTACTATGATGTTATTATTATTATTATTATTTTTTTTTTTTTTACAATTTATGTTTTGTTAATTAGTATTTTATCAAACAACAACAAATACTGAAGTTAACTGTCATGTGAAGAGGATTTGTGGGTCACCTTCTAAGCCGCCTTTGCAAGCAAGAGGCTCTTGGCTCCAAGAGTGGTTTTCGGAAATGCACTTGTAAATAAATAAATAAATAAATAAATAAATAAAATTGCACCCTGCTAATGCTACCAAACTGAACTTCTTTTACCAAGAGAATTGAAAAAAGGCAAGCAGCTCTTGAACATATTCTCCACCTCCACTGATCGGTACATGTGCAACTGGGCAAAGTCAAGGGAAGTTTACCGTCTGGTCAAAAAAATTTAATTACAATAATCTACACCAAACTTCTATTTTTGGGTAGTTAATTATTTATATTTTCAGGAAAATGTATTTTGAAATGAGAAAAAAATAAATAAATTAAAATGTGAGGAGTTTTGAGTGTGAATGTTTGGAAAGTGACAAAGTTTTGTGCCGTCATTCTGGGTTCATTTATAAACTCTCAGAAATAAACTAAATTTATTCCAAATACATTTATATTTGACTATTATGTAATTTATGTCATATTCTAAACAGACAGTGTTTAAAATTAATAAGTGCATATATTTATGCAAAACACATTTGAATATAATGTTAATATTATTTGTATGTTGTAAATATTGAAAAAAAAAAAAAGATATTGATATTTGAAGTAAAAAATGTTTAATTTGATATTTACTTCTGTTGTCCATCCGTGACGCAGCCATTTTTCAAAACTCTTGCTACTTAGGTATGATAAAATATTTCTTTCCTCTCACCAATTATTAGGTTGTAAATAGAGGGTTAAAGGTAGACACTGAATACATTTTAGGATGAAAATGTCAGAGGAACTTCACTTTTGAGAACTTTGTAATTCTCGCAAAAAATAGCCGTTAATTTTTTGTCCATCCGTGACACAGTAGTTTTGATATTTTTCAGTTAAAAATATTCGAAACTACATTTTGCCCTTTGAGTATGTTTACGATGACATTTAGACCTTTCCAATTATGTGTAATTATTTGACTTAAACTTATCAGGTTCAAAGGTTATGAATCAAATAGTCATGGGCTGTCCATCTGTGACGTCCTTGACCTCGCCCAGCTCTAAACACATTAGAAAGAAGTGATAGTCTAGCTTACTCGTTTGCTTCTTCACTCATCATGCTAGAGGAAAACAACATATTAAAGTCTGTTTTGGTGGGTTTTTAGATAACCTTGCCTCACCTGGTATTTTACTTGATCATGACAGTTGGATAATTGTGGTTTTTGAGCCCTGGAAAGAACACCTGAAGGTATCGCAGAACACGAGAGATTTTATTTAATTTTTTTTTCTTATTTTCTGACATTAGAATTGATCTGTTTTTCTTATTTGTTTCCACATATGTAAGAGTAAGAGCTCCATATTGTACTCTGTCTTTCTTTTTTTCTCATTCGTGGATGACAAAATACTGCAATACTTTTTGATCTGGAGATGCCGTCTGAATTGTATCAGTCTTATATTGTCAAATATCCATCTCCTTGGTTATTCTCCATCCACCTAAACGTATTTCTCTTGAAAATAGTTTATCCCTCATACGAGTCTCTGTGCTCCCTCGACTTCAATGGCTAAAAGGAAATCAATATCCCACATCTTTTGTACATAGCCTGTCAAATGTGGAGGAAAATGTACAGAAGAGCAAACATTGAATCTTCTAAGGGCTATACAGTGTATCGTGGGTAACAAAACACCAAAGGGATGCATTGTTCCTCGGCCTATTGTTCAAATGCACACAGAAGGTTCCATCAGCCTCTCCACTGTCCTCAGGGCCACATTAATATAATGACAAAATTAACCTTGGCATACGTGCACCATACCAATGCCTTTTTAAAAAAAAAAAACGCAGAAAACCAATGTAGTATCATTAATACTCAAGTGGAGCGTGCGGGATTGAAAACACTGAGGGATAAGTTCCATTATTGAGGTGGAGCAGGGAGGGAGAAGTAGAGAGACATGAGGAATAAAGATTTTTTTTTTTTTTTTTTTTTTAAATCTCCTACTTCTGAGGCATTACCGGAGAATTGAGAACATTAATAATAAGAGCGGCTTCATCTTCTGTGCCTTCCCTTCATTCCCTCCTCCTTTCTCCTTCTTTACTGTCCTCCGACGCCCCCCCCCCCCCACACACACACACACACACACACACACCCACACACACCCAACACACTCTCTCTCCTCTATCTCTCTGTCTCTCGTTCATCCTCTCCCTCGCCACGCTTCACATCTCATTCTGATCAATGTCTTCTGCAGAGAACCTGGCTGAATTCAGATGAAACGCTCTGTGCTCTCCCCACAAATCACACCTGAAAGCCTGGGTTACCTCTCTGCTTACATATCTTTCTCTCCTCCCACCTTCTCTGCATCGCTCTGTGGCCGTGCTGTTTTCAACCTCAAACTTATTTAAAAGCCGCCTTTTTTTTTTTTTTTTTTACCCCTCTCTCTCTCCACCGACAATAGCCTCATAACTGAGAAGCGACCGGGGAAAAAGACTCTAACAGAGAAACAAAGATTTGAATGAACTGACCACCGTGACCGTGACCGGACTGTGGACTTGTACTGTTTCACCCCTTACAGACACATACATGCAAATACAGAACGGCTCATCACTCCCTCTGAGTACAACGGGTCAGCTCACACTCCTCTTCCTGCTGGTGAAATGCGTGTGTTTAAAAATGCTTCACGCTCACACAAACACACACATACACAAAGACACAGGTCTCCTACTCCCCATTCAGACTTTTGAGACGTGAAATGAGGTCTGACTGAAGCCAGCAGCGAGGGAGCGTCAGTGTGATGAAGTGAAATTTCGTGTTTGTGTTCTACCATTTCGGTGATGTTTTTGCTGCCCTCTCTAGCGGTGCAGGGGGTGAAATATAATTTATTAGGACAATTTATGCCTAAACATAGCAAGATCTATATAATTTTGCATGCACCTTTTATTTGACAGAACAGTTCTCTTTTTTTTTTTTTTTTATGACTGCAAGAGTGAAAGCATTACAGGCATAATCCAAGCCGTGCATTCCTGTTAGAGTTAAATTGGACTTAATTTAAAAGGATGTTCCACCCTCATGGACTCTGAATAAAGTAGAAACACATTTTCTGTTTCTTTAGCTGGCCCAGAAATAAATGTTCAGGACAATGGCCTAAATCAGGCCTCATTTCTCGCGACCTAAATAGCAGTACTGCTTTGTATTTATATTGTAGGTGGAGAATGATCTATGGAAGCCAGGAAATATTTAAATAAAATATAATATTAAGAAATATTCCAGGAAATAGTCACAGCAGGAGAGCTCTGTTAAAAACCTATACAAGCTGTGCTGCTGGCAATGAGAGTCGCCAATGTCTTTTATAAAAAAAATAAAATAAAAAAGAACAAACAAAAAAAACGGGAAAAAATACAATGAGATACTAAAAAAATAGCAATTGGCACAGATAAAAAAGCTCCCAAATCAGGAACTCTCTGATATAATGTGCAATATCAGGTTTTTGACATGAAAGGTAGCATTTTCAAAGATGACAGGTTTACTTAGTATCCAATAACAGTTTTAACAAACAAAAGCACTGCTCGGCCACTTCTACATCTGTTATTAATATGCATTATGTGTGTGGATACATTATCTGGATTGTAAGCATTGTTTTTACTTCACAACTATTTTGGCGTTTGGGAAAATATTCAACAACATGGCTCATTTTAAGTTACGGACAGGCATCATTTTTGTTCACATCAGTTCTTAAAGGTGAGTCATTTCCAGCTACTGCTACTGTTTCTAAGTTTAGTTGGAATGATTTGACATAGCCATATTAAGTCCAGTAAGATGACCTTTTGAGCTGCAGGGCAGATAGTTCTCTGCATAATAGTCATAAAGTACAAATAGTATTTACATCTAGCAGAGGTCACATCCAAATGCAAGCCAAACCACCTCCACATGTACTTTGGCAGATACACAGTGAATTCTATGTGCATTAGCATATGTTTACACACATATTTCCATATCTACATCAAGCATTTGTACATATCTCTCATATCAGTGCCAGGTGTAAAATGCTAACATGTTTGCTTTTAATAAACTACTATTGCATGTGTTTAACAGAGACAACAGAGGAAGCTACTACAAGCATACACCTGAGGGTTTTTTTTTTTTTTTTTAGAATGTATTAAAATAGACAGAAATGTAATTTTAAATGTAGAGGATGTTTATATTATTCTAATATTTCTTTGTTTGCATCGTACCAACACATTATTTTCTACTTAATTCAAGTAATAACTGTAGTTCTTCATTATCTATCCAATCCACTGATTTTGAAAACTGTTGCTGTCTGAGCTTCTGAGGTTAATATAATATCCTCAAAATGGCTAATCTTTACAATGTCATTTATTCATTTTCCATTGATGATTAAATGAAAAGTGCATTGTCATTTTCTGTTTCTGACAGGCACACAAGTTGGTGGGTGTAATACACACAAAACACACCCCATGCTAAGATTCAACTGGCATGTAGTTACCTGAACGTGTGCAAGTCTATCAAACTGCTGTCAAACAGAACAGTCAGTCTAATGTGAATTAGGCAGTAGTTGATAGTGAAACCCAATGAGGTTAGAAATACTGCACTTTATAAATAAACTGAAGTAATATGACTTCTTCTAACTTAATGTGGACCAAAGAAAATGCAATGACAAAAAGTTATAGTAGCGTCAGAATGTATAAAAACAGTGGCACATTTTCCTGTTGCTATGTCACCATGCTCCAGCACACCAGATTTAAACAAAAGAATGTCTATGGGGCAAAAACCCGAGAATCAGCTTTAATTGGTGAGTTTTAACATCCACATCAGATGAACCATGTAGCAACTGTGGCTCTGTATCTCTAAAATGCCACTGTTTTAGAAAGTAATTGGATAAATTAACATAAAATTAAGTCATCATATGTAATATATGACCTCAAGTCCTTGTCAGTAAGTGAGTGTCTGAAGTTTACAACTCACAGACTTCAGCAGAACTACAGTCTCTGGTGAAGCTGTTGAGTGCATCTCATATCTTTTGCTGCATTGAGGAACTGAATAAAGAAGACTTTGTCTTTATTCTCCTCTTCAGTCAATGGAAGACAGAAACGTTTGGCCAGAGAAGACAAGAATACTGTATTTCATGGGTGCTTTTGTGTATTTTTAGCATCATTTCCATTGACGTGTTAGTTTACATTTGGAGGATGATGTATTTAAAAAAAGGACAATATTCTTCAATATAGAACCAACATATGCACATGTCCTTGTACTGAAAGCACCACTGTAACATCTCTCAACAACTCTCCCATTATTCAATGAATGCTAAAGTAAAAGCCAAAATAATGAGAAACACATCCCTGTTATAATTATTCTGACAGTGTTATGGGTATGACTTCACACCTGCTGTCCAAAAAACTGTTTGAGTCAAACCTTACATATTTTCCATCTCTTTCGGTCCATTTGGAAAGGTGAGACCAACCAGAGGCTCTCTGGTAAAGAGAGCTACTTCCATGCCTAGAAGGGGTTCATGAAGGTCCAGTTCTGGGTAGTGTAAGTGAGTAACTATTTTATATCTGCCCGGATTTGTTTACAGTGGGTATGGTTACAAGTGCTTCATAAAATCTCTTTTTCTCATCCAACATCTGAATATAGTGGTACTTCAGATTGCTGACAGCCAAATGCCGTTTACATTTGCATAAAGCAGAAGGTTGGTAGTGTTTAGACACCTGAGCAATGAACAACTTGAGTATAGTAGACACTTTTAACATTCATGATTTTAAATATGGTTAAATAACATGTGCTTTTACATCTTTAGATTGTGAATGGAAACAGAAGCTCCTGGAAAAAATCCAAACTCCCCACAGAAAGAACCTCATCTAACATTCTGAACCAGCTTCAAGTGACAGTAGAACTGCTGCAATTCCACTTTTCCAACAAGTTCAAAAAAGAAAAAAAAAAAAAAACCCTGCACATTAAAAATCAGTCAATCTAAATGTTAATGTGAAGACATGTGTCTTTTAAGAACAGTTATGGGAAATGAAGTTGATGAATTTGGGGGTAGAAGCTGAAACAGTCTTTGCACGAGTTTTTAACGACAGACACTGACTGCTCTTTAACAAGATGTGATGTAAATGAATTGTTGGATTTCTTAGACAGTTTTGACACTAGCTTGTTTGTGGTGTTGTGCCACCCTGTCATGTCTGTGGAACATCGTGCAAAATAAAATGGGGAAGTTGTCAAGACAAATGACTCTCACCATCTTGAAAAATACAATCTTGTGAAGGTTTGGGACTTTTTCTAATACATATTTGTCCGCTGGTTCTTGCTGTTTTCAGGCAAGTGAAATGAAAGCCTAAAGCCCAGTTAGTGAGACGCCTGAACATTTTTATTTGGCAGCAACATCCATCACAACAAGTTCAGATTTTGACGATATAGTAAAAGCAGATTCATTACTTTCTGGTTTATCATATACACATTACTGTACGGGGTGTCATATAGGCTGCATCTGCTACTAAAATAATCAGTATGTGTGACGAATGAATTAACTGCAGAAGCCACTGTGTGATAAGGTTTTGCGTGAGTGGGAGACAGAGACATTTGTTTGTTGTGACATTTATTTGCTTGTGTATTTCTGTTGGTAATATTTCAACATGGGAGCACAGCATGCCAACATATCTGCCGCCATGGAAAGACAATTACTCAGCCAATCCAACACCTTGTGACCCACCTGATTCCACCATTGCAGACTTACATTACATTACACTCATGTAGCACATTTTCTATTAAAGCTCTAATAAAAACCTGTCTTTGTTGAGCTTATTTAGGTAATCAAAAGAAAAACAGATGAGGCAGGTAATCTCTACACCCAGGCTGGGTTAGTTTAACCCTCATCAGTATCAGTAGCTATTATACTGTAGGCTTCAACACTGGGACATCCAACTCTGACAGAGCGAGCATGAGATTTACACTATTCATATGCTGTCAAGCTACACATTCGGTGAAAAACAAATTCATAACTCATAATATCCCAGAGCTGAAAGAGCACAGTGACAGCACTTGGACATACAGACTGAGCAGCAGTGATTTATTCAGAAAAACAGGGGGAAAGCAAGAAATATCTAAATCTGTCGAATTATAATCTATTTCCGTATATAAATTGGTCATCTCAGTCGGTGTATTCCTCTTGTTCGTGCAGGTATGAGCGAGATACCTCAGAGGATGATGAGGATGCACTGTCTGTTGCTATTAGTAACCTTGTTCCAAGAGCAAACTAGAATTATCAGTCATGCTTTAATGCATCAACAATAAATCAAAGTATTTTAACACTGTACAGATTGCCAATGTGCTTTCATCTCCGTCAAATCAATTTTTTAAGTTTCACCAAATTCTAAACAACACCTCTTGTTCTGTTGTTGGATCATAGAGGCATCATTAAAGATCAGAAACAAACGCAGTGTTTCTCAACCTTTTTTGGCTCGTGACCCCATTTTAACATCACAAATTTCTGGCGACCCCAGAAATTCAAAACGGAGACTTTTTTTTTTTTTTTTGCTAAAATTAATTTGTTTTTGATCATGTAATAGTTTGCTATACTATGCTGCAAATAAACACTAATTTTAGACGACATTTAGTCTATATAATGTATATTATTATGGACGGAGGCAGAAAAGCCAGGTGTAGATTACTGCACAACGTGAGAATTTTATTTTCCTTGGTCAGGATATGTACAGTCAGTCCAGCTTGTATTTACAAGACTGACAATTAATACTGAACAAACAATAACTCAAACTATGAATTATGAAAGAGCTGCAGCATCTGAAACTGAATGAATATCTGAAAGATAAACAGTACCAGAGCGCTTCAGTTTCAGCTTCACAGTTTGTCATGTCGTTTATGTATTGGGATTGTCTCTCTCAGCTCAACATATATTCTTTATCAGAATTTTTTTTTAATCAATTACAAGACATTTCAGGTGACCCCACTTGAATTCCAGGACCCCAACATTGAACAAACACTGGCCTGAGTAGAGATGCAAAGAGAACAAGGCAAATCCCCTTGTTTCCACTTTGGTTGATAATTTTGGCAAACTACTGTTTACAGAGACGTGCAAACATAGAATGTAAAAGTAGTTGATTTACCGTAAAATGGGAATGCACTACTGTAGCCAGCTCAGGTTGATGAAATCAAGCTATTTTTTTCTGCACTATTTCCTGAAAAAATAGGCTAAATGGTGATGAGGCAGAAAGGAAATTGTGACTCCCCAGGTTGAGCAGTTTGATAAACTCTGGAAGGGATTTTTTTACGTTTTCATCGGGGTTTGTCTGTTGGCAAGATAACTCAAAAAGTTATGGATGGATTTTGATGAAATTTTCAGGAAATGTTGATACTGGCACAAGGAACAAATGACTACATTTTGTTGAGGATCGGGGGGGCGGTGATCAGCCTTGGCAGAGGTCTGCGCTCTCTGAGTGCTTTTCTAGTTAGTAATTTTTATTTTGGTCAATTGCTAGAATATTCAGGGGACCCCATTTGAATTCCAGGCGACCCCAAGATTGACAAACACTGGACTAACTCTACTAGATCTGTTAACATGTATTTTAATACTTGTGCTCCAGTCCTACAAGCTGTTCCTTTCTATAGAACCAGTGCTATATCATTACCCTCACAGCATAATTGCCTAAGTCATATGTTTGTCCAAATGGTGATATCTGCGTACATTTACTTTACTTATACTGCTACTTCATTTTGCATTATTGACTATGATCTGAAAAAAGAAAAGACTTAAGCAATTATGCTATGAGGCTAATGAAAAGTAAAAACAGTTTACACACAGGCCTGCACAGATATGTGATTGTCAATCAATAGTTAAGTGATTTCACACCATTACTACATAGGGAGTGAGTTCATGCTTGGAGGGGAATCGAGGACAATGTGGTTCATAGTTGTCATCGAAACACTTACATGACAGATGCACCCCAAGCAGAAACTCATCACACCATAGTATGGCTATATTTACATATTCTATGTAAATCAGCACATATGGTTGGGTGATACGGCCGTTAGGAAGAAAATCTTGATAATGGCTGAAGCATGAACAACTATTTTTTTAGCTCGATTTTAGGATATTTACATGGGCAAGAACATTCTTACTCTGAGTATCATCATTAATTCACTGTGTTACTGTCTAGTTAAAGAAAGAAAATTAAGGGGAAAAAAATTATATTCTTGGCCATTTGAGTTTTAAGTGTCTAAATTTACTAGGTGTACTCAAATGCATCATTGCTTGCAGTTCATAGTGATTTCAGAGTTTATGAGCCACACTGTATGTGCTATGAATCCTATCTGTCAAACTCCAATAAAGACAGCAGCAGGAACAGAAGTAGTGCATCTGTAAATGACAGAAAAAAAACACTGTGCAGACTCTCGGTAGAGTTTTTTATCACCTGACTACTTGGTACAAACACTTAAGGACTTGCTAGTGTTTGGAATATCCCTCTGAGATCGACTTGCCGAATGTAAAATCTACCTGGAACTTTGTTGGTGTTGCATGTATATCTTCGGTGTGATAGGCTATTAGATAAATTCACATCACAGCTGATCATTTTAATGAATAGAAATTCACAAACCAGACTTTGTGGCACAACAGGAACAAATGTAAAACATGAGCAACATTTGGGACATTTGGGAGATTATGAACTGGATGCCCATTTTGGCTCAGCTGCTTGTAATAGTCAGCTGTGTGTTTCACAGAGATTTCTTTTTGAGGGCTTCAGTTAATTTAGACTTTCTCAGTGTCTCTTGTTTTCTCTCCTTGTTACAGCAGAGAAAACTGAAGTTATTTTGAACTTATGGATGATAGACAGCAATTATTTGCACTATATACTGATATCAGTAGTGTGTTTCAAAATGAGTTTCTTTTCCACGGTGAGTTTGACATGTCTGACACACTCCTCCATCTTAACAGTGTTATTACTGATGCTGTTAGATAGATCTAGTATGTTGTGTGTAGAATTATAGCTATCGGCCTTGTGTCCAACAAACTAAAGCCATGCCACATTTTGACTGACATGTTTGATTTGTTGGTATTTAACTCAGGCTTCAGCCAAAACATTGCCAGGGGCAAAAGTGCTGCAGCCAACAAGTGTGAGAGAAAAGAGAGTAGGGGTGTGTTTGAAAGGCTCACCTTTGAATCCCCACTATGGCTTGACTTTCTGGCTACTGACTTATTGAGTGGCTTTAGAGCAAAGTTACTAACTAGTGTGCAGTCACTGGGGTTAGCACATGCCATTCAAGGGGCTACGCAGTGAAGCAATTGCGAATAAAGGAAAAAAAAATATCACAAAATATGGCTGCTAATCAACTATGTTAGTAGTCACATCTACCTTGAAAGTAAAAATAAGAGCCAAGAGAGTCAGAAAACCTACCTTTTGTTTGTGGGCAGCAAGATAACCGTGCATTTTCTCAGGCCTGAGGAAAGATGGAGGACCATGTACAGCAAAGCGAACATCTAGCATTCGCTCCTTCACATCAATTAGGCTGAAGATGTTGACATCATCAGGCGGCACGGAGAGCATCTCAGACAGGAAGTCCACTAGCAGCTCATAACGGCTCCGCTGCTTCCCTCTCAGTTCAATGAACTCCTTTGCAGTGATGTCTGAAAAACAGACACACACATATACTCACTCAAATGATCGGAACAGTTGACTGTACAAAAGTAGCCTCATTATTTCCACCCAAATCCAATTATTTTCAAACTGGGTCTAAATGCTGAAGCTGAAAAAAAAAAAAAAAAAAAAAAAAGTGTCCAAAACACTCACGACTGAAGCTGTGATGGTAGATTATTGAAAGCTTCTCAGTTCGCCTGACAAAATGTTTTGTTCGGAAGTGTTCGTCTTTGCGTGAGCTTTGAGGTGACGAGGTGATGGACTGGAAAGTGCATCTGAACACAAGCTAAGCTACTCACAGGTAATTACACTCTTCACAATTATGGCTTAATTTCTAATCAGACTCAGCAACAGGATCTTGAGAAAAAAATAAATTTCTCTCACATTATATGTCCCAGCACCAGTCCAACACCTGTGTTACAAAAAGCAAGAGTTCTATTCAAGTAATAGCGTGAAGAGCAAATCGTACAACTTAACAATCCCATTCCAAAGAATGCATTCATGTTTTATAATTAGGTTATTAATCACAATGGGCCGTTCAAATCAAGCACCTGCTGACTGGGGTGTTTGTCTGCGGATTTGCATGTTCCACCACTTTGGTACTTTGGTCAGTCCAGACTGCTCATAGGTGTTATTGTTGGTCATGACCATTTATTCACTTTGCAATGAACTGGCAGCATGTCCATGGTGTAAACTCAAGGATTAAGCGGATACAGAAAAGAATGAATAAATGAGTTTGTATGTCCTTGCTAAACACTCACAAAAGCAGTTATAAATTATTGATTGAGACTCAATATATGGCAGACCTTACCTCATCTTGTCTCATTCTGTTTGTTTACTTACATTCCCATTCATTACTGCTAGTAAATAAAACTATTCCTCTTTCTGGTGGCCTCATTCACATGACATACAATAATATTCACCATCTACACAAGAATTGACAACAAGATACCACAAAACTCAATACATACCACACCACATAGGACAAAGGACAGAACCAACTCAAACTCTACATACACGTAATAGTTTATATGGCTATAAAACATGTTGTTTTGTATGTTGTTAAATGTGGTCTCTCTACATTTCAGTACCCACTGAAAAGTCAGTGATTTGTCAGATATTTTATACATGTTTATACAAGTTTATACAATTGCACAGCAGTATGACCATTTCCTATTGATAAGAGCATTTAAGTCTCTAACCCTGAACATGATTGCAGATCAAAGTGGCTGCAATGCGAATAAAGCCTTGAACTTCAACGCATGTAAGTAAATGAAATAATTTTGACATTAACCTACTAACTAACACAATTAAATGTGAGACAGATAGCTCTCTACATTTAACGTGCATTTGTGGTCATTACAAGTACTATAATAACAATTTCACAGCTTACACATGGCAAAAATGTACTTTCATCCCACATGCTATATACCAGCATACCAATTGTATACAGTTTTATCACACTATACTTTTTGAGGTGGTAGAAATGTATTAAAATAAATATCAGCTGACCAGTAGGAATGATGGTGGTGGAGAAGACACACAGCTAAGGTTGTGTTGTGAGGATTTATAGTTCATGTAGACTCAATATTGTCCCTTTTTTCTAATGCGTTATCACAGTTTACAGTTTAACAAATGACAGTGGTGGTTAGGCACGCTTCTTTTTAGATTCAGTAATTTATATCTTTGTTGAAAAAAAATCACTATTTTTACAGTTTTCTAAATTTTTCATGTAATAACCCTCAACTTTACTCTGAGCTTTCGTGAACATCTACATCACAGGTGTTAAAAATCCGACCCCCGGGATGAATGTGTGAAAAGTAAAACTGACACTGAAGATATTAACAATCATTTTAGGTCAGTTCAATCTAAGGTGGATCAGACCAGTAAAATACTATCATAAGAACCTACAAATAATGAAAACTGTCAATATTTGTCATTGTTGTAGTATTAAAAAAGAAAAAAAAAGGAAAATTCCACAAAAATGTTTACATTTACAGACTAGCCTTTTATTTTAAAAAATGTGAATAACCTGAAATCTCTTAAGAGAAGTATGTGGAATTTTAATAATATTCTGCCTGTTATTTAATGTTTTGTGTATCTACAGACCCACTGTGATCTCTAAGTTGTGATTCACATGTATAAATGATAAATTGAGGTGTAATATTGTTAACATTGCACTTATTTTACTTAAGAATTTTTAGGTTGTTCATATTTCTTCATGTTATGTTCGAGTACAACTTATAGATGTAAACATTTTCATTATGGAATTTTACTTTTTTCACTCAAAAGTTATTATCCTACTATTTATATTAGTTTACTGGCCCGGCCCACTTTATATCATATTAGGCTGTATGTGGCCCCTGAACTAAAAGGAGTTTGACACCCCTGATCTACATGATCAGTAAATGAAATATAGGAAAATACCTGATTTTCACTGAAAAATGCAAAATGCAGAGGATAGCATTAAAATAAAGAGTAACTAGAAGCACTTGGAAAGTGCAGACCTCCGCCAAGGCAGATCAGTGCCCTGGATTTGGATGAAAATTTCAGGAAATGCTGATACTGGCACTAGGAAGAAATGATTACATTTTGGGGGGGGGGGGGGGCACGGGGGCCCGCTGATCTGCCTTGGCGGAGGTCTGCGCTGTCTTTTCTAGAAAAGCACTCGGAGAGCGCAGACCTCCGCCAAGACAGATCAGCGGGCCCCCGTGCCCCCTGCGTGCCCCCCCCCCCCCACCACCACCACCACCCCCGATCACCACCAAAATGTAATCATTTGTTCCTTGTGGATATATCAACATTTCCTGAAATTTTCATCCAAATCCGTCCATAACTTTTTGAGTTATCTTGCACACAAGCAGACAGACAAACAAACCAACGCCGACAAAAACATAACCCCCTTGGCGGAGGTAATAAATCACTTAAGAAAGGTTAAATAGAGAAACAAAAATTTCGGAGCTGCCATAAAAGTAGCACTGGGTGTCAGGCCCGGACTGGCTAATCGGGAGGACCGGGACAATTCCCGGTGGGCCGGTATAATATTTGGGCCGCGAGGGCTGGAGTTCACTTTAAATATGTATTTAATATTTTATTTATCTATTTTTTGGGGCCGGTGTTCAGTCATAGCACTGAGTTGATCACGTAATCTGCAGCCGCTGTTCTTGGGCCACACCCCCTCTACGAGCAAACTGTTTGTTTTCTTCCTCTTATTTGCAGACGCACCGTGACCTGGCGTAACATGTCCTTGCATTCGGTTAGTAGCTCTGTACTGTAGCTGTGGAGCAGATATGATCTGTGCTCTGTAGGCTGTGGATGGTCAGCTGTGTTTGCTGTTTGAAACATGGATAATAGAAAGAGCAAGGGTGGTGTGGAGAAGGCAAAAATTAAAAAGAGGAAAGTTCTGGAAGCAAACGCAGCCAAATGTGACAAAATCTGTAACTTTTTCACAAAAACGACCTCCGGTTGGAAACAACTAATGAGGACGATGAACCGGGTCAGGTGAGCTGTTGGAACAGACTGTGTAAACAAGCATTAGTTCCACTAAAACCACTTTCTAGACCTAAACGATAGTACTGGCCTATTTTAATTTTTATTATTAAAAGTGAGACAGTAAATACACAAAGCCCACAACTGAAAGGCAATAGCATAAAGTCATATTAAATAAGCCTGCATATTTAGCCAATGTAAATATCTTAATTAGTTAAGTAAGTCAAAATGTCTGTAGATATTATTTTTATTGTGATCCAGGTGCAGGAGAGTCTAGGGAAACTGGAGGAAGTGTGAAAGGGAGAGCAGAGTCTACTGATGACAGAGGAGCAGCTCAGCAGCACAACCCTGAACCACTAGGCACAAATGACACAGATGAAGATGAGTCTGTTGTTAGCTTTGATCGCCCTCAGTCACAGGATACACGTTTTTTTCTTATCATCCTCATCAAACCCCTAATATCACTATACCAAAAGTTTTCAATAGCAACGATGGAACAAACCGCAAGTAAGTTGTGATGGAAATCTTTTGTTGCAGAGGATACAAAAATAATAGTTATTAGAAAGTGCAGCAAGCTTTATTTATTTATTTTTATTTAATATTTTTATATATTCTTTCATTTCAAACATTTTAAAGGTTTGAAAAATGTTAACACTTATAAGAACAAAAATATAGATTCTGTTATTGTTGTGTTGTGAGGAATAATAATGTTGGAGATGTCGATGTGCACTCACTGTTAAAATAAATCCACATTGTGAAGCAACCTTTATTTGCACTGAATTGGAAACATTTTAGAAAATACACTGAATTAGAAGGCTTTGCAGAACAGTGTGTAGACCTAACATGTAAGGTTATAATTGCATGATTTTAATAATAATCGGTCGTGATCTAAAGTGGGCCGGTCTGAGGTATGAAACTCCAGGGCTGAAAATGAGTCTCAGTCCGGCTCTGCTGGGTGTTTATGGGTTAATGTTTTATATATCTTAATTATACACCTTTTTATAAATCCTAAAAGGGTATTTGGTGTATTGTATTTTGTTTCTCTCTCCAATATTAAGAACAGGTTCAGTGTGAAAGAACAAAGCAAGTTTCAGTGTATGAGAGCATCAGGTATTTCAGAGTCCACAGCTTCTGGTTTAAATCCACACTTACTGTATCACACAGATCTAGATTTAGATATATATAGCTAATCCCTGCCACTTTCATGCTGATTATTGTGGCAATCTGCACCGAGTAAACAAGAGTTAACTTGTCTTAGAGATAAGGTATACAGTAGAGTATGATGCTAAATCTTACTTAATGCAAATGCAATGTGTCTGTTTGTGGGGAAGAGGAAGTGAGATTTTAGTCCGTATTGAGACAAGGCCGGTGACGCAGAACCTGATAAGAACATAAAGTCCACAATCAACTGTTATTTTCTAATCTAGCAGTTATACTCAGCTTCCTCTCAGGAGTGTGAATCTGCTTCTAAAACTGTAAAGGTTTAAAGACTATAATTAAAGTCTCACTTGAGTTAGACTGACACAAAATCTTCTGAACTAAACAAGATACACCATTTGTCATTCTAATTTCAAAGTCTAGGCTTCAAAATGCACGAGCGGTGGTGTGGTATGTACTCATGGCCTCTGCAAAAGTGATTAATACAAAAGCCTGACAAATGCCGAGTCACGACACAGATCATGAACATCAACGCGACACCCAAAAAAAAGAGCCTTATCATAGGATAGACACCAGACAGAACCGTGGTGAAACCCAGATTGAGGAAGATCTATTTGAAGACAAGGGCAAGACTGAGAACACATAGTATACAAGAGGAGAAAAATCAATTCAGCACTGTTCTTGAGGGCTTTTCTTGTGCTAAAAGTCAGTCTGTACAATTTGTCAAATCACACCTGTACAAAAAAAAGCCTCATCGCAAACATATCAACCTATGCTTTATGTCACAATGGAATTGCAGCATGGAAATGTTAAAAACGGCTTTAGATGGTTATGAAATACCACTATACAGGGTTATTCAAAAAGAATGAACCGATTTCATCACGCAATATTTTAATAAGGAAAAACAACAGAAAACTCCAGCCAAGTCACAAGTATTCTACTCACAATCAAGTTTTATTTCCTGTCTTAGAAGTGTTCAATGTGTCCACCACCTGCAGCATGGACAACATCAATGCGATAAGAGAATTCCTCCCAGACGCGTATCAGCATATCACGATCCACTGAGTTGATCGCTGTTGTTATTCGATGTTTAAGGTCATCAAGGTTAGTAGGTAGTGGTGAAACATAAATGTGATCTTTTATGTATCCCCAAAGAAAAAAAAGAAAAAAACACAGTGAGGTCTGGGGATCTCACAGGCCAAGCGCAAAGAGGATTTGCTGAGGACTCGCCATTCGAGGATAACAACTGAATGTTGCTGGAGGAACAACGCGACTACTGCGCCCCTGTGGCAGCCATTCAAAACTTAGAAAACTCCTCTTTCAAATGGTCACAGACTCATTCCATGATAATGCTTGAGAACTGAAGCAATAAAGTCATGAAATCGGTTCATTCTTTTTGAATAACCCTGAAATATTTGAGTTTGCTTGTAGAGAATGCTGTCCGTGCACTTATATACTGTAGGGATGTTCTCATATTGATATTGGTGAAGGCAGAAAGTAGGCACTCACTTACAATGTGTAATTAAAGATGCAGCCACGATAAAATGCACAATACAGGTGCATTAAATTTGTTTTTGTATGATTTTTGTCCATGCAAATAAGTTCACTGACCTTGTAAAAAACATTGCAAATGCAAATATTGTTCATTTCTAAAAGTTTCACTGTTGGACAAATGCTTTAACTTGCTCTCTTAAAAAGCCAATTTTCGATCTCCCGTGTGTTTCCTTCCTTCAGTATATCATTCTCACAGTGGTAAACACTGCAAAGACATCATTTGGCACAGTGAAATTCAGAGAGTACAGAGGAGGAACACGATAAAAGAAATATTTCCAAATGAGGAGAAATGATGAGAATGGGCCATTACTGTTAAACACTCAGATATCAGTGTCAGCATCAGCCTCAACTTGGTGTTTAAAGTGTAACATTACACAGTCCCCACATACAGTAGGTGGTTTAATAAAACTATTGTCACCTGCATTGCATGAAGTTGAAATGTCCTATTCAGAGGGGCGGTGAGGTGAATTGAGGTGAGATTAGATAATATCAGATTAGATCAATCAACCAATCAAATTTATTTATATATAATGTCACATGACAACAAATGTTATCTCATGACTAGTTACGTTTAGATCTGATCTAAACCAGACTCTTAAAAAACCAGTTCACATACACCAATAGAATCCTGGAGGTGAGATGAGATGAGATTGATAGGAGTTGAGACTGAAATGACATTGGACGGGATGAAACAAGGTAGAGGTAAGATGAGATGAAACAAGATGAGGTGCAACATGGTAAGACTGAGATGAGATGAAACAAGAGAAAATGTAACAAGACAAAATGAAACAAGACAAGATGAAATGAGATGAGATGAGATGAAACAAGACAAAATGAAACAAGATGAGATGAAACGAGACGAGATGAAACAAGATGAGATGAAATGAGATGTGATGAGATGAAACAAGACGAGATGAAACGACATGAGATGAAACAAGACAAAATGAAACAAGACGAGATGAAACGAGACGAGATGAAATGAGATGTGATGAGATGAAACAGGACAAGATGAAACGAGATGAGATGAAACAAGGTAAGACTAAGATGAGATGACGTAAAATCAAATGAGCTGAAGTGAGAGTGAGGTATGATTATTTAAAATGAGATAAAATGAGATAAGATGACGTGAGATTGAGATGAGATGCCATAAAATGAGTTGAGTTGAGGGGGGCAGCCATGGCCCAGAGAGCTGGAGAGTCGGCTTGTGACTGAACTTTAAGTATTCATTTAATGAGATCCAGTGAAGTTCTTTAACAACTTGCAGATTCAAACTCCAAACGAATTAATTTAATTAAATGGTTTTATTTTAGTGGCGACTGAGTGGGGAGGGGTAATAGCCACATACAAAATTCCAGTTATACCTGGGCTTTGCTGGAAGGACATCCATTTTATTCCTTTACTCCAAGATGAAGCGGAGTCATCCCTCAGGGTATGACAAAAGGAAGAAGAAACTGCACGAGAATGAACTGCGAGAACAGCAGTCAGGTAAACACCTTGCTTACTTTCGTCCCTTTCTGCAATTTTACGATAGTGTAAGTTGAGCTGATACCAAATGGGAAGTGATGAAGAAATATTGACTATAGACAGACTTTTGTTTGCTGGGATGCTTCGTGTATATCATCCATAACCTACGGCCTTGTTGCTTTCATAAAACTGTTACCATTTCCTTTGTAAAGTTTAATAAAAACAGCAATGATAAAAAATAGTTTGAACAGAACTGAGGAGCAAAATAGTCTAGTGCAATGCTTTAGAGAGTGACAACTATGACAGAATGGTTGCTAAGTAACACACACACTGACACTGACACTAAGGGGATAGCCATTTAGGGGTGAAGTTTGGGTAGGAGGGCCCCTTAGCAGGATTTTGCCCTGTTGCCCCACGGAGGTCTGAACCGGCTCTAGTGATCCATGCACGATCTAGTGATGGGTTCAAAGCAGAAGGCTAATTTCAGTGTGTGGTGCATGTGCATGTCTACAGTCGGGGAAAAATTATTAGACCATCAAAAGTCATCAAAAACAAATGTTATGCAATCAAGTACTAACTCTAATTAAGTGTATCCTGTGACTAAAACAGACAGAAAAGGAAATAAAGAATGCCTAAAAGCACTGTTCTTGGCAGTACAATGCAAGTGATTTTGGTTATTATCAAGAAAACCATGGAAAATGGTTAGATATCAGCTCTTAAATTAAACTCTTATGAGTTATTATTGTTGTTATCATTATATTTGTCCAAATAAATGTACCTTTAGTTGTACCAGGCTTTATAATGAACAAGAAATTAAAGAAAACAAGGGGTGGTTTAATATTTTTTTACGCAACTGTACGTGTGTGAACCCTACTGACAAATAAATATTCTTAATTCTTAATAAGATGAAAAGAGATGTGATGGACCTTACTAATCCTCTAAGGCAAATTCAATAGAGAGTACTGCGTATTGACAAATAACTACAAACGGCACATATGCTCATTAAACATTTCCTACTGAAACATCAAAGAAATGCTTGTCACACAGAGTCCTACTGCACAACAATCCACTAAGTGCGGTCGATGCTCTTCAACAAGTCAGAGAGAAAAAAAGTGAGTGGGTGGAGTGAGATATAGAAGAAGCTTTTCATCCTTTATTCAGTCTTTTGTAATGTTCTGCTTAACTTCTGTGTCTTGACAGTCTTCAGTGTGCTCTGCTGAAGTGTTTAAGGTTGATTTTAAATAAACAGCTTGTAAGAATATATTCCTCTGAAGTCTCGGAGTCAAGTTATATGACACATCGGAGTCACTTTATGCTTTGTATGTACTGTTTGTCTTACATGTATCCATTAACAGCTGTTTACGAAGACATCAAGCAGGTATGTAGTGAAAGAGGCAGAGTTAGAAAAGCAGAGAAGAAGCATTTAAGATGCAAACTCAACCATGGATGGAATGTGGAAGACACATAAGTATAAGAAAAAGCTGCAAATTTATTATACAATATCAGACAAAAAAAAAAAAAAAAACAATATTGCAAGTTCTTACAAAATATAATAGAAAAAAAAAAATTGACAACATCCTTAAAATGCAGGTGTATTTTTTTGACTAGGGAGAATAAGAATAAATGTGATTTATGAGTAAATCTTATGAAAAACAATGCAATTGAATATATTTAGTTTGAATGATATTATATACAGGGTGGGGAAGCAAAATTTACAATGAACATTTAGTTGTTTTTTTCTCAGCAGGCACTACGTCAGTTGTTTTGAAACCAAACATCTATTGATGTCATAATCATACCTAACACTATTACCCATACCTTTTCAGAAACTTTTGCCCATATGAGTAATCAGGAAAGCAAACATCAAAGAGTGTGTGATTTGCTGAATGCACTCGTCACACCAAAGGAGATTTCAAAAATAGTTGGAGTGTCCATAAAGACTGTTTATAATGTAAAGAAGAGAATGACTATGAGCAAAATTATTACGAGAAAGTCTGGAAGATACTATTAAAGAAGAATGGGAGAAGTTGTCACCTGAATATTTGAGGAATACTTGCGCAAGTTTCAGGAAGCGTGTGAAGGCAGTTATTGAGAAAGAAGGAGGACACATAGAATAAAAACATTTTCTATTATGTACATTTTCTTGTGGCAAATAAATTCTCATGACTTTCAATAAACTAATTGGTCATACACTGTCTTTCAATCCCTGCCTCAAAATATTGTAAATTTTGCTTCCCCACCCTGTATGAATAATGAAACAGAGTCTTTATTAACCACACAAAATGTGCCAGAATTAAAAAGGTTTTTGGGGGGAGTGGTATACAAATGTAATGAATAAAATGTGACTGCTGAAGTGTGGGTAGACCTACTGCTCCTCCACACTGAGACCAGTGGGTTCAGTTGGTCCGAGTGTCTTATCTTAGAAGTGGAGGCCCTGAGGCCAAAACCAGAACTAACTGAGAGGAGACCAGTGGCTATGCATTTCATTAAAATTAAGATTTTCCTTTATTCTTGAAACTGCAGACCACATTACTTCCAAATTCTACAAGGTAATAGTGTCAGTTTGAGCATTTATTTGAAGAAAATAGAGAGTATTTTCCACCTATTATACCAACAAACAAGTTAACCCATCTTAGCATCATCTCCATCCGGTACTTAGATAGCTGATGAAAGATACTGCACATTTTTAACTAGTTGGTGTTAGTAAATAGGGATGGGATTCTGGTTCCATTATTAATATCACTTATTCACTCAAATCCCCATCCATTCTCTTATCAATGCTCCTTGGATTGGGGTATAAACTATAGTACAAATGGCTTTGTTTGCATTATCAAAGGAGAGTTAAAAAAAAGTGTGAGAACTACTTGTTGCTCCCCCAATCTCTCTCTCTCTCTTTCTGCTTGAACTTTCAATGTATTGGGTTATTAAGAGTCTGCTTTAGACCAGCTCTGTATGTAGTGTCATAAGATAAGTTTTGTTTTACGATTCATTCATTCATTATCTGAACCTGCTTTATCCTCACTAGGGTCATGGGGGCTTATCCCAGCTACTTATGGGGCGAAGATGGGGTACACCCTGGACATGTCGCCAGTTTATCGCAGAGCTGACATATACAGACAAACAACCAATCACTCTGACATTCACACCTATGGGCAATTTAGATTAACCGATTAACCTATCAGTGGATGTCTTTGGATGGTGGGAGGAAGCCGGAGTACCAATGCAAACACTGGGAGAACATGCAAACTCCACACAGAAAGGTCCCACCCCCATCAACTGGTGTTGGACCTTCTTGCTGTGAGTGCTATCCACTGCACCACTGTGTCGCCCCCTTTTGTTATGATGTCATGCTAAATAAATATAACTTGACTGATTGATTGACTGATTCCTACAAACCCTCTGCAAAATAATTATTGCTCTGTCTTACTTGGTTGCTATTCTACCGGCATCTAAAAATAGATATGCAACTTGGAGCACCAATGCTCCATGATGGTCAGGTTGTATTACTGTGTATGGTGGAATCCATGTATATACTGTGTATCTACCCTGGGGTACCAATAAGGAGGGGTAAACATGACAAATTCATGGGACCCAGCATTTGTGAGGGGCCCATAGAGCAGTGGAGGGGGTCCAGTGGATACAGGTAAGAAGTTGTGAAAATTTTGTGTAAGATCCGCTGTATAAGAGAGGCATAGAAGTTGGGAATTGGATGTTGAAAGTATTTTAAGTTTCAGTTTCGTTTCATGCTAGCATAAGTGACGGCATGTGTGGACAGCAGCCTCACCTACATGCCCCAACACCCCCCCCTCTCTCTGACAGATTGACAAGATTCTGAATTTTATGAAGGGTCCACAACGTTTACCTTTCAAGGGGTCCACAATTGGTAGCAGTGCCCCTGTATATACCATACCATCTTTCTATGCAAAGACATCTTGCTCTCCTTTGCCAACCCAGGTAATTCTTTTTTTTTTTTTTTTAGATCTGCCCTTGTGTTGGATGCTTCATGCTACTCTCGGATTAAAAATGTAAACATGTGTTGCAAATTCCTATCTTCCTCTTGATCATATTCTAGAGGTTTTCAGTGAGGATCAGGTTTGGAAACTTGGGGTACTTTTTGCGAAGCTGTGTCACCCATCTGGCGTCTGTCTGGGGAGCATCTCTGTGACCCTTAAATGGACTAAACTGTTTGGAGAATGAATGGAATGGGATGCTGAGCGCATAGTGCCTGACAAGACTGATGTACCCTGGACCGTATGGGCTGGATGTAAAGTGACTAGATGCCCTTGGCTCTTACAGTAATTGAGTGGTGCCCGTGGTGTAAAAGTCAACTAAACTTGTGGATCAAACTTTACTTACTCCCTTGTTCTAACCCTTGATTTTTAACTTAACATTGCAATCCCGAGAGAAAAAAGGGACTAATGAACGTCGATCTAAGTGAAACGCTTGTATTCAGAGGAAGAAAGACAAGAAAGAACAAAAAAAAAAACAAAAAAACGCGCACACACGAACATAAAAACGGGTGAGAAGGGTGATTAGGTTTGTGAGTGTGTAGAGAGAGACAGAACCTAGGCATTAAGAGACAAGACAGGGGGCTCACAGCGGGCTCAGCAGATACAGCGTGAGGGATCGAGGCTAATGTCAGCTCCCATCAGTCAGTCTGGTGCAAGAAACAAGGACACAGGCAGACAGAGAGACAGTCAGAAGGGATGGGGATTGGGGGGAGAGGGTAGTAACTCCTAACGCAGAGTGGCAGCCTTTGCACCTGGCTTTGATCCAACCTCACAATTCACTACTGCTTTCTCCTTCCCAGAGGCTTCGTCAGAGCGGGGTGTCGAGGCGGTGGTGCGCAGATGCACCCCCGCCCGATGGCCTGGACGTGAGGGGGGGGAATCATCTAAATACCCTACAGTGGTTGTAGTTTACTGTTGTGAAAAAGGCTGATGCAGAACGATGAGAAAGGACAAATGTCATCCTGGTTTGTGCACAGTCTGTTGTGATGAAAGTCTGATACACCACGGAGCAGGATTGATCTGAGAATTTTATTTTGCTTTTTGTGACTGAGAGGCAGGTATGTTGCAGTTTGGCAAAACTAACAGTAAGTTTAGCAGAGAAAAAAAAAATGTTCTGTCCTAATGTGTGTGTCTTCTGATTTAGTTCATTTAAATACACATACATTCTTTTAATGCAAATATATAATATAGTTGATATGGTTAGATATTAAAAAACACAATATAATAGATTGAATTGACTTTTATTCCAAAATGTCTGTAAGGCACGCTATGTATTGTGGGAAAGAAAAGCCCAGAAAACTAAAGCATAGATGTGTGCGAGGCTAAAATCTCCATCATGTCTTAAACCTTGAACAATCAAAAGATGAAATATTTATTGTTTAATGCCTAGAATATAACTTAGATTGACCCTTTATGCAGTTTTATAACTTGTATCCTGTTTGTATGCAGATTCATATTTACTGTTCACTAATATTATTACTTCTACCACCACCACCAATAATAATAATAATAATAATAATAATAATAATAATAATAATAATAATAATAAACAAAGCTTACATAAAAACTGAGAAAGAACTGTCTCAAAATATAAATATTTAATTCAGACAATAATTTAAAAGCAAAAAAAAAAACAAAAACTTCAGATCAGTACCCACTTCCCTTACTTCACTTACACATCACATCATAAAACAGTGAAAGTGGTAAACCATTACAGCCATAAAAGCAATAAACTAGGAAATGACTTTAAAAAATACTAATACAATAATAGATGATACAAGCAACAAGACAGAAGTAAAATAAAATAATGGACAACTGTCAAATACTGCAACAAGATAAAACTAAACTAAATCAAATAATAAATATGAATATCAAAATCACATAAAGGCAAGCCTATGGAAATGTGTTTTAAAAAGTGAAGGAACAGAGGTTACTCCTTAGGCAGGTTGTTCCAGTAGTAGTTTTATGCTAATTATGGACTGCATTAGCATAGCAATAGCTTTACATGCTAGTCATGAGTACTGTGTTTCCTCAAATGAAAAATATGAGTCGATTACATGCCAGGTCTTACGAGGTCAAAACGAACAAATAAAATCTGGTCCCTAAAAACACAGGATGGGTGAAAAATAACGCGGACAAACTACCAATGCCTGTCATGTACAAGTTTACAAGTTTAATACAATGCATCCAACAATACAGTCAGGACATATTCAACAGTTTGTGATTCCAGATCACTCCTTGAAAGTGTTTTTATCTGATTTCAGTCACCACCAGTGTGTGTCTTATTTTTTCCAGCACCATTGTCAGGGCAACACTTCCATAATAGTCGCTATTATTAAGCGATGAATGGTTTCTGTCCTCTGAAAATCAACAGGAAACAGAAAAGGTGTCGAATCTTTAGAAGAGCATTGGTGGTTTTACGATCACAAAAGGAAGTAGAAGTATATTTTGTACTAATAACAACCATTCCTTTCAACTGAAAAGGGGAAATTTAAAAAAAAAAAAAAAAAAAAAAAAAAAGGCCTGATTCTAATACAAACCTACTTGTGCCACTGCAGCTCAGAGAAATAAAGGCCTGTGTTTGTATTTGAGAAAATACCATATAAGCTCATTTACATCAATAATGTGACATGTTATTATCATTAAGTGTAAACATATTGTGCAGTCATTACTTTGATGGCTAATATTATTAACACTTATTACTGGCTGTGTTATCTTGCAATGCTCATCCATAAATTTTCACTTATCATGCATCTAGAGATTGTAAAAAGGAGCTTACTGTACATTCGACTAGCACTGATTAATTAGCCATGCCCGGAAATTGGACGATTTTCAAGTGATTGGCCATGACCTGCGACCGATTTTGAGTGCAGGTCAAATTCATGCCAAGCCGGTTCCAGATAGTCATATATGAGGCAGCAATCAGGAATGTTAAGGGGGTACATGTCACTGACGGGGGGGTGGGTGGGGGGTAGTCACTCACACTACTCAGTACATGCAAACCATATAGGCTAACTGTAAAAGTGAAAGTGAAATTTAAAACGCTTTATTAATTCCTCTAAGCCTCCCGCTGTTGTGCACCTCACTTTCCTTTTCCGTACCTTCGGAAACTTTCATTTGAGGGGGCAAGATGTTTGTTTAAGGGGGCATTGCCCACTCTTGCCCCCCCCCCCCCCACTAAGCCAGACCCACGATAATCGGAGGCACCACTACCAATTTTGGGCCCCCTGAAAGATAAACGTTGCGGACCCTTTATAAAATTCAGTATCTTGTCAATCTGTCGGGGGGGGGGGTCCATACATAACGTCACTAATTGAAACAAAACTGAAATTAAAATTCTTTCAACATCCGACTCCTGACTTTTATGCCTCTCTTATACAATGGATCTTACACAAAATGTTCACAACTTCTAACCTGTATCCACCGGACCCCCTCCACTGCTCTATGGGCCCCCCATGAATTTGTCACATTTACTGCCCACCCCCCCCACCCCACCCCCCATCGGCAACCCAGATGATAATTACCATATTTTTTTTTACAATAACTTTACCCTCTGTACGATGTATTATCAATAATTCCAAAAATCCCATAATGTACGATAATTTGACCCCTTTATTACACGACTAAATTAAAAAATTACCAAACACAAATAGGATACAGATCCCTCACATAGTGCTGCACTTGTTTTTATCCGCCCTCTCATGTGCCTCTCTACTCATGAGGCAGGACCTTGATTCAGCCCAAAATACGAAGAAGTTGTGAATTTATAACTGGTGTTCTGGTCCATTCAGTGCAGGGGTTCATCCTGTGCTCCACATATGTAGAGACACCTGCTTTTTCCAAGGTTCTGTTAGATTATTTAAAAGTAAACCTGGGTTTCAGCATGTAAAGTCTATGATAATGTGCTACTAAAGCAGATGGTCTGAGCCATGTCAGAATAAAAATTGGGTGTATATGAGAATTTTCCTTCAAATATGATAATTTTCAGCTACTGGTAGGGGACTCACTAAAAACCAGGCGTTTCAATCAATGCATCTGTTTTCATACAGAAAACCTGATACCTTTTTTAGCACACTTTTCTTCAATTTTTAAAATAAATGTTCTAATGGGAAGGTTACATTGCAATGTCTTCTGTGTTGTGTTTAGACAAAAAATCATCGTAATCGGCCAAAATCAGTATTGACGGTCCAAGCACCCTGTAAATCAGAAATCAGGATCTGCCCAACAAATTGTAATTGGTGCAAGTCTACTGTACATACATGTCAGTGTGGTAATTTTTTAAATTTACAATTATGTATTTCTCCCTCTCTCATTTTTTCTCTTCAGTTTATGATTTTTTTTTTTTTTTTTTTTAAAAAGGTACTATTATAATTTCCTACAGAGACTGTATTTACATCTCACCAAAATAAATAAATAAATAAATAAAAATAACAAAAACACCAAATTATGCTATGTTTGTTAAGGGTTTTACTGGATACAATACGTAACAAGAATAGTGTAACTAAAATAAAATGTAAAAACTATAATGAACAATGCAGCATGAACAAAAATGAAAGAATTGTACGGAAAATCCTCATTTATTATGTTTCCCCTAATGTTTATGGTTCATACTGTTTGTGGTCTACAAGACATTTAATAAACAATGGTTGCGTGAAGCGTATCTCATGACTTTTAACTACAAGAAAAAAGTACTGTACTTATTGTAAAAACTGAAATCAAAAACCACATGGAAAGTCTAACCAACTGTTAAGAATGAACTTTAACTGTACAACTATAACTATATCCAATTCAACCAGTATGTAGAATTTAGTGGCCTCTAGTGGTGAAGATGTAGACTACAACCCACACAATTTTCATAATTTGAAAACTTAACAAATTCATTCTATATATTGCAAAATTTTTTAATAATATATACAATTTCACCTAACAATAGTGAAACTAAATTAAACCAGATTTGGGCCTTGTACGGCCTTTGGGCCACATGCAATAGCTGACCTTGACTGGCCCGCATGAAGTCATTGGCAAATTAAAAGTCAATGCAAATATATATCATCGTAATAGATTTACATTTCATTTACATTTATGCATTTGTCAGATGCTTTTTTCCAAAGTGACTTACAGGCGAAAACCAAAATAAAAATAAATAAATAAATAATAAAAGAATAAATAAAATAGAATAAAATACAAGAATAGATTAAAGACATAAAGCACCTGTACAATTAAAAACATTGTCACATGGAAGAATAAAAAAGCAAAATGATAGACTAAAATACAAGAATAGATTAAGAAGACATAAAACCAGCTGTACAAATAAAACAGTGAAATAAACATACCAAGTAAAACAACAGAATAAACATAATAATACATTTAGAATGGAATGTTTGAAAGTGAAAGGACAGGAGGTGCTCTCGGAAGAGCTGGGTCTTCAGGAGCTTCTTGAAGATAGGCAGGGACGCCCCTGTTCACGTAGTGCTTGGTAGATCATTCCACCACCGTGGAACGACCCACGAAAAGAGCCTGGATTGTCTTGTACAAGGTTTCAGGACTACCAGACAACATTCCCTGGATCAGCCGAGTGGTCATGGGGCAGCATAAGCTTTTATTAGTGCACCTAAGTAGGTAGGAGCAGACCCATTGAGAATTTGGAGAATAGATGCAACCAACGCAAAGACACTGCTTTTATTTTGAAGGATCTGCTAAATTAACGTTTTTTTGCACGTACTTTCCGTACTTAGTATGGGGCTTACGCACTGATTGGTTTGTTGGTCAGCTAACACCAAAAAAAGAAAGACTGATTCAGAATGCAGAGTTTTTAGCAAGACATGGATTTTACGTATTTCTTCACTAAAGTCAGAGGTAAAGAAAAAGAAAAGGAACTGAGATAAGCAAACAAAGATGGATGGATTTATTGTTTTTCATGTCAACTTAACATGGAGCTGGTTTTGCACATTTTTGAAAAACATTTTTGTGAATATTCATTAAATAGTTGTTTTCTGTGCTCCACATTTTCATTGAGTTGTTTCATTTACTGTTTTTATAGAGATATATACTGAGCAGAGCTGCAAGTGTATTGATTGAGCCTTTAACAACTGTCAAAGTTTCTCATGTGGCCCCATAAGAAAATGAATTGCCCTCCCCTGAACTAAACAAACATGACTGAACAATGCCGTCTTTGTAAAAACCTCCTCATTTGACTATGCAGTCAAAATAAAGAAAGGAAGCTACAGTGAGTAGGATGTAAAACTCTGGCAGCTTAAAAATGTCAGGTTTATTCAGCCTTGTCTCAGACAAACAACGACACAGTGAAGGTGACACTTCTTTCTGACACTTACAATTAATAGTTTTAAACGTTTTTATGCGATCTCACCTCGTTTTGGTGACAAATAAACAAAATACCAGGTGATGCTTGTAGGAATCCAATAAAAAGTGCACTGGAAATTCGATGGCACATTTTTCAATTACTACCACTACACTTTTAAATGAAGAGCTCATTAATGGAAACATACTTTGCAACGAGGTGTTTTATTATACTCTATAATAAATTAGTCAATAAAGGATAGAATGGTGAAAACAGTTATGCTGATGGACTCTTAACTCTCTTTTATTTATTTAAAAAGAATCAAGGTAATTAGGTTTGAGTGCTGACTTGCTCATTTTTTGTGTTTTGATCCTCTTTTTTTCACTTAATGTCAGGATGCCAGGCTGTATAATTGACAACCACAGGGAACCGTAACAAGGACATGATTAGTGATTACTGTCTGAGTGTGTGATGTGTCATTATGAGGGTAGAAGAAGAGGCAGCTCCAGGAATCGATTCTGCAATGCATGTGCTTCAAAGAAAGAGTAGGAAATTATATAGGCCATGTTATAGTTCAACGTATCATTCCGATGCAATTTCTTAGAAGGGATACTTAAGTCTTTGTGCCTTCTTCATATAACTGCTCTGTATCCTTTCTCCTTGAGTACTGTACGTTTCAGTCTGTGCTGTTATTACGTGAACATTTCAAGGACTTTTTGTTTACCACATCTTTTACCTTTCCATCAATATTGCGAACGACAGAAGGGAGAGAGGGGGAGACTTAATCTCGGCGAGGCAGATTTAACTAGTGCTTTCTTTGTGCATCCTTATTGCATTCCACATTTGTTCTTGAAATGGGATTTAGAATGTCAAGGAGGGTGTAAGTAATGCTATAAGTAGAATATTTTCATAATCCCCGAGACTGAGAATCAATGAGACTGTTTACTCCAAAGCTCCACATGGTAAAATAAATTCCTGGAAATGGTTTCTGTTTCATATCCCTCTCTCTCTCTCTCTCTCTCTCTCTCTCACACACACACACACACACACACACACAAACACACTTGATACTACTGTTTTTCCCTCTTAAAACTAAAAACTTCACATATTTGTTGTGTGTTTGTGCATAGCTGAAGTGCAGGTTAAAAGCGTTTGAGTCATTCTGACATTGTACTCACAGTGGTAGTTGACATTCTAGCCCTCAGGGCCAATTAAATCAATACACTCTGCCACCAACAAGCTTCTGATGACAGCCAAGCCATTAAAAAATCTTCAATGAAGTGACCACCCCGCAGGGACAAGTTGTTGACAAACCAAACATCCTTGGTCACAATTACATTCAAGAAAAAATACAAGTTTCAATTGCCCAAAAAAAAAAAAAAAAAAGGAACATATTGACAGCTGTTAATTTGAGCATTTCTGTCATTTTCAGTTTCATGCCTCATGTTAAATCCACTGCATTTTGCACACGGATTCATTTCCTTTACACAAATATTAAAATGTGGGCGCCAGCTGTTCAGCATACTGGCTTTGGGTTTGCTGCACATTAATTTACCTTAGCCCTGTTTTCAGAATGAGAAGCAAATCCTTTTATCTACTTATGTGAGGCTTGACTCTCCTTCTATGATTTTCTCTTTCTTTCCTGCAGCTCGCTTCCTGTCGATGGAGTGCACTCTCCGGCCTCCCCCTCTGCTTATATTTCAATATCTCTCAAATCATAAAAATCCTTCAGCCATGTCCCATTTCTCTAAAGCGAATTTAATTCTGAGCAGACAGCCGATGTGCTGTACATCAGGTAATGATGGATGCTGCTCAACATGTGTGCAGAATGTGCTGGTTGAGCAAAACCTCTCTACTAATTATTTTGCCGGTGTAAGTAATGGAAACAGGCTTTTTCTGTGCTGTGTTTGTGTGTGTGTGTGCTGAAGACAACTGACATCCCCCGAGTCAGTGAAGAGGGATTAATAATGGGTGTAATCTTTTGCTCAGGAAACATCTTTAACTAAAAGTGTGACAGTCCTTTGAAACACTGCAAACACCTAGAGCAAACAGTAATCAGCACTCATTAATTTTGTATGACTGGAGACAAGTCTGTAAATAATGACCAGCCAGCCTCTCCAACAGTTTCTTGTCATCAGTAGGAAGCTAGGAGTAGTTCACTTTTTTAGCCGCAAGTGCCTGTTAACGGTGGGAGTGCTATATGCTCGAACTATTGCTGCAAGTGGCACATAGGCGTACTATCACATGAAGAGCAGCAGTTACGTGGGCGGCATCAAGGAAACTGGATAAGCTGCACATGTCACAGGCAAAGGGGTCAGACACGTCAGCATGGGTGTCAAAACAAAAGTGACGCAAATAACAATGAAAACACTCTACAATACAACCAAAGGGATGGCCAGTGTGTGTATGTGTGCGTTACTGGAGATACCATGCTCCAGTGTAATGTTAGGGACCAAACTTGCAAGTTAGTGCATTTATAGATGTGTGGGTTGCATAAATGTACTTGTTTGTATTATGTAGAACTTCAGACTGCACAATATTGACTAAACTCCTTCAGGGTCCTTTCAAACTTATCTTATATGTTGTGGACTTTTAGACCACTTTCCAGTTGTTTCTAACTACAATTGCAGACAGTATTTTGGTCTTGGTGTGCATCAAAATTGAATTCACTTACAAAGTGAAAATACTTGAATTTTTTTACCCTTTTGGATCAATTTTTGTTACCAAAACGGAGATTGACAAACTATATGCTGACATCAGATGTACACTAGTCTAAGCCCATGTAGATGATGGTGGCAAATAATAATCATACTGCGAAAGCAAAACTAACCGGACCGAATGTTTACACAGTCACTGGGAATGTATGTGACCACTAGAGGGAGTAGTGAGTCACTCCACTGGTCTCTGACAGTATTGAAAACAAACAATAAGACAGGATTGAGAGCGAAAACCAGTAAGAAAGGACTCAAAGAAAGTGTTGGAATAAAAATATAAGTGACGAAAATCGAAGCATTGTCTATGTTTTAAAAACTGGACAGAGCTCTAAATGAAAAGAATGAAGTTTGATGTTGAAATTGCAGTGGATCTTCTGCAGAGTTTGAAGAACGTTAAGAAGGTATACGGATATTATGTAGTGTTATGTTCACTAATGCTGTGTTTCCACTACGTAGTACCGGCTTGACTCGACTCAACCTTTTTGTGTTTGCATTACGTAAAAAAACCTGGAATCTGGTACCCGGTACTAGTGTTTTGGTATCTACTCCACCGAGGTTCCAAAACAGGGTTAAAGATACTAAAATGTGACATGTAAACATTTTACACCACTCATTGGTGAAAGAGTTGTTTCTGCGTCATTACGTTATCAATGTGCGACCCACCATTTTTAAAAAAAAAAAACAGATGCAGAAGTTTACAGTAAATACATCTGTAGGCTAATCCACATGATGGCAGCCCACACAAAACTACACCATGGTCGGCTGAGGATATTCAGACATTTCTGTCCTTGATGGCCGACGGAAAAATTCAGCGTGAGGTTGACGGACAACAAGCAATGAACGAGTTTATCAGCAGCTCTATCAGCAGATGTCACGGAAGTTATGCACCACGTCCCTATGACTAGGGTGCCGATAAGGGGGTGTAAACATGACAAATTCATGGGGCCCAGTATTTGGTGGGGGGCCCATAAAACAGTGGAAGGGGCTGAGTGGATATAGAAGTTGTGAAAAAGATCCACTGTATAAGAAAAGTGTAGAAGTGTGGAGGCGAATGTTGAAAGCATGTTCAGTTTTGTTTTCGTTTTCACTGTATCATAAGTGACATTGTTTATGGACCGCACCGAATCTGGTGATACGATACAAATCAAAATACTAGAATCATGATACGATATATATCACAATATATCATGATACTGTTAAGAAGGCAAGTTTTTTTTTTTTTTTTTTTTTAAATGATTATTTCCTTGAATTGAATAACACCAGAAATATGCACAAAAACTAAACGCATTTTTATTTGATCACAACAGGATCTAATGCTATATCACAAAATGTTCCTGTGCTCAAACTTAAATTATGTTTTATAGACATTACAGTTTAAGATCCTGTTCAAATGTTCATATTCTATTAGTTCAGAACTAACAACATAACCTTATTTTTGTGCAATCCCAACAAAGGAACAAACATTATGCCATAAAAGAGTGTTAAATAATAATGAAGAAAATGTAAACAAAAAAAAAGAACCTCCACAACATCTGCACTTGAATAAATAGCTAAAAATATCAATACAGTACTTTTTAATATTGATACAGTATTGTGAAATGAAATATCGCAATATACTGCAGAACCAATATTTTCTTACACCACTATATTAAACCCCCTTTAAGTAGGTCAGTAGGTCAGTGACGTGGCCAAAGACCATATGGCAATCTTTTGGGGTATAATCACAATTGACTATCTCAAACACAATTTTCTCAACCTCTTATAAAATGTAAACAAGCAACGTTGTCATTTCTGGAGGCTTAGGCTGTGTGTGATTACTTTTAGTTGTTATTATCTGAGTAGAAACGATGCAATTTGCGTATTTTCATACCATATTATTGCAATATTTTGACAAGAGCCGATAAAGTAATCATTAGTTCATATTTTCTTAAATGTACATCTGTGACAGCGGCAGTGTTTCCCCACTAATTACCTAGACGGTGGCCTAATTTGTCTGGCTGGAGATTTATAATGAACCTAAATTTTTGTTTTCACTCCAACACATAACTCTGAAGCATGTGTGTAAATCAGACACACTGCACATCATATGCCAAATTAAGATCGATCACGAACGCCCAGCTCTAACCCTATGCAAAGCACTTTTACCTCAACACACACATTTCACAGCTTGTAATGACTGTCTTTGTATTCAGAAATAACACGTGAAGAATAAATTTTAGTGAATAAGATGATGAGACTTAATTTTGGTGGATGAGACTGTTTCTTCATGTGTACTTTGAGCTGCATGTCAGTGGATAAATCTATGTTTACAAGCCTTCAGGCAACACTTGTGTTTTTCATTCTTTCGTTCTTACCTGCCAGGCGGAGAGACCCTGAGTTGTAGATGGCCTCGTCTCGCAGCTCTCTCACATGCACGGTAACAGTGGAGACGGCGTCTGGCCACACTCCATCAGATACACGGACCTGGAACTGATAGGTGCCAGGTGGGGCATTCTCCTTGATGATCAGGAAGCCTGTTCGCTTGTTCAGGATGAAGTAACTGAGGGCAAGAACAAACACAAAGACACCCACAACGGTTTAGAAAATATTTATAGGTGACTTGAGAGGGTCATTTCAGTGTTAGGTTTTTTTCAAAGGAAATGAATGGCTTTGCTTCGTTTCATACAAAGCGAACCCTCTGCAGACTTGAATAGGCTTAACATTTCTTCACTGTTATGTATGAGTACACTGAAAATCTCTGTTGACTATAGACTAGTGCCAGTGAAAATGAAACTAACAAAAAAAAAAAAAAAAGAAAGAAAGAAAGAAAGAAAGAAAGCACAAACTAACATCTTTATAATCTGTTTTGTCAGATTTAATTTCTGGAAACCATTGATATAATCTTGACCTAATTTGCCACAAATAATCTCTGCTGGATTTGCCTGCAAACTGATACGCATATTATCAATATTATTTGTCAGTGATTGCAACTGTCAAATTAAACATGCTTTTGTGCTTAGCTAAGCTACTTAAACCAAAAAAAAAAAAAAAACCCTGGATTTGGATACTGGGAGTCATTTAAGTTGGCGTTCACCAGTGCCCAACTTGCGCTTCTCGTCTGACTTTGAAAGCTCCCCAGGAGGCCGAAGCAAACAGTGACCGGCCTCCAACATTGGCTGGCATGTCGGCAACATCCCATTTCACCACAGGCGAAGAGTGTGATCACTGAGTGGCCCCGTCAGAGCCAGCTGCTAATGGCCTGGAGCTTGAGAGGGTCAAGTGGCTGAATCCATGAAACTGACCCCTGGCATGGTCCTGATTAATCATTAGGCTATTACTGACATCTCAGAGAGCCTGCAGAGACCAGCCATTTCATGCTTCCTCATAAAAGCAGCATGATAAATAGTGGAAAAAAAATTTCTCAGTATGCCTGCGAGTAAAGCCACCAGTCTACCAGAGCCAACATTATGATATTGGTATTATGCTTTTACAGGGTCGAGTGATTTAAGGTTAGCTTTAAACTTGGGATATGCACATCTATGAGAATGGAAAGTCCTGTTTGAAGGCTCCATCAGTATCAAACACTAGTAGAGCTGCCCTTATTGGAGACCTCAGTATCCATTGCCGATGTGTAGCAGAAATCAATGTTCCTCTGCATCATGAGGCTGAAAGTGAGGCTGCTGAGGGCAGAATGCTCACAGTCATATGATATCTTCAACTTGCACATCATAGTTTGTACTGGGTCACACACAACTTTCGCAGCATAAATCCCAAGCAACGGGAGTTTTAACGGAAGATAAACTGTCTCATTTTTGGTAATATACTGGCACATGAACCGAAGATTTCATTATGGATAGTAGCACAGGTTTTTCTCTTCAAGACACAAGGTACAGACAGGTGACAAATTAAAGAAAACACTAAGATAAAGTGTTTTAGTAAAAGTGTTGGGTCATCTCATACCAAACGCTACCAGAAAAGCTTCAATGCACCTTGGGGTTGATTCTAAAAGCCTGTGAAAGGAAGGAATACCAAAATATTCCCTGGTTTGGTGTTTTGATGATGGTGGTGGAAAGTGCTGCTTAACACATCAGTCCAAAATCTCTCACAGGTGTTGAATTGTGTTGAGATCTGGAGACTGTGTGGGCGATAGCATATGATTCACATTATTCTCATACTCATCAAAACAAAACATTCATTGACCCCTCATGTCCTACAAATGGAGAACCCAGTCCCATCAGGACAGAAATATTTCATTATGGGGATAAAGGTGATCTCTCAGAACAACTTTGCATGGATTTTTCTGGTGACCTCTACTTTCAGGGTCAAGCATTCAGGTCTATATCATCCTCTTGATGTAAACCACACATGCACCCGCCCACCTGTTGAGAATACCACTTTTTCATCATCCCTGTAGCCAGTGATACGTATGTATGCTGTAACACACGCTATATGGACAAAAGTATTTGGACACATTGAATTCAGGTGGTTATTTTCTAACAGGGTTACAAAATGTCATAATATAGTTTTATATTGTGATACATATCAATGCATTGGTTAGTTTTGTTTACTTCAAGGAAATATTGATGTTTGTATCTCAAATCAGCATGAATGGCACATTTTACAAGCTGTAGCCATGTTGTGTCCCAATATTTTTGTCCATGTAGTTTATAAACATCTATATTTAAGTGAGATGTGAAGAAAGTAGATGGTTGGTTGTGGTATACAATTATTATTTACAGACAGAGCATGAAAATTATTTCACACATTTAGAGATATAACATTAAAAATCATATTTATGGATTACAAGAAAAAAACAATGTTTAGAGAAATTAAGCAAAATCCATCTCTGAAGCATTTTAGAAGCAAATATAACAGTTCAAACAAAACTAACCCAATGCAATGATATTTATCACAATATAAAGCTATATTATATCATTTGTCATTATTGTTTTGTTGCCAAGACCCCTGTTAGAAAACAAACACCTGAATTCAGCATGTTCCAATACTTTTGTTGATCATGAATATGTCCAGGACTATAACTGAAAACAATCTAGAAATGATTCCATTCCTTACAGATGTGTGTTAAAGCAGCGTATGACCGATCATATCACCAATTTTTCATCAAATCTGTAAAACCCCAGTGATAGCCTAAGTATCTTTACATGATTACTCACCTGAATTAATTTCCTCACAGTGAATAACTTCGAAGTTGACTCCATCACAAGCAGTCCATTTGTTTACATACCAAAGTGATGTGTCACTCGTGCCTTTTTGGAAATTTTTCTGCGAAGTGCATTGTGGGAATGGGAATTCCACGCAGCCGCAGTATGGGTGCAGCAGCAACAAACACAGAAATGGCTTCATTGTTTCTTGTTGCTGTGGCTGCATGGCATTCCGATAAAGACCCAGGTGATGGTTTGGTTCCAGTTTCGGTTTGGTATGTACACAAACACACTGACTGTGATGGAGTCAACTTCGAAATTGTTCACCGTGAGGGAAGTGATTCAGGTACGTAATCACGGAAAGACTAACGGATTTGTGATACTTAGGCTATGACTCAGATTTTACAGATTTGATGAAAAATTGGTGACGAGCATCATATGTTGCTTTAAGGTAACTGTGTGGGATGAAACAATCTGTATTGTTTGGTTTTGAACTTTCTTCTAACTGTAGACATGCCTGTAGCATCTGGTCAAACCATCTCCCAAGAAGACAAACTGAAATAAATTCTCCATTATCATTAAGTACGTGCACTCTTCTGTGTTCTACTGTTTGCTTCCATTTATGCTGTAAATCCATCGCCTTCAGGGACAATAATAGAAAGTGAGCAGGGACAATGCATCAGGGGGAAGGAAGGAAGGAGTGAAGGACGGAAGGAAGGAAAGGAGAAAAATGAGACTGACTAATAGGCACAAAGACATGTGAGGAAGCAATTTTACTCGGTCCTCATCTCTATACTCCCTTTGTACAATAAATGAGCTCATTCAAGTTTAATTAGAGAAGAAATCTGAGGCTGAACCTTGGCAAATCAAATAATAAACCACTTGTAGAGGCAAGGCTGACATTAACTCATTTCCCAGCCCTCCGTGTGGTGTGTAGATTATGTTTTAGGATTAGATTATTGTTATATGATGCCTTGAAAAACAACAAAAATGTCTTTGAATCCACTGACAATGTTAAGCACTTTGTAAACAATGTTTTTAAAAGTCCTATGTTTATTTAAAATATTTATTATTGTTACTGTCATTATACGTCTAGCTCATAATTTTAGGTAATTAACAAACTAATGATACTTTTGGTAACTAATTTTATTAATGTCGTCTCTGGGGTTCCCTGACATCTCCTCAACAAGGGTATAACAGTCAGATCCCACCTAAAAAATGTGGTTGTGTACCTCTATGACCTCTTGGGACTGTATGACTAAGAACAGGTAAAAAATAGCAAATGAGAAGTAAACTGGAGAAATGCCTTGGAGTTGGCTAGGCACATACATGGTGTAAAACTAAACTTCCTCAGCTTCCTATATTTATTGTTGTAATATTAGACACAAAAGTTTCTCATCTTTTCTCAAACCGTGACCTTTTTCACCCCTAACCGTCTTGTTTTCTATAACCAGCCAAACCCCAGCCTTGACAATAATGCAAAAGTTTTAGCATTTGTGTTTGTCATTGCTATTAATGGTTATCCGTGTCTTCAGGTTTATAATTATAATGGATAATTAAGTTACGCTATAACTGGAATACAGTTACATCCATGCAAACCTAACAACAAGATAAAGTTGACAAAAAGGTGGCAAAAGTAATAGATTTCTATCTTGGAAATTAAAAGACCATGTCACGTATATGCAGTAGAAGCTATTCTTATTCTTATAGAATAGTTTCTATTGCATGTCAGAAAAAGCAGCTTTACATAATCAAAGACCACTACTAACTAGAAAAATCAGCTTGACATATGTTTGTTTGTTTGTTTCTTTTTTTTCATCCAGCTAAAGATGATGTTTAAGTTAATCAAACCGTTAGAAAACTATGGAGACATTTAATTAATGTAGTTATTTTTAGTCTTCTTTGTAAAGTATGTCAGTCACCCCTACCCCTATGTATACTTAAAGGAGTGATATTTTGCTTTTTTACATAGAATTATAGATTTTAAAACATTTCCTTATCTTCTACGTAAACTGTAAAAGCTATGTTTGGGTCTGAATTCTTCATTAATTCAACTCCACAGGTCCATCTTCAACCCTATTTCTGAGTAATGACACCAGAAAAGTCATTTTGAGCGCTGGCCCTTTAAATCCAAATTACCCATTTCACACCCCACCCCCTCCAGGTTGTTAACTGTGGTTTCTGTCCTCTTCAGCCACTTGTGTTCGCTAATACAACCAACAACTTAACATTTTAGGTAATCGGCTTGAAGTTTGGACATATTTTCAGTTTTTACTACGACCGCTGCTGCTGACAAGAACAATTATGTCGTACTCGAAGAAATGTTCATCAGAAGTCTTGACCTTATATGTGCAAATGTCGTGACGTAACTAGTTATAAAACGTAACAAATTAAGCTGGAATTACAACAGGTTGTAGAAATCCACTCGAATTTTGCTGGAATGAATATAAAGATAGCTTTTGCAGCACCTGGAGGTTTCAAATTCACAGTTTTTGAACTATTAGCATCCAAATACACAAATAAATGTACCAAACACTAATAAAAGTGGGTTTAGCAAAATAAGACCCCTTTAAAATGCAATTTTGCAGGAATGGCTTGGCAGAATGTCAGAAAATTTAGCCTAGTGTTTCATTTTGACTCAAGGGTTAGTTAGGGGATTAACCTTATGAACTGAAAGACTGTGGTGGTCAAAGGTTCCATGACCTTATATCTGTCTATTTCTACAGTGTGATCCATCAGGAATACTTTGAATTAATGTAGCAAAATTCAACATTCACTTGGACCCAAAGATGAACTGAACAGAAGTTGGACATTGCCAGGGCTCAAGGGATGATGTTGTTATGACCATAGAAAAACAAATTAGCAAACAAGAGAACAGCATGAACACATTATGCTACAACAATAATGGTGATATCTGACTTGTGTTTAAAAGGTTGTGGAAAAAACAAAGTCTCTTCATCTTTTTTTCAAATCTACACGATATGTCATTTGCATTAACAGAAACGGCTAGATTAATTTGACCGTAAATTGTATTACTGTGTGAATGCCACATTCTTTCATCCTGTTAGTTCCGATAATAATACAAGTAAGAGACTACTGATGTAATCTAAGTCACTTTGAGTCATTAGAAACTACATTTAAGGCCCGACAGTATGTAACCGGCAGTGAAATGCATCTTAAAACGAACTATTCAAACACTGATCGAATATGTGCAGAATTTACACATCAGTTCTGTGCGTATGCCAACTTCTTAATACAGGGTGGGGAAGCAAAATTTACAATATTTTGAGGCAGGGATTGGAAGACAGTGTATGACCAATTAGTTTATTGAAAGTCATGAGAATTTATTTGGAACAAGAAAATGTACATAATAGAAAATGTTTTTATTCTATGTGTCCTCCTTCTTTCTCAATAACTGCCTTCACACGCTTCCTGAAACTTGCGCAAGTGTTCCTCAAATATTCGGGTGACAACTTCTCCCATTCTTCTTTAATAGTATCTTCCAGACTTTCTCCTAATAGTTTTGCTCATAGTCATTCTCTTCTTTCCATTATAAACAGTCTTTATGGACACTCCAACTATTTTTGAAATCTCCTTTGGTGTGACGAGTGCATTCAGCAAATCACACACTCTTTGACGTTTGTTTTCCTGATTACTCATATGGGCAAATGTTTCTGAAAAGGTATGGATAATAGTGTTAGGTATGATTATGACATCAATATATGTTTGGTTTCAAAACAATTGACGTAGTGCCTGCTGAGAAAAAACAACTAAATGTTCATTGTAAATTTTGCTTCCCCACCCTGTAATACAACAGTTAAATCAGATGTGCCAAGTAGCTAAACCTCAGCGCTTACATAACACCATTGTAAGAAACAGCTATTGTGGCTTTTTTGATGTAATGAAATGTAAACGCATAAAACAGACCACAATGAGCTTCGACAGGCTCCGTTTTGTGAGAAGCCACTGCAGCGGTGATAAGACAGTGTGTTCTGAACTCGAGTCAAGTTTCAAACACCAAGAGATGAGAGCTGTCATGAAATGTTAATGCCCTATATTACACTCAGTCCTCCATACGGGATGAACTTTGACTTTGAGATTGCTGAGAGAAAAGTTTGTCATTTTTACTTCGGCTCACTGTGGAAAATAAAGACTAAGGTGTCTTGAGGTGCTGCTGTGTTGTTGTTGTATATGACTTTTTTTTTTTTTTTTTTTTATAAATTGTGTGTGTATGTCCATGTGTGTGCGCTAAAAATATCTACTTATTGTCACTTCCAGCAGACTGACGTCTCAAGGAGAACATTTTTCAGCAGCAGTCCAGAACCTTAGATATAAAAGACTTTATAGCATAAAGCCACAGACATTATAGTGAAGGAACAAGGAAATGAGTAATCAAAGTGAAAAGGAATGGAGGACATGGCTATAAAAAGGGTCTATAGGATAAAGAAAAAAAAGAGTGAAGACTGAGGACAAGGAATAAATCAGGTGGAAAAATTGCGTGCAGGAAAAGCGAGACAAAAATAGAATGGGGAAAAAAATACATAGAAAAGGAATAAACAGTCGTACAGAAAGAGATAAATTTAAAAAATGAAAATGAAGACAGAAAGGAAGAAGGGAGTGGAGCGATTAGAGGTAGAGAATTATAAGGCTGATTTAATGAGACTTGTAGCTTAATCAATAACCCCCGGTAGCTGATTGCTGACCATGTTATCAACAACAATTCAGACCAATGAACAATCAGCAGCAAAAGGAAGCAAACCCCGTACATAATCATCAAGCAGCATCCACACCGTATGTACAGATCATACAGATGCACCAGTCAGTTCTGCCCTTTGCAAAGTTAATTATTCATTGGTAGTGTGCCAGACGAGCCTTGAGAGCTGATCACAGTGTAACAGACATCTGGCTTCCCTCCTCCTTGGTGGGACATATTTCACTCAGGGGTGTTGTTGCTTTACATTTTTTAAATGCCTCGATCAATCACAACAACAAATCATATAACGCTGAAACGGAGCGCTGCCAAATGAGCACAAAAACATATAACTCAGTTTACTTTTTTAAAGATAAATTTAAAGACTTACGAGGCACACTATAAAGACTTTCGGAATTTAGTTGCCTTCGTTTATGATGCATATTTTGATTAGTAAAAAAAAGAACAGATATGGAATTCTGTTTTAACCCACAAAGACCCAAACATCCACTGGCAACCAAGATCATTTACTGGAGAAAAAAGTAAAATCCCTGTTGATCCACGAATCCTATCAATACATGTCAATAACTGCTGTAAAATACAGTTATTCATCTTTTCACGGTCATCAGTTATGACCCATGTGGACGTTCAGAGGCTCCGTAGTTACCGTGGAAACACTGTCATTGATCCAACTCCATGGGTTTTACTGGTGAATCAATGTTGCAGAGGATGACGGTGGATGGAGACACTGGGTTTATGTTCAGTTCATGAGAGATTCGACTGAAAAAGTCACTTTTTCTTCTGTTTTCCCTGTTTCTGCTATTATAACCTTTGAATTTACTCTGAGCTTTAATGAACATCGACATGATCAGTGAATTAAATATAGGAAAGTACATAATTTACACTGAAAAAACTCAAAATAAAGAGGATAATATTACAATAAAAGGTGAAAATATAAATATAAAACCTTCAACTTTAATTGAAGCTTTTATGAACATCTATATGATCAATAAATTAAATATATAAGAAAAGAAAATTATATTTTCATTTAAGAATATAATATACAAAGCATAATATAAGAATAAATGTTGATAAATCACTTAAGAAGGGTTAGAGAAAAAATCATTTGGGAACTGCCACAAAAGTAGCACTGGGTCTTTATGGGTTACCATCCACTGTTTTAATGGATTCTAATCAAAGGTTATGTTCACACAGCAGGCAAAAGTGGTCAAATCTGACTTTTTTGCCCACCTGTGACCTAAATCTGATTTTTTTATGACAGTCCAAACCAGAATTTTTTCTAATTCAACCCAAGTCATGTTCATATGTGGTCGTAAATTGGAAATATATCTGATTTTTTGCAATGCATCTTCAGTCTGAATGACCATGGCACCATTTCATTCGACTTTTTAGATATAGATTGACTTTATTTCAAACATAAATAGGCAAAAGAAATTCCAGATTCCAGCACCAGTTCTGGGCTCTTTAATTAAGGAGATAATAAATCTGGTCCACACTCAAACATAAGGCTCTTCTAATGTCCCTATTTTTCCTCTTCAACCCCTTGCTTGTGATCCAAAAATAAACCTCAACACATCTTTAAAAATGTCTCAGTTCCTTAAAATGTTCACCAAGGAGGGAGAGGGCTGGCTGGAGGAGCTAAAACTGAGGACAGGTGTATCCTCAAACGTCTTTTTGACGAAGGCACTTATTAACACTGGATATCACCTGCTATACAACTGAAAACAGGAAGTAGTCCACTGTGCAACAAACAGCAAACCACTCCCTCTGTAGATGTCAACAACTCATTCTGAGACGATGAAAACATGAGTCTTATTTTTGTCTGATTATACAACCAGTAAAAACACATTCCCACATTAGGGATTAAAAAAATAAACCTTTTACATAATCTATTGATTTTAAGAATGTAACTGTATTGTTTACCATCTATTTAAATAATAACTATAGAATTATTGATATTCTGGATTATAAATACATGTGTTCTGCTATTCCCCACCACCTTTGGCTTCATATTTCTTGGTTTTCTATATATATATCTTGCATACAGAAGCTTTCAGTCTTTTCTCACTCTTCCCGAAATGTCAAAGGTGAAGAATCCAATCTGAATGGGCCATAAAGTGCAATATTATTTACCTCGGTACATGTCCTTCAAAGACATATGTCTTGTTGTCCCAGTCATCGGGGTCTGGAGAGTAGACCTTTCCGAGCACCGTGGTCGGCATTCGGCCTAAAGACGGAAAACAGAACCGTTTTCAGACTCCCAAAGCAAATGACAATTAATTCTGTAAACAAAGCATGTATGTGAGTAGCAGAAGCACGACTTATTTTTTTGTATTTGGGTGCTTCTCTGAAACTGGTTCCTAAAAACAGGACATGGGGGTGAAAAATTCAAACCAGATGTAGACTAATGTTACAAAACAAGTTTGGAAGCACTTTGGGTCTATTTAAAAAAAAAAAAAAAGATTTACTGAGATAAAAGAGAAACTATTTTCAGTTAAAATACATGTTTTTATTTTTATTTTTTTTATTATTTTTTATACAAAAATCTGCATGTAACAGTAAAAAAGACACGAAAATTACGTGCTACGATTTTTTTGAATATCTTTTTATTCTTTCACAGGTACATTTTGGGAATCAAACTAATTATGCAAGGGAGAGTGTTTCACAAAAATGATCGCTGCTGCAAAATCTCTCACGATGTACAGTCTACTCTCGTTAAACCGCCCGCCGTTATACCGCCATTTCCGCTTATCGCCATCCGCCAGCCCAGTTCCATGCACAAACAACACTTATACCATTGATTTCCCGACCGTTATACCGCCAGCGGCGCGGCGCGGCACCTCCGAGGTGCGCCGCCGTGGCACCTCCGAGGTGCGGCTCCCAGTGTTGTCTTTTCCGTGGAAACCGGGTCGAAATGGCTCTTTGAGTGTTAAAGGGTGCCGATCCCTGCCTTACAACATAACAGAATCAAGATTTATTTAGAAACGCAATTAGAACGGGTTAACAGAGGCAGCATAGACATCATATAGTAAAGACATGCACATTATGGACGCAACCCGTTGTAACGCCATTTTCGCTATACCGCCAATTTGGCCGTGAACGGAAGTTGGCGGTATAACGAGAGTGGACTGTATTTGTGTTTAAATGGGCAGGTTCCGTATGTAACGCGAGTGGACACAGTAGGTTACACACGAAACCTGGAATGAGACTGTCCACTCATAAAAACCTGCATGTCTGGATTAGAAAAACCACTAGGATCATCAAATATAACACAGTGTCTTCATTTATAGCAGTATATAAGACCATTTCAAGCCATGTTTTCAAGATAAAATGCACTGACACCAATTCTGGTCCTATTTTTGGCCCCAATATTTATCAGAGGTCATCATTAGGTACATCCTGGGGGGAAATATGCCTAAATTTCTCTTTTATGTATTGGGTCTAAAAAAGCTGGTAAAGCGCTAGATACCAAAATGAACTCAGTTTCATAGAAGCACCCATTTATTTTACATTTGTGTTAGTATGTGTCGCATGTGTTATGTCAAGGGTAAGAGCATTGAAAATTCATGACAGTGTATCTCAAACAAGGACAATCTCCATGAACAAAGAGAGAAAATACACAAAAAGACCTCTGCATTGCTTAGGCTTCCTTCAACACTTTCTTTCAGCAGCACTGTGGAAAAGTGACATTGCAGATGGTTCGAGCAGGCACGGGGAAGGTACAGGAAATGCCATTTGGATGCACGATGATTATAATAATGCAGAAAGACTGTTATTACTATCACTTTCTCTCCCCTCCGACTCTTCACACTCGGTTCCATTTGGGAATTATTCTGAGAGTACCCTTGAAAATGTAAAGGCAGACCTTGGCACATTGAAGTTTAACCTGTTGTTTGTTTTTGTTTTTGTCATAAAGTTCTGTGGAAAAACTTGCATAAAAGTGACAGGAAGGTAGTTAAAGGGGTCATATTTTGCTAAACCCATTTTTATTAGTATTCAGTACCTTTATATGTGTCTTTGGGACCCTAATAGTTCATAAAGTTTGAATTTGAACCCTCCAGGTGCTGCAAAGCTATCTTTATATTCATTCCAGCTAAAATCGAGTGGATTTCTACAACCTGTTTTAATTCCTTCTTAATTTGTTACATCTATAACTAGTTATGTCACGACATTTGCCCATATACGCCATAATTGTTTGTCAGCAGCAGTGTTTGTAGTTAAAAGTGAAAATATGTCCAAACTTTGAGCCGATTACCTAAAATGTTCAGTTGTTGTTTGAATGGGACAGAGCAGCACAGCCATCAACTGGAGGGGGCGGGGCCTGAAGTGGCTCATGTGCATTTAAAGGTTGTTAATTTTCTTTAATATTTTGTTCATCTACTAGATTACTTTTTAAATTTTAGTTCATTTTATATAATATTTTGGACATTGTTCATTTAGTTATTGTTCATTTAATTTAAAATTAATATTTTATTAATTTCACACATTTTTAAACATTTATTTCTGTGTTTTGTAGACAATCTTGTTCATTTTTGTTCATTTTCGAGAATAAATTGGTCATCTTTGCTCAAAAACAAAAAACCTAAAAAAAAAAAAAAAAAAAAAAAAAAAAAGACTTCCGACGAACATTTCATAGAGTACGCCATAATTGTTTGTCAGCAGCAGCGGTTGTAGTCCATATTGAAAATATGTCCAAATTTTGAGCAAATTATCTAAAATGTTCAGTTGTTGGTTGAACGGGACAGAACACCACGGCCAACAACCTGGAGGGGGCGGGGCCTGAAGTGGCTCCTTTTCATTTAAAGGGCCAGCGCTCAAAACCACCTTTCTGGTGTCATTACTCAGAAATAGGGTTGAAGATGGACCTGTGGAGTTGAATTAATTAAGAATTCAGACCTAAGCATAGCATTTACAGTTTATGTAGACCACAGGGAAATGTTTTAAAATGCATAATTCCATTTAACCTGGAGGGGGCGGGGCCTGAAGTGGCTCCTTTTCATTTAAAGGGCCAGCGCTCAAAACCACCTTTCTGGTGTCATTACTCAGAAATAGGGTTGAAGATGGACCTGTGGAGTTGAATTAATTAAGAATTCAGACCTAAGCATAGCATTTACAGTTTATGTAGACCACAGGGAAATGTTTTAAAATGCATAATTCCATTTACAAAAGCAAAAAATATCACTCTTTTAATGCTAAATGTCACAATGACAATGCAAACTTCCATCTTCATTAGCTAATTCTTTTAACATATCTAGATCTATTTCCTACCTCTCTTTTAGTCTGAACATAGACACTCTCAGTGTAATTTGCTCTTGGAAAAAAAAAATGTAGGAGGACAAGCAATAGAGGTGAGATTAATTGTGTGTCAAATCATGCCATGCGACCCTAAGAAAAGCATCATGGGAGTCATTCTTATTAAATATCACACAAACAAAGTTAATGTGCTGACACTGAGTGGGCTGAAGCACAGCTGAAAAACAATAAAACGGGGTGTGCGTTTAATGTGTATGTGTGTTAATCAGTCCACGCTGATTAGGAATTCATTGGTTGGCAGAATGAGCTCGAACCTGATACTATATTTGTGTAATCTTTCATCTACAGAGACGCTCCACTATCTTTGGAGCTGGAAATGCTGTTGTAAGAAAAACACTATAGCCGCAAGAAAAGACGACCTTCTCACCTCTGTGACTGTTGATGAAAATTTTCTTCTCTCCCGCCGTGTGTGCGTGGTCGTTTTGGTCGCCAATGGTCACCGTCAGGGTGCTGGTCACAGTTTTGGCCGGACGCCCGCTATCACTCATGATAATAGGAATGAGAAACTCTTTTTGTCGCTCACGGTCAAATGTCCTCAATGCCGTCAGGGTCGCCGTGCCATTTAGGTTGTCCTGGAGGTAGAAATCGTTGCTATGGCGATACTCCAGAGGGACTGAGAAGTGGAAGGGTGGGCCGTTCTCTGGGGAATCCTGGTCCACGGCTCGGATAAGAGTTGACGTTTGGTTCAACCTTACTACCTAAACAGGGAGGGAAAGCATCAGGTGCTGTGACATGTTTTTTTTGTTTGTTTGTTTGTTTTTTTACACTTAGTTTTTATTAGTTTTTTATCATTTTGTTATACAAAACATAAACAACATTCAGCAACAGACAATAATTAGAATCCAATAGCAAAGATAATAATGGCTACAGTTATGAAAAAGCAATCAAGTTACACAATCTAATTTTTAGAGCAGCGGTTCACACAACACTCCCAGGTCTATGAGACAAACCACACATTAATTGTCTTTACAGAAACTACCATATTTTCTGGACTATAAGCGGCTACTTTTTTCTCACGCTTTGAACCCTGCGGCTTATACAGTGATGCAGCTCGAGTATAGATTTTTACAGGCTAATGGCCTCCAGGGGGCGCTCTAGGAGGAAGCGCAAAAGCGAAACAGACAGGTGGAAGAGGTGATGGAAGAGAAGTTTTAAGCTTAACTTAATCATTTTGCGTGTCATGCACAAACCTTCATCATGGAAAACACATGAAGAAATTCATATGATGCAGCTTTTAAGTTAAAAGCAATGGATCTGTGTGTCCAAGAAGGAAATAAAGCTATTATTGCTTGTAAGTGCCATTGAGAGCAACAACGGAAGAGAGACTGAGAAGGTGTGTGACGGAGCCTTTCTGAGGCTGTTCAACTCCGACACTGAAGAAGATGACTTCAGTGGTCGGAGGAACATGAAGATAGAGATCAATGACTTTTCTGGGTTTTTTTACCAGCTGTGTTCCTGCCATTTTACTGCCGTGTTACAGGCACTGTTTGGAAAAAAGCAGTTAAGGTATGCAAATAAATATTTACATAATCTGTGTGTTTACCATCTTTCTGTGTAAATATTTCATGTTACAACGTTGACACCTGCAGCTTATAGTCAGGTGCGGCCTATATATGTACAAATATTTTTTTCTTTTAAAATTTGGTGGGTGCCGCTTATATTCAGGTGTGGCTTATAGCCCGGAAAGTACGGTAATCCATTTGCTCCCCCTTCTCACGTAAAGTTCATCTTGCAGCCCCAGCATAAATGTTAATCTCTCCATTTTGTGAATTTCATCTACAATTTTCAACCAGTCCTCCAGCCCCGGTGGATCAAGTCAAAGCCATTTTGGAGCGATTGTTTTATTTTTTGCTGCAGCACCAAAGATTTTTAGAAGGCATTTGTCATTTACTGTCAAATCATTAGGGAAGATCTCCTAACAAAAGTGGAAAAGTGGGTTGCTGTAATTAAAAACTCAAAATCTGTTCTCTTTTTATTCCAACATCTTTCAAAAAAGTCAGAATTTTCATACAGGACCAAAAACTGTGGGTGTGGTTTGCCTCTGTGTCCCCACAACCCCTCCAGCAGGTAGAAGCATTTAAGTTTCTACAAAACTGTTATTCTGGCGTTATAAAGAACTGTACAAAATTTTTCCAGCAAAATTCTCACCAGTAGGCTGAAGAGGAGGTAGAAGTAGCAGATTCACACAGCTGTGATGTGTTTTAATGCCAATATTTGGTTTGTTTTGTCCTACGTTTGTATCATTTTATTACTTTTGGGCAAAGCTGCTACTCAGTTAGGGCTGTGTGAAATTATTTATCACTGAGTATCAGAAAATATAGGACTGTTAAACGTTTAAATGTAGTGTAAAAATGTGAGTCTCGGGTGTGAACATGTCTGCTGTGGCACTGAGCGTCTGGTGCAAATGTGTTTTATTGATGAATTGTTTGACTGTATGGATTGTTAATGTTGTGTTTCCCATTGGAGGCTGGTATTGATTCATGTTGCTGCTGCTGGGATAGTAGCTGTTGTTCTACATTATGGCCTTTAGTTTAGTATTTTATGGTGAAGTGTTTATCTGAACATGTAAAGGGTTCATTTTTCTGTAACTGTTCTGTTGTCACTATAACCTGCATATTATCTGACAAGGGATCCAGGGACTACAGATGAAAATGAGCTGCTAGGTTTTTCTGACACAATATACGCCGTTTGCCAAAAAGTTGGAAGGATTTTGTCTTCACATTCCTCTTTTTTTGTATTCATATTAGTAATCACCTTTGTTCAGGTGCAATGATTGCATACCGAGTCCCAGTTACACTTTATCTATGAAGAATTAATCACATTGTCACAAATATTTCATGAGAAAAGGTAAAAATATTTAATTCCAACTTTATTGTGCATTGTCCCTGTTAAATAAACAGTAAATAAATAATGTTGATAACTTATTATGTGTGTGTATATGTGGAATAAAAACACATGACCTGTTTTCACCTCTTTATGTAATGATCCTGCCACATCTATCCGTAATAAACGGCCTGTTATGTGTCCATTTTGCAATATTTTACAATAAATTGTGAAATATTGCTGTGGTTATAACAAAATACAGAAGTTAAAGCTTTTAGAATCAAAATAATCTACTCTCTAAAGGCTGTAGATTAGGCTGTGACTGAAAGACAATCAATCAGAGGAACGAAACCAGGAATTTCAAGCCACATGATGATTTTAACTTACAAAATCCTGTCAAAAATATAATACAACACATCCGTCTTACTAACAAAGGCTCAATTATTCTGCTTTTGGACAAAAAACATTCTCTCCAAAGGCCATTCCACATCACGGGCAGCCTTCTTGGTGGTTTAGACAAGTGGCTCAATGGCATGCCTTAGTCATATCAAACAGTTTAGGGTTGGATTCCAACATGTCCCGTTTCAGATAAATGGTTGTGATTGGACCAGCCAGGCAGAAATCAGTGAACAGGAGCAAGGCCAGATGGACCTGCCGCAGCAAATGAAAAAAACTTGCTCGCAAGCAGATGTGTCCTGTTACCAGTCTATAACAATATGGCACACTATTTAATAACCAGTGTCTTCATCTGTACACATAGTTCTAATAATTAGGATAAATTAAAGGTACCAAATATTAAATTAGAACCATATTACAATTGACTCAGACAAGACAGGGTCATAATATTAGTAAAAAGATAAACATTTTATTCTATTTATGTTCAAATACAGCCAAACTCTGGGAGTTAGTGTCAAAAACTGCTTGGAAAAAGGATGGTTTGTGGGGTTTTTTTGTTTGTTTTTTTCTAGTTGGATTGACTACTGGTGTTTTGACTGGCTTCCATAAAAAGATTATCACAAAGCTTCAGTGCTTCAAACTGGAGCTGCGACTCTCTTATTCTGTAAGAACCACAACAATATGTACAATGCAATACAAAATTCAGGAAAAAGTATTCCGATTGCATTTATACATTCTAATATTAAAAAATGAAGGTCTTATTGCAATATTACATTTGTGCTGTTTTTATTTTTTATTTTTTTTAAACACATTGGACTAATACTGCATATACATTCACAGTTTAACTAATTAATGAGGTGAAAACTGTATTAGATTTAGTTATTTATCCTGTAATGCTGTGTTTTCCATTATGTGCACCTACCTGTGGTCCGACCACATTCTCAAACACGATCGGTGAGTACGTTGCCTCAAACTCTGGCCCGTTATCGTTCACGTCCAGCAGAGGCAGCTGCACCGTGGCACTCCCAGTGAGAGAAGGGACACCGTGATCGGTAGCTATGACAACCAGGTGATGTTGAGCTATCCTCTCACGATCCAGAGGCTGAGCCACAGAGAGTATGCCGGACTGGTCGATGGTGAACAGCCCTTCAGGATCTGACTCCTCTGACAGGCTGTATGTGATATCGCGGTTCTGGCCTGAATCGGAGTCACTGGCGACCAGTCGGGCCACGCTGGTTCCCACAGAGATGTCCTCAGGCAGCGGGGCAAGAGACAGGAGGTGTGGAATGAAGACGGGAGCGTGGTCGTTATAGTCCTCCACCTCTACCACACAGTGCAGAAGGCTGGAGAAATCCAAGTCTTCAACCTGCAACAGTGGGAAGTGGTTAATTAAAGTTCATTTTTATTATCACCTTTCAGTCAAGTCACGTCAAGTGATGGTAAAATATAACTACATGAAAATACAAGCACTGACTAAAAATATAAAAACTTATTGATTGATTGATGTATTTATTTTGAATATGAATATCTAAACAGAAGAAAATAAACAAAACATTTAAACATAAGACATATAATACATATTCAAAAAGACTTGCTTACAGATTTTATCAATCAGTGCCAACAGATAAATCAAAATAAACTGAATTATTATGATTAGTAAATAAACAGTAAAATGACAGTGATATTAGTCAGTACAGTAACAGGCTGATTTTTTTTTTTTTTTTTTTTTTTTTTTTTTACAAAGCAAAGGCATTTTATCAACCAAAAAAAATCCAGAGTGGTTTTGCATTTTATAGTAACCATGATTCTACATATTTATATCATTTCTTCAAATCCATTTTTTGTGTCTTCTCTGTGTTTTCTGGTTATGTGGAATGCAAGGTACTCAAGACACCCTTGAGGAATAAGTACTGATAAAAACTTTCCTGCATTGAATAATACATTTCGTCTGAAGAGGTTTTTATGAAACATAGAATAGAATAGAATAGAATAGAATAGAATAGAATAGAATAGAATAGAATGTCTTTATTGTCATTGTACAGATACAACGAAATTTTTAAAAATGCAATCGTCCTAGGTGCCATAAAAAGAATAAATAATGCATATAAAAGAGTATTAAACTCTAAAATATAAAAGAAAAACACTGAGAGCATAAATATCTAAAAAGAAAAAAACACGTTGAATGACCTTGTTAAAAGTTATTAATTCAAGTCTCAAACACACTTTTCACTGAGGAATCAATAATCTATCAAAGCTGTTGGTCAGTTTCTTGTTTGTTTGGAAGTTATTTTTCTTTTGAGCAGTGAATGTTTCCAGTTTTCGGAAATGCCAGAAATACCTGTGATGACGCAAATCAGAAATCAACTCAGATGTAGGTGAGCACAGAGAAATTTCCTCCCTCCGGCAGCTGAATGCGACTGTGTGACTGTGTCAAACTGAGTGGAACTTAAAGACTATAGTGAAAAAAACATGAAAAAAAAGTCTTCTCTGTGTGTGACTTAAAAAACGTTAGCCGTGAACCAGAACTCTTCTATGTAAGCGTGATAAACAAGCTGGGAGTAGATATTTGGACCTTTTTTGCAGTCTCTTCTATGAGTCAATATCACACCTCTCTGGTCTGGTTTTTAAATATAATGTACATGTGGATACTGCAGTTTTTTGGCGTATAACCCCATAGAGTTTTTGCTTATTTTTTCAGCAACTACCTCTCACTTCCACCAAAATGAAAAGTTCCAATGCGGAGCTTTAAAGTTCCCGTCTGGAGCTGACATGTGACATCTCGGCTTTGACTGGCATCCTCTTCACTTTCAAATTCTTTGTCTTAGCTTTTGACAGAAGGGTTGACATATGGGTTTGACTACATTCGAGGGATATCTGAGTACTGAAGAAAAACAAACACTTTTGTCTTCAACCTGTTAATGGAAATTTCCCAAAAATTGTATTTCCTATCTTTGCCCTTCTGAAAGATTCTATAAAGACCATATGGATTGTATGTATATGTAGCAGAATGCTCCTTCCCTGCCTTCTGCCAGTCTTTGCTCAGGCTCTACATCTCGTTATCACACATATTGCATACTTCTCACTGTGAGTTGACCTGCTGGGAAAGAGAAATTAAACTTCATGAATTACAGAGAGGAAGTGAGTTGGATCAAATGAATGTCAGAGCAGGAAGATATGCAGTGTTGTGCAAGGTACTTCCACACTGTAATATATTACAGATTACTTGTCACCATGGGTGTCGTTAGACCTGGGTGTTCGGTGCTTAAGCCCCGGATGTTTTGGCAGTAGCCCCAGATCTCTGAGCACACCGGTTTTGTTTTTTTGTTTTGTTTTTTTTTAGATAAGCATTTCCCTAGTCTTATTAATATGAGTGTGTTAGTCTTATTAATATGAGTCTGTGATTAATATCTGTGTTCCTCATTTATTTATTATTTTTATTTATTATTATTATTGTCAATTATCTTTTTTTTTTTTTTTTTTTGGTGCAACAGGGTGGGAATGTTCATGGGTTTGGGTTAAAAACAAAAAACAATGACTGTATTATGCTTTTCTGTGACCAGATATGTAATAAAAACACTTTGAACAAATAAGTATTTCCCTGTGATCAGCAATGACAAGGTAAGCTAATGTTTCTATGACTAGTTAAAATTCTTTATCTATAGCCGATTTATCTACCGGCGTCCTCGGTGCTGTGCCCCCCTACAATGTAGTAAGGTACGTTGTGGTACTTACCCCCCGGTCTTCTAAACTATTCATCCCCCTTTTGCAAATTTGTTTTTTAAGCCCCAGATGTTTTCAAGTCCTAATAACACCTGTGCTTGTTACTGTTAGCTGAAAACCAACAGGAAATAGAACCTTCCTGCCGCATTTTTGTTTCCTTAAGGTCTCACGGTCTTGCTGTTTTTTTTGTTTATTTTATTTTATTTTATTTTTTTGAGCAATTTAATTACGGGAAAAAAAGTGTGTTGTAATGCAAGCACTGTTGAACATGTATTGAGTAAAATATTTCAAAAAGTTGATTAGTAATGCCTTAAATGACTGTTACAGCAAAAGTAATCTGTTACTGAAATGCATTACTTTTGTAGCGCGTTACTCCATACACTGGTGATAGTTTGTACTGGGAAAGCTCTCCACAGTGAATACTCTACCTTGAGTGTGAGGTTGAACCTCTGCTCGCTGTGCCGTTCGTAGTCCAGGCGTTTTTTAAGCCTCAGTGTGCCGCGCTGCTCCTGCTTGTGACTGACCATGTAGAACTTCTGCTCCTGGTCTCCGGCCACAACACTGAAGGTCAACTGAGCATTCTCGCCGGTGTCTCTGTCCTCAGCAGCGAGTTCCAGGACCTTAGAGGACAGTCGACAGCATGAGAATACAAAGCCGAAAGCTATTTGTCTCACAGAAAATGTTTAGTTGAGAGCGATACGGATAATAAACAATAGAGGATATCTGGAACATACCAATAAACTATTCTTATTCCCACATACATTCAAATTAAAGGATTTGCATAAATATTATACAAAGCAAGAAAAAAAAGGACTTCAAGTAACAGTAGGATGATATAAGCTCGGCTTCGTCCTACTCCTTTTCAGACATAAAGCATTGTTAAAGAGCCACAATGAAATAGTTTTAGATTGTATGACATTTGTTTTTCGTTTTTTGGTTGACTTATTTCCTTCAATATATTGGAAAAAATTGTCCTGTTTAACCCATAAAGACCCAAACATCCATCACCGACCAAAAGCATCTACTGATCTAAATTGTTCAATACCAATTCATCCGCTAATTCTATCAATCCATGTCAATAACTGGTGTAAAATACAATTTGTCATCTTTTCATGGTCATCAGATATGACCCATTTGGACGTAGTGGCTCCGTAATGAAAGTGGAAACACCATCATCTTCTACAACATTGTTTCACCAGTAAAATCCATGGAGTCTGATAAATGACAGCAGATGGAAATGCTTGATTTATGTTGAGTTAATGATAGATTTGACTGAAAAAGTCACTTTTTCTGCAGTTTTCTCTGTTTTTGATCAAATAAACCCCAACTTTAATCTAGATTTTTATGAATATCTACATGAACAGTGAATTAAATACAGGAAAATATCTGATTTATACTGACAAAATGCATAATACAGAGGATCATTTTATTATAAATAGCGATAAATCACTTAAGAAAGGTTAGGTATACAGAAAAGTTCATTTGGGAAGGGAAATAAAAGTAGCACTGGGTCTTTATGGGTTAAATTGGTAATTTCCTTTTGCCTACCTTCATCTTTTGTTCCTACTTACATCCATCCATCCATCCAGTTTGTCATTTAATTTATACAGTGTAGCGACAAAACCAAAATGTCACACGTGGGTCCTTCTATGAAGCTCACATGGGGCTGCAGACTGATATAAATTACACCTAACTATACATGTTTATTCCTGCTCTACACTTTAATCATAAGTTTGCTTTGCCCCTCACTGATTATCAAAATGCCATGCCTAATGTCTCATCAAACATCAGACCAATGGCAACTGTGATGAGTATCAGTATTCGTATAAATAGAGCATGTTTAAGTTCCTTTCCCCAAACACCAAGATGCACAATCAAAAGATTCAATAATTCATTTGTTCCTGGTAGAATTTTCCTCTTGAACAACAGAACGCAGTTTGAGTTTATCTTGTTTTTTTGCACAAACTGTTTGTGTGTTATTGATTGATTTTTCCACTGTCGGCAAAGAAAACAAATAAACACTGACTCGAACCTTCAACCGAAGTCGTGGCAACAAGGGTTATTATTGTTAATGAAAACTAACTAAATAATGAAGTGTGGAAAACAATTTCCAATAAATGTAAAAAAAAAAAAAAAAAAAAAAAAACTTACCCAGGCACAAAAAAGGTCACTGAAACTTAACTATGGGTGTACAAAAATAAGTAAGCAGAACTTTAAAAGGAAATGAACTAAAATAATGTGGAAATGATAGACTTTTATTTTCTGTCAGTTCATTTCATACACAGTGATTTGCCTACTTCCAAAAAATGTGCTGAAGGTATTGGTTTGTTTTTACAGGTCATTTACTCATCATATGCAAATTGAGCCAATTCACTCTAACAATGATAAACACAAGTGCAGGTTTTATGCATGTGTTTCGCATAATAAGGATAAGGATATTTCTGTGGTAGAACTGTAACAGTTAATGGATGAATCATTTAAGTGATTTTGGTTATTAGCAAGAAAACATGGAAAATGGATAGATATCAGCTCTGAAATTAAACTCCTATGAGCTATTTTTGTTGTTATCATTATATTTGTCCAAACAAATGTACCTGTATTTAAATCCAGGCATTAAAATGACCAAGAAATTGCATAAAACAAGGGGTGGTCTAATAATTTTTTACATGACTGTACATAAAAGACATGACAAACTGTGAAGCTGAAACTAAAGCACTGTGGTACTGTTTATCTTTCAAATGTTCATTGTGGTCAGTTTCAGATGCTGCAGCTCTTTCATAATTCATAGTTTGAGTTCTTGTTTGTTCAGTATTAATTGTCAGCCTTGTAAATCCAAGCTGGACTGACTGTACATATCCTGACCAAGGAAAATCAAATTCTCACTTTGTGCAGTAATCTACACCTGGCTTTTCTGCCTCCGTCCATAATAATATACATTATATAGACTAAATGTCATCTAAAATTAACATTTATTTGCAACATAGTATAACAAACTATTACACGATCAAAAACAAATTAATTTTAGTAAAAACAAAAAGTCTCAGTTTTGAATGTCTGGGGTCGCCAGAAATTTGTGATGTTAAAATGGGGTCACAAGCCAAAAAATGTTAGGAGTCACTGCGCTATGGTGTCTGTACCACCTACAAGACCTCAGTAAACACTTGGAAATTTGAACGTCATCGAGCTGCAGATTATTTGTATTTCATGTACGTTTTTTGACAGGAAGCCTCAAGACATTAATGTGAAAGTAAAACCTCTCCTTGACTCCTCGTTGAGCCTCTCGGCAATTTGGTACCATTATGTTTCAATAATGATCTCAGGATCAGACACGAGACTGTGAACTGTTTTGCAGTTCTTCCTCTGTCATTTTAATTAATACATTAATACAAGTGAAGAAAAATCTCTCTCCTGTTACACCTGTTCTCTGCAGCTCCTGTCACAGTCATAATAGGCGCAATTGGGTTAAGACCTGCTTTTTTATGTTGTAAATAATGCCACAATTAGCAGTAAATTATTAAACCTTTGAGAATCATGCTGCACATCAACTAAAGTTAAGCATTTTCAAAAACATAGAGAATCTAACTATAAAAAAGTATTTTTATTTTATTTTTTTTAACCATTCACTGCTTTAGTTCACTGGAGCTTTCTGTCACATCAGGGAGGCGAAGTCACACACCAAGACAAGCTCTTTGCTTTAGAAAATATTTGAATGGCAGTCAAAGTTTAAGGTTAATTTAAGGTTAACTTCATTTATTATCCTCAAAAACAAGTTTGACCTCTGTATTTTACTATTTTACTCGTCCTAATACACTCCAATACACCACAATCTTTGAGAACAAGTGATAAAATAATTAAAAGAGGTGAAAGTCACTACAGGATTGGTTTTGTTGATCGCTGTTGAGACATTTTCAGAGACAGAGAATGATGTCACTTATGTAACTTTTAGTGTGTAGTCTTTAAACACACACACACACACACACTTGTTCATCAAGTTTTGACAAATGGTGACTTTCATTATCTCTGTCTTTAAGCAATACTGAGAAGCAGTGAGAAGTACTGGAGGACATACATATAGTCTACACATCAGTTGAACTAAACCAGTACATGGACCACTTTCACATTATGTCAGGCTTTTATTTTGAATCATAATCATGGACATACGGGAGCCATTGACAGCTGGACTTAAGTATTAGTCCCTTTTTATTGTTTGCTTTGTTTTGTTTTGTTCCTGATTATTAAATATGGATCCTATTTAACAATTACATTCAACAATAAATAAGTTTCTGTGGCAGACATATTTTATTTTTGTTGTGTGAGTGAATGGGATAATGTGTCTGAAGATGGAAAATACCAACATGTAGTTTTTCTTACATTGTTACTAGAGTCTTAACATTGAACCAAGAGCCTTCAGTCCTATTTCTAAAAATCTTCACAAGATTTACAGCATTCTTATAAGAATGGAAAAACATTTTTTTTTTTTTTTTTTTTTATTCCAAGGACTTTTTTTTCTGTCTTTCTTTTTCTTCAGTTCATGGAAAATAAATTTCATTCCTGGGGATAAATACAGTTGATCTGTTTCCATATGAGCAAAAAAATGTATTGCACAGTAAAACATTGTTCCTATTTATATAAAATTGGCCTTGTGCGATTTTTGTTTCCTAAGCCAAACTGATTTCATTATTTATTTATTTTTTCCAAGTGTTCAGATTTTAGTGCCAATAAATTGCTCTTCTTCAGAGGGTAGAAACTATTGGTTTATACCATGGGTTGGCAACCTTTACAATCTAAAGAGCCATTTTTGGGCAAAAATGGAGAAAAAAAAATGCCTGGAGACAAAAAAATCCGCACTATGTTTTAAATTAAAGTGGTGACTGTGAGAAGTTCTTTAGGATGAGTTGGTAAAGAATATCTAAAGATTAAATAAAAGTTTTAGTGCAAAGAAAATACAGAACTACACTAAAGAAAACGGTGACATTTGTCATTATTGGGATGTGCAGCAAAAACCAACTGGTATATGAAGGCCGTCTTTGCAATGGAGTATACAGATGAATACCTTCAGTGTCATAAAATAAAAAGCACTCTAAAAGTACACTATTCACTACTGCTAGTACTTCTGTTTTTGCATTAATTTGGAGTTTAGTCTACATATTTACAATTGCATAACATCAGTATAACTTAATGGTTGTGGATATAACAGCAAAATGGTGAAAAAAAAATATAATAATAATAAAAACATGGTGTTGTTCATTTCCACATTTTTTTAACAAAACCACAGGGAGCCACTGAAGAAAAGCTCAAGAGCCAAATGTGGCCCCAGAGCCACAGGTTGCCCAGCCTGGGTTTATACTATAAAAATAGTGGTATAAAATGAACAAAAAAACACATTTTCTGTCATTATTGTGACAGTTTTAGTGGTATTTTAACAAGCAACCTGATTAATCAGCTCTCTGGCCTTACCCACCTCAGCATTGGGTTCTGCATTCTCAGAGATCTTTGCCAAACATGAATGATCGGTGAATCTCGGAGCATGGTCGTTGACATCTTTAATTTTGATTGTAGCGGTCCCAGTTCCCGTCATCCCTCCGCCATCTCTGGCCTCCACAACCAGGAGATAGGACTCCACCTGCTCTCGATCCAGGCCGCTCATGGCAACAGAGATGGTCCCTGTGGTGGGGTTGATAGTGAACATTTCCGAGAACGTGGGCAATCCTCCCACCTCGACGTTACTGGCGTCCAAACTACCCACAATCCTGTACGAGAGCACAGCATTCTGTCCCACAGCTGAGTCGTCCAGGTCGGTGGCTGTCATCTCCATCACGGACGTCCCTGCCACAGAGTTCTCGGCAACGTCTCCGTGGCAACTGGGAGCGCAGGTGAAGATGGGGGCATTGTCATTGATGTCCCACACATTGATGATGACGTCTGTGAAGCCCGTCAGACCTTCGCCACCCTCGTCTGTGGCCAGAACAACGAAACGCCACACTGCACGCTCCTCGCGGTCTAGCGTCCGTTGGGCGTAGATCTTCCCTGTGACCTCATCTATTATGAATTCACTCTCAGCACCCTGGCCATGAAGAGAGTAACGCAGAGCCTCCTGGTCAGCATCTTTGTCTGGGTCAGTTGCTGTTACCTACGACGTCAAAAGCACAAGAGAGACAAAGAGGTGAGAGTTTAACCGCTGACGTTTTTACACTGTTTAATAATTGAAATGCAGCTGACTGGGAGTGATAGCTTCACTTGCAGCATTTTACAACTTCTCTGTGCAGTTATACACTCTGAGGTGAGTGGACCTGGCAGGGATCCAAACCCCTCAACCCCAAACCTCACCTCTTTTCTTCTGTCAGCTCTGCTCTCACTCATCTTCAGCACATCAGGAGCAATTACACCTCAGGCCGGCTAAAAATGTTTCAATTTAGCACAGTAATTGCAGTGTGATGTAGATCCAAAATTAGCTTCTGTTTCTTCAAAAAAAAAAAAAAAAAAAAAAAGGAGCAAATATATTGTTCTTTGAGTTGTTCTATGAAAGTTTCAAATGGATATGTACATCCCTTTTCCTGCCTCACCTTAAATTTTGGTGAACTCATTTTATGCAACAGTAAAGGGCAGTATGATCTTCACATACGACTCAAAAAATGGAATATTTTCTTGCAGATTTGCTTTAGCCACAGACTGAATGTGATTTATTAAAAATACATTGATATGACCTCAATGGAAAAGTAAAGGGAGAAAACATTGATTTGAGGAACAAAAGGAGAAGTAAACTTTTACTTTAATATGTGTGTGATTTTATTTTTATTTTATTTTATTTTATTTTGATTTTATGTGTTGTTTTCTTACTCGCTGTTTTTAATCACCTTTTATATGTTTCTTTTATAATGTTTTAAATGTGTTTCTTTTTGTTTCTTTTATTTCAATGTCCTGTGTGAAGCACCTTGAATTGCCTTGTTGCTGAAATGTGCTATACAAATAAACTTGCCTTGCCTTGCCTAAACCTTGAACATCAATTTTCAATTAGAGGATCACATGTGTTATCACACAGTTGTACGATTATAAGTCTGTACCTGTAAAACAAACACTGGCGAGCCATCGAGTTCCTCTGTTACACTGCCGTAGTACTCATTAACAGTAAACACCGGAGCCTCATCATTCTTGTTAACCACGTTTACTGTCACTGTTGTGTAATCCTCCCATTTCCCATCTGAAGCCAGGAGATGGAGCTTGTACCTGTGCAAGAGACACTGCGTCATTAGAGTGTCGGGAAGATTACTTGGATGTGGTTTCGAAAAAGAAAAAAAAAGGAACATCAATTGCACACAATTTAAATTTGTTTAAATCATAAGCATGAACAGAGGAAAGAGATTGCATATACAAAGTACAGTGAATAAATAAATCACTAAATAAACACCAAATGTTTTGTTTCGGATGAGTGCCTTGAATAAGCATGTCAAACAGTTAAATAGCTGTGTGGTTTATACTATAGGAATATTCTCTGGAGTGTGTTCTTACCGTTTGTTCTGTTCATAGTCCAGAGGCTGTGCGATAAAGATTGTGCCCACCTCTGGTTCCACATCAAACACCCCTCCTGTGTTCCCTGATGTGATCTGGTAGCGCAGCTTTGCATTCCCACCTGCAAGACCACAAGGTTGAATGAAGAATGGCAGTGTGAATAAACAAACCTTAGTTACTGACTGAGCTGAGGAGAGAAAGTCAGTCTTGTTGATGGTGTGATGCAAAAATGGGCCAGGAGCTTATCAGCATGGTGAAAACCTGATCCCCCATGGATCTAATGTTCCTACATAGTTCAGTGTCATCAGTTCGTGCCAATACATTACTTTATCTGTTAACTGAAAGAGATAGAATCAGCCTGAATTGGGAGGCAGAGTTTAGTCAATGGTGGAATCAGTTACGGGGCAAAAAAGGGCCTAAATACTTACAAAGGTGATTACCATCGTCTGTATTCCTGCTGTGCAAGTCAAGTAAATTTTATTAATTAACAAAGCCCAAGATCACAAATCATAGATTTGCCTCAAAGGTTTTCACAATCTGTATAACAGAGTAGAGGAGCATCTTGAAACATAAGATGCTGCAAGACTGGTATCTTAATGACAAAAAAAATCTATGAAGACATAAATGTGAAAAACATGCACTACAGAAAACCCCAGGGCCTGTCATGTAATTAGAACCTGGCTATTAGGAAACAAATTAAACTGTGCACATACTGTTCGGTTTTGTAATGTTTCTCTGACGAAAAAGAGAAAAAGTCAAGGACAGCAGGCCTGTTACTAAAAAACATTGTTTGTCATCGTTATACTACTTATGTTCAATGTTCTGAAACTACACAAATTGTCACTTTTACTTCAAGGATTTGGAGGTTTAAGATCAGATGTACAATGCAATCAGAAAAGCTGATGAAACTAGTCTTAAGAAAATCATTCCTTTTATTGAAACAGAACACAGAATAAAAAATGAGTGAGGAACAAATGTATGACTTTACATCTTTATAGGCATTATTTTAAGACCATTAGACCATCATGTGTTATTTATGTCACAAGCAGCCAATTGCAGAACATTAGATACATGTGATGGCTTGAGATAGACTAACTGTAATATTCCCTACTTCATATATCATCTCAATTACATCAGATGTGGACAGAAACAATCACATTGTTGGGGATTGTTCTTATTGTACTCTATGTTTTTTTAAACCAAAATACAGTCTTTCCATAAAACCAATGCCATCAGCTGGCTGTGCTTAAAGTCCTGGTGAAATCATATTATGCTGCTGGGATTAAAACCTATACAAATGATTCAGACATTAGCTACAGTGAACCTGCTAGAAGAGGAATGCAGACATGTGTTTTTATAGATACAGAAAGAATCATGCATAATATCCTGCATCCATTCACAAAGACTGGGATGTGATCCATGAGCAAATCACAGGACATATTATTTGAGTCACTGATATGGATACTAGTGTGAAAGGTTAGCGCTCATTCTGTTTGTTTAATGAGAAGAATAACATATCTAAGACAAAAGCCAGTTTTCCACTAATATTTCCAGGAACTTTTATTTTCAGGAATTTATTTACCCCTGTAATTTAATTCCTGGTAATTTGTGTGGTTTGCAATTTCAACTTAAATCAGACTGATGATGGCTGGAGGAGTGGTCAAAGAAACTAACTTGTGCAATAATCAATGCCATTATACTGTTAAAAATGCCATTTACACCTAGGTTTGTATACAATTTGAAGAAAATATAGTCATGCAGTAAAAAAAAAAAAATATTAAAAATAGAACCAGTTCTATCCCAAAGCTAAAATTTTGTCCACAACATCTTGAAACATATATGAAGACATGGTAAAAATGTCAAAATTGTCATTAACTGGCCACATGGTCATTTGGGTGCTCAAATAAAGAGTGTTTTTGTAAAAAATTGAAATCGACCCATTTTATTCATTGCCTCACAGCAACACTTTTCATTGAAATGTAGTCTTTTTGCAGTATATTGTTGCATCTTGACCATGAGAATCTATGCAAAAAAAAAAAGAGGTCTCTACATTCATCCATTATGGCACAGTGCAGGCCTGAAGAGAGAGGACATTTTGAAGAATTAGCCTTTTCACCTGATTTCAAGGCGTCATGGACCAAACATGAAGGCACCTATAATTATTTTGATGCAAAATATGATCTTTTCAGGGGGAATTCACCCCAGACAGTAAGTTTCAGTGGTGTAGCTTGAATACCTGAGGAGATATAGCTCCTCAAAGTTGCCCGAAAAGCAAATTTGCAAAATTAAAAAAAAAAACAAAACATTAATTTTCAAAGGGCTGTATCTCCTAAACTATTACAGATATGACATTAAAATGTTGGATGTGTTCGTTTATCTGGTAGGTGAACAAGTGCGATTTTTTTCATAATTTTCTGAAGGGGTCATATGGAGCACTTTCTGAAATCTGGATGATTTGGGATGGAATGACCCATTACACAGTCCAATAGGTGGTGGTAAAAGACTAGACTAAAAATTTGAACTCTGACCTAACTTTCCCAATCATCATCATCATCAACATCGTCATCATTATCATCATCAAAGTTGTTCTGCTCTTCAAAAAATGTAAATAAAACCATGCGATCTGTATGGAAAAGACACGGTCAACACTGACTTCAACATGGTGGGTGAATGGAAGTGTGCAATGATGCAAGGGTGTTCCACAAATCAGCGTTTTTCCACACGCAACCCCACCCCTCAAGAATTCCTGGGAGGGTAAAAAGTTGTATCCCCCTAATACAGTGGTTCCCAACATTTTTTGGCTCGTGACCCCATTTTAACATCACAAATTTCTGGTGACCCCAGACATTTAAAACAAAGACATTTCTTTTGCTAAAATTATTTTTTTTTTTGATCACGTAGTTTGCTATACTATGTTACAAATAAATGTTAATTTTAGATGACATTTAGTCTATATAATGTATATTATTATGGACGGAGGTAGAAAAGCCAGGTGTAGATTACTGCACAAAGTGAGAATTTGATTTTCCTTGGTCAGGATTTGTACAGTCAGTCCAGCTTGGATTTACAAGGCTGACAATTAATACTGAACAAACAATAAGTCAAACTATGAATTATGAAAGAGCTGCAGCATCTGAAACTGACCACAATGAACATTTGAAAGATCAACAGTACCACAGTGCTTCAGTTTCAGCTTCAGAGTTTGTCATGTCTTTTATGTATTGGGATTGTCTCTCTCAACTCACCATATATTTTTTACCTATAAGTTTTTTTTTGTTTGTTTGTTTTTTAATTTTTGTCAATTATTAGAAATTGCAGGCAACCCCACATAGGGTCTCGACCCCAAGGTTGAAAAACACTCCCCGAATAGGTACTTTAACACCCCCCGCCCCTGAGTAATTGTGGTGGAAACACAACAAGGACTTTCAAAATCGCAGGTAAATGACAAAACTTCCTGCAATAGAAAAAGAGCTAAAGTTGTAATTCATCAATATGGTTGTTTCCGAGTAATACTATGAGGTACTGGTGAAATATCAGTAAAAATTCTCAGGGACATTAATGCATAAACTAATTTACTCTATCACTCCCTGTAGATCAGTTCTATTGTGAACTGGGTTTTCCGTTTTAGAAAAAGTCAGGGCGACACTAGTTTACAGAACAAAATATGAACCAGGGTCTTTACCTTTAACAGCATAATAAAACACAACACCTGTTTGCAAGTATATCTTATAAAATCTATAGAAAAATAAATAAATGAATAAATCGTTCTTTGAGTGAAGCAATGAAGTGCCTTAACTGTTGAGTCCCAAAAGTCAGTACAGCTACCAGAAGGCTTAAACCAGAACAGAACCTTAATAGTTTTCCACTGAATAATTAACACTTAATTGTTGTATGCAAACTTAAATCACAGGTCCCCTCCTCTCCAAAGTGCTCTCACTACTTCACCCAATGATCTGTTTTCTTTTCAGGTCTGCAAAGCATTTTTAATAATGTCCATTAGATGCTGATCAAGAAAATGGTCCCCTCAATGCAATTACTGGTAAACCCAAGACTGCATCTCAATCACTGTTGCATCCACCACCCCTCATGTTAATATGATGAGGAAAGGAGAAACCTCCGAAGACAAGATGAGAATCGTAGCTTATTAGTGAGATGAAAGTCAAGGAAGGAGAGAGGAGAATGCCCTAATCCAGATCATTTTGTACCGTCTGTCTTTTGGCATTTTAAATGAGACATCGGGGGATATATGCAATTGCATCCTTTCTTTTCCTCCTGTTTCACTTGATGCTTTTTTTCCTACTGGTCTTAATCTCTTAAGTATTTAGGAAACTGCTGAGACCCGAAGGACAAAGGAACAGCACAGGGAGTGAAACAACCATTAAAACAAACAAACAAATACAGAGAAAATGAATGTTCTTCCCAGTCGTACCAATTTCAAAACCCTATTCATCTCCCCAGGTGCAGCCCTTTACTGAAACTGGAGTATACACACACGCTAACACAAAAGCAAACACACACTCAACCACAGCTCACAGATGTCATCAATAGCAAAGACATCAACAATTTCATTCTTTTATGTATATAAATGGAGCTGGGAGGGAGCTCTTTTGTACTTCCTCCAACACTAGTCGCTTTTCCATTGACCCTCAAATTGCGCGAATATAGCTTGTGCCTAAAAATTTACCTAATGGAAAAACGACAACTTCGCCAAAAGTCTCATGTTTCAATTAAAAGTTTTTGCGCTGGCAAGAGGTGGCTTTTCGGGCATAGCACAAATAGTATATCACGCAACACTGCAATGGAAAGACCTTTTTTCGCAGCTAGAGTTAGGTGAATTAAAAAAACAGATGTTGACGGATGTTACAACAAGCAAAGAAGAAGAAGAAACATGTCGTGGTATGTGTGGACACACCAGGAAATCCAATTATTTTTTAATTTAGTACGAGATAGAGAGTTATATACACTGAACAAAAATATAAACGCACCACTTTTGTTTTTGCTCCCATTTTTCATGAGCTGAACTCAAAGATCTAAAACTTTTTCTATGTACACAAAAGGCCTATTTCTCTCAAATATTGTTCATAAATTTGTCTAAATCTGTGTTAGTGAGCACTTCTCCTTTGTCCTTTGCTGAGATAATCCATCCACCTCACAGGTGTGGCATATCAAGATGCTGATTAGACAGCAGGTGTGACTTAGGCTGGCCACAATAAAAGGCCACTCTAAAATGTGCACTTTTACTGTATTGGGTGGTCCAGGGGGGTCAGAAAACCAGTCAGTATTTGGTGTGACCACCATTTTCCTCGCACAGTCTTCTTCATGAATTCTCTGAAACAGCTTTGGAGATGGCTTATGGTAGAGAAATGAACATTCAATTCATAGGCAAAAGCTCTGGTGGAGATTCCTGAAGTCAGCATGCCAACTGCATATTCCCTCAAAACTTGTGACATCTGTGGTATTGTGCTGTGTGATAAAACTGCACATTTTGGAGTGGCCTTTTATTGTGGCCAGCCTAAGGCACACTTGTGCAAAAATCACGCTGTCTAATCAGCATCTTGATATGCCACACCTGTGAGGTGGATGGATTATCTCAGCAAAGAAGAAGTGTTCACTAACACAAATTTAGACAGATTTGTGAACAATATTTGAGAGAAATAAATCTTGTGTGTACACAGAAAAAGTTTTAGATCTTTGAGTTCAGCTCATGAAAAATGGGAGCAAAAACAAAAGTGGTGCGTTTATATTTTTGTTCAGTGTATAATAATGTAGATATCTGTAAATCAGCACCATATTTACATTCATCGCCATGTTTATGGAATGACTTCTCGTGTCATCTCATGATAATAAATAAACAAATCATCGCATTTGTGATTTATTGGAAAAACCAGCATTACGCACCTCTGTTTTTTTCGACATTTAGTAAATATCAGTAAAGTTTTACGCAGATGCTCAATGGAAAAGCGACTATTGTTACCTGCATTATCCAAACTATATTTTAATGTAAGTTGGGACTGTGAACATCCAAAGCTCACATTGATTAAAATACAACTTTTATAGGATGCTCTCTCACATGCCGATAAGTAACTCCCACTGCCACGGAAGGAGAACGCATTATCATTATGCCACTGAGAATCAGCGTTTTGTAGTGTGTCGACAAAAAGCGCCAGAGGAACACCGCAGCCTTGCAATTGGCCAACATCAACCGACAGCGACAATAACATAAACACTCTAAAAATGGCCATAACTCTAAGTTGCATTTGGAATCCGTCAGAAGTGCAATGAATTGAAGCTGACAACTTGGCGCAAAGACTAACGCTCCGAACTTTTCAAAGCCACCTTTCAAACCCTACAGGGGTTCAGTATATCTGTTCGATTTTGCAGACTCTGCAGATCCAGCAGAGTCGATAAATGACTAAAAGGATGCAGCTTCACGTCTGGCATATCCAAATGTAGTGATTCGCAACATCAAATAGAACAACAATGTTCAGGAAATTCATTAAATAAGCTAGTTTTATTATAAAGTGTGTAATGTGAATCTTAATTATATGCTCCTCATTATTGTCAGCAGCTCATAATCACTTCCTCTGATGTCTTCACTCTTCTTTTCCTGCCATTACTTCAAACACCCACTGTCTCAGCACATCCCACTTTCACTCTGCTGGTGGTAATAATGTTATTCTGACTCTGGCAGGCTTCTTACCCTCATACAACTAAGTGAGCAAACATGTGTCTTCTGATAGGGCTGTGCATATGTGTAGCCGCTGAGGGTTATTCATCACAACAGAGCGTGAGGTGCATAGTGGGACCCTGCACTCCAATATGATAAATGTTAGATAAAGTAATACTTATTTTTACTCTCCACAGTCTGCTGTTTCTCTCTTTCTTCTTAGTACATTGTCTGTGCTTTTCAACTAGTCATCATGGACAGAATCATAATGGAATTACATGACAGTCATACAAGGCAAAGAGTACTTAAGCTCACAAATTTTTAGTACAATTCAAATTAGGAATGCACGCAAATATCAGTCACACATCACTATCAACATATAAGATTTAATTTCACCGATGGATTAGACTGATATTTATCTACTGTGTTATTACCCCGCCCCCCCCAAAGGAGAGGCAAGGGGTATTGTTGTTGGTTTGGTTTGTTTGTTTGTTAACTCTCTGACAACAAAACTACTGGTTGAATTCATGCCAAATTGGGTTTATAGATTGCCAGTGACCCAGAATAGATCTGTTTACATTTTGGGAAAAGTAGGTCAAAGTCAAAATTTTTTATGAATTTTTAAAATCTTTTTTTTTTTCCCCATTTACTTATAATGGGTGAAATTTCACATGTCTGTAGCAGCAAAACTATTGGTTGAATTCATACTAAATTGGGTTTATAGATTGCCAGTGACCCAGAATAAATGTCATTACATTTTGGGAAAAGTAGGTCAAAGTTCAGATTTTTTTTTTTTTTTTTTAATGAATTTAATCCCCCCCATTTACTTATAATGGGCGAAATTTCAAACGTCTGTAGCAGCAAAACTGTTGGTTGATTTCATACCAAATTGGGATTAAAGATTGCCTGTGACCCAGAAAAGATGTCACTACATTTTGGGAAAAGTAGGTCAAAGTTATTTTTTTTTAATGAATTTTTTACATCTTTTTTTTTTTTTATTTCAAATGTCTATACAAACATCAATTTTGTTTCAATTTACTTCAGACTTGGCACATATATAGAGGCAACTGATATGTTGACATCAGCACAGGCACAGACATGATGACATCAGCTGGATCCATTTCAAAATATGCTATAATATGTGCGAGGGGCGGGGTTTGTTGTATCTGGCACCACTTCATTCATTTTCCAAACTGCTTAATCCCAGTGACTAACATGCAAAGGCAGGGTGCACTATGGATGTGTTGCCAGTCATGTGTCATTACAGGGCTGATATATAGAGATAAACAACCATGCACGCTAACATTCACACTTGTGAGAAATTTTAGAGTTACATCGGGTATGAGGTTTGAAGAAAGGACCCTCTTCCTGTAAGGTGACAGAGCTAACCATGGTACCACTGTTCTGCCCCTGTTGTGGTATATTAAAGGTTTTATTCAGCAACCATGTGATTAATCTAATTAAAATTTAGCATTAGTCTGTATATCAGCCCTGTGATGAACTGGAAACACATCCAATGCAGATGGATGGATGGATGGAGTTACAGCCTGAAAGACTTTAAAACAGCTTAGTAAAACTATTTCTATAAATAATGAATTATTGATTATATGATTGATTATGTAATTAAGATTTTGCCAGAACTAAAGTGGGAATAAATATGAATAACAACAAAATGAAAACAAACAGAAAATTAAATCAGTTTGTACATCAGTATCAGCCTAGAATTTGTGTGCCAACATACCTTGGCATATGCTTTAATAGAGATAAAAATGACAAAATCATGACAGGGTGGGATTTACGATCCCAAAATGAAAAATATAATCAATTCATTATCAATTTGATTTCTCTATCAGTTTGCTTGGTGTCTACAATCAGATATATGACAAAAACAAGTAAACCAGTACCAACCAGAAAATCGTTCTTAAAAAAAAAAAAACTAAAAAACTATTCTAACTGATCCTTTGAGTAACTGATTAATGGCAGTGGCTCTCACAGCTTCTCAGTCTGAACTGTGGAGCTCTACAGGCAGTGATCATTAACTGGCGACCAGTGGGCCACATCTGCCCTGCGGAGCTTTAATAAATTCATAAAAGATGAGGAGGAATTTTATGAATGTGTTTGGTATTTAGGATATATCACAGATGTTCTTCCAATATTGAAGTAATCATAAAAACAAATGAGATGGAGCCCATTTGGGATCATTTGCTGACCCAGAATATGTGTTATATGGGCAATAAATTCATCCTCTGTCAGCTTGTCATCATCGAGTAGCCAACACAACCAGCTGCAAAATGTCTTCAACAATCAAGGCTTCTGCATAAAAATGTCAAAATCAGTTACATTTGATTGAATATTTCTTGAATATATCCTGAATTGACAGCTCCCCCTTGTAATCACTAAAGCAAAGCAAATTGTCGAGGGCAATCAAAAAAAAAAAAAAAAGCACAGAGGGGAGTCTCTAATTTTTACAGGTGATTTACTAACAACTTGCAAAATTGTGAACACAGATGTAGCCAGTTCATTTCAGTAATGACATGCACTGCTCTACCAAGACCAGTGCAAATTTCTGAGTTCGACTGCGAATAAAAGACTCTGGTTACAGCAGAGATGCAACATAATAGGCTTTATACATGTATTACTCTGGAAACAGCAACACAGACCAAGAAGAAATTGATGGATGAATGTCATCTTGTCTAATATAGTGACTAAATAACTGTACTTTAACCCTTTAACTACCCACTAAGAGGAACCTGATGAGTAACTCAACCATATGGTCAAACAGGCAGTTAAAGGGTTAAAATAGCAGTGTCCAGTCTGCTCACAAAGGCATGTCTGGATCACCTTTACAACTGAAGTAAATATGTGCAGGGAAAACTCATTCCACAGAGGAAATGAAAGACAACGGGTGTTTAAAGCATATGAGACACACATATAACATTTATAGATGCATGTATAGCTTTATAACTATAGCACTGAATTCAGAGTTGAGTTGTGGATACATTTATTTTCTATGGTAGCTGGGATATTGTTTTTAATATCAATAATACAGAGGAAACATTGCGAACTGTCTGCAACAGCTACTGAACAAAGAAAAAGACTTGGATATTTTTCTGTTGCTGAGCTGAAAACTTCATGTCATCATACATGTGAGTTTTTTTTTGCCATGAAGTTTCATTACTTTCTGGGAAAGCAAAACCTACTGTTGAGCCTCCTGGTGATTTGGTCAATACCTCTTTCCAATAATGATCTCAGCACCAGGAACAACACAGGTGAAAATGTGGAATGATTTACGTTCAATCCGCTCTGATAACACCTTCCTCTGTCACTCAAATAAATTAAAACGAGTAGAGAAAATTCTCTCTCCTACCACCTGCTCTCTATTCTCAGCATTACTGTCACAGTCCCACAAACAGGTTAAGACATGTTTTTTTCTCTGCTTTAAACACAGGCACAATCAGCAGTAAAACGACAGTCGCAAACCTTAGTACATCTTGTTAGTCTCCACCCAAAAATTAGTACTTTGAAATGAAAACTCCCACAAATACATATGAAATTAACTTGGTGCACACCTTTTCTGAGCTAACTCTGGACCTTTAGTAAAGGAGAAGAATTTATAAAGGAACGTATATAAACAACAACAAAAAAAAAACTATTATTTTCAGTATAACTTCATACATCAATAATCAATAATATCAGAAAAAAAAACAAGCAAACAAATAAATACATATACCAAATTGTTATCATTAAACGCCTGAGTATTCATTTCCAAACAAGTTAATTGCTTGACTACATATTCATTTTGTATTTAGAATAATATTAAGCTTAATCAACTAAAGCACTATTCAGACTGGATTGGCCAATTTGCACAACAAGTGGGAGGGGTAAATCCATTAACGCACCGCCGTCCCCTCCTGTCATTTGCGTTGCTTCCTGTTCCATCAACTGGATGACTAAGCTACTAACATTTTTGTTTTGCTTTTGACCTTCTTTTGCTTCTGAAATGTGTTTGTCGTACGCCAATTCTAACAGTACACGAGGTTTTACACGCACTTGTCCGACTGCCTATTGGAAAACTGAGTGCTTCTTCAAGTGCCTCCATGCTTGAAAATCCACGAAAAACCAGTTGTAAACAGGATATGACGGAATATCTACACACATATTAACTACTGATATATTCGCAGGGGATTAGTATTAAGGGTGGGCGACACTGGGAATTTTGGTATCGATCAAATACCAAGTAAATCACAGATACCAATACTTCTTACTTGAACTGTCATGATCATTGAATAATTTTGTAATTTTGTCTTTAGTTAGTTGATTATGATAAAACACAGGACAAAAATTTTAGGCAAATAAACATGTTTTTTTTATTAACTACCTACAATATAAAACAGGGGTGTCAAACTCACTTTAGTTCAGGGGCCACATTGAGCCCAATTTAATCTCAAGTGGGCCGGACCAGTAAAATAGTAACAGTGAAAAAAGAAAATTATATTATGATAAGGTTTACATCTACAAAGTTTCCTTAAAAATCTGAATAACACGAACAACTTGAATTGTCTTAAGAAAAAAAGTGCAATTTTAACAATATTCTGCCTCAGTTTATCAGTTTATCATTTACACATGTGCATTAAAATCACACAAAACATTTACTAACAGGCAGAATATTGGTAAAATTGCATCTACTTCTCTTAAGACATTTCTATTTGTTCATATTTGTTCAGGTTATTCACATTTTTTATAAAAGTGTAGTTTGGTAATGTAAACATTTTCATGTAATTTTACTTTTTTTACACCAAAAAAACAAAGAGAACATTTGGGGTTGTTATTATTTATAGGTTATTATGATAATATTTTACTGGTTTGACCCAATTGAAATCTAATTGGACTGTATGTGTCTGTATGTGAAACCTGAATTAAAATGATTTTGACACCACTGATTGTTAATTTCTTCAGTGTAATTTTTGCATTTCACAAATTCATCCCACGGGCCGGATTGGACCCTTTGGCGGGCCGGATTTGGCCCCGGGCCGCATGTTTGACACCTGTGATTTAAAACATTTAACAGTATGACAATAATAAAATAATTCTACTTTTAAATGACTTTATTGCACACATTACATGTGGCAGTTTCCCTGTCAGCTGCAGTGAATAAGGTCGACACAGCACTTCTCTTTCTCTCTGCCATCATGGGCTGCTCTCACTCAGTGCTCTGACTCTGAGCAGGGGGGGGAGAGAGAGAGAGAGAGAGAGAGAGAGAGAGAGAGAGAGAGAGAGAGAGAGAGAGATGTGCTGTTTACATAGACAGACAGACTTGGAAAGAAGCTGCGCTGGCATGAACTCTGAATAAATTTGAGTACTTTGCTGGACATATAGAAGAGAAACTGCAACAAAAGAATTGATCTCATCACGCTAGTATCGATCTGATACCGATACTCACCTTGGTATTGATACTATCGATATTCAGATCAATACGCCCAGCCCTAATTAGTATTACTTGGGGTCATTTTCCTGGACCCTTTTACAGAAGGTAAAAGTCACTGTCATCTTTCCTGACACTGTGCGTTAATGATTACTGATGTAGCACATTTGGATGGGACTAAAATCCCTTGCAATTATTACTTCACCCCACGTACCTATGTAAAACTAATCCAGTCCGAATAGTGCTCAGGTCATGCAATTATTTTGGTTATGGTTTTGTATATATTTTTGGTTTCTTTCTAAGCAGACATGAATTGCTAAGGCAAGAAAAATTATCTGTCCGGATCACTACTTCTGCCAATCAGTGTGTGCTGAGCTGAAATTTAAAGATGATTCCTCTCAGGGTCATTTTGGAAAATTCTGAATAAAAAACGGAGCCTAAAGAGACCTTTCAGAGTATCAGAGTATTGGCTGACAGAATTCATTTGAACTTCTTGCAAAAGCCAAAAGCAAACACACTAGCATAATATGTTCCATATCAAATGTAGAGCTTTTGGGGAATACACACTAAACTGAAGTTATGATGCATCCAGGTACAACACAAACTATACTGATCCAATGAATCAGATAAACCACAGGCTGAAGTGTTAAAACATTATATTACTTGTGCATGAATAGATCTACATAAATTATCATAACAATATAAGGTATCTTCACTTAGTATTTTTATTTTTTTGTTAAGAGCAGGTGTTGGGTTTTTTCCGCTGTATCGTGTGCTGATGAATCATCACTGTTCAGCCTTCTTCCTGCTTTAATATTAGAGGGTTTATTATTCTGCCAAGAAAAGGAGCAAGTGAGTGTGTGCTTAAGTCGACAGTTAATGCTTAGATACAATCCTTTGGAGAAAAAAAGAGAAAGGGTATGTTTGCTTTTACATAAGGTTACTGACAGCTTTTAGTGATGTCAGACTGGATGTCTTGGTTACACACACACACACACACACACACACACACACACACACACCCTTCCAAAAAGTAATAAACACCTGAGAAATTAAAGTGATATAAGAAACAAGGCTCATATTTGCAAGTCCAATTTTAGTCACATCATCTCTAAAAATAGGCAAACATAGGAATTGAAAGCCAGACACTGGAGCAATGGCTGTTGTTAGTGATCATGAGAGTATAAGCTTTTGGTTACAAAGCACAACCCCAGCCTGTCACAATGACATAGTCCATGGATTGCAGTCTCATTTTAGTTCAGAGGACACATTCAGCCCAATATGATCCCAAATGGGCTGGACCGGTAAAATAATAATATAATAACCTATAAATAATGACAACTCCAAACTTTTCTCTTTGTTTCATGGTGGAAAAAGTTGCAAAATTAAATCAAAAGCTAAAAAAAATCTGATAATGAAAATATTTAAAAATCTACAAACTATCCTTTAAAAAATATGAATAACATACAAAAATTAGAAAAATAATATTCTGCCTCAGTTTATCATTTACACATTTGTATTATATGTTAGACATGGATCTACAAATACACAAATTTAGTAACACGCAAAATATCGGTCAAATATCACCTACGTTTCTTAAGACATTTCATGTTGTCCATATTTGTTCAGGTTATTCACATTTTTTGTGACAGGATAGTTTATAATGTAAACATTTCCATGCAACTTTACTTTTTTACACTAAAAAAAAAGAACATTTTGTAATTCTCATTATTTATGGGTTATTATGATAGTAGTTTACTAGTCAGATCCACTTTAGATCATACTGGTCTGTATGTGGAGCCTGAATTAAAATGAGTTTAACACCATTGACTATTAATATCTTCAGTGTCATTTTTGCATTTCACAGATTCATCCCACGGGCCGGATTTAACCTTTTCACAGGCTGGTTTTGGCCCACGGGCCGTATTTTTGACACCAGAGACATATTCGGTTACTGCAAGGTTAACAGTTAAAATACTACAGAATATATCAACTATACATTAACAAAGCTCAGGGGGTAAAACTTTATCATGAACAGCTACAGTACTTTGATGAACACTGTGGTATGTAGGTGCATCCTTGTGTGAAATCAGCATCTGAGAGATGAAACAGATGTCAAACGAGTGAGTGGAAGTTTGACAGTGTTAATTCAATTAACACATCATTCTTCGGCTTCATTCATCAGTTTTTTTCAGGGTCTATCTCATCCATTTTTACTAAGATCACACAAACCAGACAAACAAATTTAGTAGGAAAAGCAGTGTATCCAGCAGCCAAAAAGTACATAAGTAAGTCAGTCTTCCGGATGCGACCACATTAGCCATAACAGCTGCACTATCCATTTTTATGGTGGGTGGATCAGCATTTCTCATTTTGTGTTGATGTTTTTTTTCTAGACGACCAAGTTTGCTCCAGTTGACTCAGCTGTGCCTTGAAGTCTGATGCAGCCCCTCATCTTATATCCTATGCAAACCACATATACTGACAATGGAAACTTCTTTTTTTTCCCATTTGTTCAGTGAGCTGTGACCAACAGAAATTTTGCAATTTGGAGTCCCTCCCAGTTTCTAGATGTGCTTTGATAGAGACAGCCACGGTGCTCACAGATCATTTTCTGTGTAGGACACTAACAATGATCTTGACTCCTCTACTGAGAGCTGACATTTGCCTCTGGTCATGATAGTTAAGCGTGTCGACATGTTTTACCACAGAGATAAGTCCCTCTAAGTCACTGTATCAGGGTCTTTGGAAGCTCTCAGATCCTAACAAGGCTTCTTAATTAGTGTGGGTGCAGTGGAAAGGTCAACCTATTTTTATATATATATATATATATATATATATATATGAGTTTTTTAAGTATCGTTGACACATTTGGTGGTGTTTTACAGGAGAACAATTGAGACAGTACAGTGATTACAGATTTGTTGTTATAATGGCATATATTTTGGTCGGGTGTGCTGTCAAACTGAATTACATTCATACTGTATCTTCAGTGTGAATTTTCATCCTTATGTGAAGTTAAAACTTAGGTTAAGATGATATACACATGTAAGAAGTATCTGATACTGTACTATTATCTGTGGAATAAATAACTGTACATGTCTGCCTTTGTGTGTTGGACACCATTTACACAAACTCCAACAAAAACCTGTTTCTTTGAGGGCATTTTTTCACTTGACCATTACATACAAGGCAAATAAATTTGCTAAAAAAATGTTCACCAAAGATTTCAAAGGCATCGACCAGCTGTAGTTCTGCCTCTCCTCTAATGTGAGCTGTGTGCAACATCTTAATGGCGGAAAATAATAAAACATCTCCAAGCTCCACATGGTGAAGTAGACCTTTTTGATGTCTGAGAGCTTCTTTCTTTGCCTTATATTGAAAGGCTGATATAAAACCGTTTCCATACAGAAGCCCATTCAAACTCATATAATGCAGCACTTCTCAGAAACACAGCAGAGTTTTTATGGTTCAAACTTATTATTATTACTATTTAATCAGAAAGTAAAAGGGTAGCAGAAAAATGCAAGAGAAAAAAAGTTGCCACTTGAGAAGTTTCCATGCTAGTGGATTTGTCAAAAAACATATGTATGTGCTACGTACAGTGTTGCACAAGTTACTTCCAAACTGTAATACGTTACAGATTACTTGTTACAGTATAACTGTCTCAGAATTGTAGCTTTGTCTGTCAGTTTTCTCATTTGTGCACAAATAAACGGATTGCCTGATTGAAGCAAATCCATTCTCCACGAAGTCTTTGTTGTTTTCCAACCATCACAACGGTCTACAATGTTCGAATCCCAACAGGAACGCTTGCATTTTTTCAACATTTTACATGTTCAAACAGGGGGACACCGGTAGATAAATCTGCAATTGAAAAAGAATTCTAACTAGTCATAGAAACGTTAGCTTACCTTGTCATTGCTGATCACGGGGATCATGCTAATGCTAACTAGCTTCTGTAAAGCAGGCTTAGGGTTAGTACTGAGCATACGTCCATGTGGCCAGTGTACTGTCTTCTACCGTCTTCACCCACTGGCTGAACACCAACAGGAAACAGAACTTTCCTGACACAATTTTCCTTAATGTCTCACAGTTTTGCTGTTTTTTTTTTTTTTCATTTGAATTATGAACGAAAAGCATGTTTTAACACAAGCGCTATTGAACACGTACCAAGTAAAATATTACTGAAAATCGATTAGTATGCCTTACACTACTGCGTTACAGCAAAAAGTAATCAGTGACTGTAATGCATTACTTTTGTAACGTGTTACTCCCAACACTATGTATGTATATGTACTGTATGTCACTGACCTTCATCCCCGTCGTTGGCACTGACGGTGAGGATGGCGAAGCCCACGTCTGCGTCTTCATCCACGTCGACTTCATAGGATGACTGTGCAAACGCCGGCTTATTATCGTTCACATCGCTGATGAATATGCGAACATACGCCGTATCTGCCAAAACAGATAAAGTGGGAGATGAAGACGGATGAGAGAGAGAAGAAAGGTGATTATAAACATGAGGTTGTTCTTATTCTGTCAACGTCAACCTGAACACCTGTCTATCTCTTTTCGCAATGCAACAATTCAGTGTTTTTTTTTTGTTTTTTTTTTGAGTATATACACACACAGCAACACACACAGGAAGCTAAATATTACTTCATGCATTAAGATAGAAACAAAAATACCTTCCTTCTATCTGCTTTTCTATTACATCTGTCATCTGTCACTGCTATAATACTATTAAATCCAGCTGTTTTATTTTATCTTCAGCATCCATCTGCCGGCTGCAACGGAGTACAAAGCACCCAAGGGGTATAAGAGTAAGGCTCGGTAGTTGAGCAACCTAACAAACTACGCTTCCTTTGATATTGGTATCAAAACGAGCATAATTTGCAATACACGCTTGAAGATAAGATAAATTATTTAAGCCAGGGTGGAAGAGATGGTACAGAGTTCATGTCACAGATAGCAAACTAATGCAGCCCTCGGAGCTATAACAAAACAAGTCGCAGATGCCGGGGTTCTGCACGTGTTTGGAATCAGACAGACATGGAAAGGAAAGAGAAATGGAAGGATGGGGAAAAAAAACATATACAGAAAGCAGATAGGCAAATGTAGCTGCCATCCGCTCAATATCCTGCACGTCTGTTAACATTGCTTGCTCATCCATGTTTTCACACATTCACAGATATGTATGTGTAAAAATCACACTCCCAACCCCACCCCGCTCATTAGCTTGGAAGTAGCTTGTTTTCCGTTCACGAAAACAGTGTGTATCAAGGTTATTTCTGTGACCATTTGACAGCAGTTTCTTTTCTGCGCGGCATCTCTTGATGCTCGGTGGATGCGTAGACGAGCTGTTAGCGAAATACGTGAGGGAGGTGACGTTTGCTTTTTTCGCACCATTATCAAAAGAACAGATGTTTATGAACAAAAGAGGAACATGTTAAAAGGAAACAGAAAAAAAAAAAAAAGGCAAATTCATGTTATGCTCTTCTGCTAATTAGCACAGAGGACACAGCTGGAATGATACAATGTTAAGCAGGCCTTGCATAAGTTTGGAGAGGGAGATAATTAGATTAGCCATGTTTCGGAACATATTTATCAGGCACTTCATCGTCAGACAAGACACTTAATAAATGTTTAAAAAAGCAACACAAAGAGTCCCCAAGCTAATGAACACCTGTGTGAAAACTGAAACTCGCTTGGATGATGTGATGATTGGGGCTAGGGCTTGTTTTTTGAGTAATACAAGAAAACTAAATCAATACCTTTTGAAGGTAACATCAGTGCTTAATAGTCTTCTGAATGCTGAAATGATTTAACACTGGTGAAAACTATAATAAGCAGCTGATTAAGAGAGAAGCACCCAGAATGCAGTGGTCTGGGTTTATCGTGTTAAGGATTTTGTTTTTCCTTCATTTCGTACTCAGACACTATTCAACTATGAAGGTCAAAAAGACAAAAAATGTTGCTTTATAGTTTAGAGAAGCCAAACAATATGCTGGAGGTTTTTTTGTTGTTTCCAGGGTTTACTTTTCTTCAACTCACCTGTTGCATGTCAAGGTACATAGAGATTTTTTATTGTTATTTGTTTTTCAAATATGGTCAGTATTAAAGTAAAATAGAAGAGGGAAAAATGCACAAAACATAAAAAAAGGTGGAAAAAAAAAACAACAACTCTCAAATGTTGTTTTTTTTGCATCTAGTTAGACCATGAGACCATGAACATGAGATAAATGCTACTGCACTCTAAGAAATGATTCATGTGGTTAGTAAGTTATGCTTAAAATCAAGATCTTTTTCTGCTTAAAAAATTAAGTTTGTTACATGTACACATTGTAATCAGTTGATAAGTTATTTTATTAAGTTGGTCTAAATGAAAAATAAGGGAAACAGTCTTAACTTAGTAACATATTGATTTTGAACAGACATTTCTGCCTTTAACTTAACAAAGAAGTACATTAAGTTAATACAACTTAAAAATCTTGTAAGCTTCCTCTAAAAGCTGAGTATAAAGCTAACATGCCTGGACATGTTTTGCTGACTACCACAAGAAATGGAGGGAAGCACAGAAAAAAAGTGACAAACACGATTTTGCACAGAAATTTACCAAATTTTAAGGCTAAGGTTAAGAATAATACACATTTTGCTCCTTTCTAATTTAAAATTGTACTATATATTGTAGTGTGTTTGCCGCATTGCATTGTGGGTCTTGGGTATATTGTTGAAAATGTGTTATTTTATGTGCAGGGGTTCAGCAGGGTTGTGGTGTTGGTGTTAATTTTGAGCTAATGTGTGTACGCTAATGTTTATTGGCCTTTTTGTGTTTGAACTGCACCGTGAGTAAGAGCCATAGGCCAAACGATCTCTTTCCTGTTTATTGACATCTGTGGTAGTATTGTTCAATATAACTCCTAATAACCTGACAAGTATAAATTACTGATTGTAACAGGTTGGGGACAGCAGTATTGTGAACAACTGAGATATCAACGTGCAGACAGATGCAACAATTGAGATGCACAGAGCAATATTAAGAAATATAATCATGTAACTGGACCTTCTGTGTGGAATTTGTTCTGATGAACGAAATAAGTTAGGGCAACTCAAAAAATTAAGGTAATTACTTGTATGGACATTTTTGAGTAGAATAAAAGTAAAACAATAAGTCAGTATAACTAAATGGAGTAGTTTTTACACAATTAAAATTAAGTTGGTTCGACTTAATTAAGCTTGTAGAGCAAAAAACAAATCATGTTTGTGCTAAAGCAATAGAGTTTACCTAACTAGAGAGGTCTTGTGGTATTTAAGCAATTATGGCCAAGTTGAAATAACTTAAAAAAGATTAATGGAAATTGTTACATCAATTTTTTTTTTACGTTGAGCCAACTTGTAATTTTTTAGAGTGTGAAGCTGAACATGAATTAACCCTGAATGGTTGTTTTTCTTCTGTTTGGAGTTTGCATGTTCTCCACATGTGTGCATGGGTTCTCCGGCTTCCTCCCACCATCCAAAGACATGCACCTAATATGTTAATTAGATCTAAACACCCAAAGCTGTGAATGTGAGAGTGAACCGTACACTGTAAGCCCAGATAAGTAGAGTTTACTCAGAAAATTTGAGGCAAGTGATTGCACTTAAATGATTTGAGTAATGATCGACTAATCAATTGGTTTAAGTAGGTTCAACTTTAATGCTAAAAGTATTGAACTTAAACTATTAAGTAGAAAACACTAAAAGACAACTTATTTGTACTTTAAATCTGGTGTAAAATCAACCCCACTATCCAACTATTCAACTCAGCATTTTAGGTTACACTGACTAATTTTCTCAATTGCAGCCAGATTATTTTATCATTGATTAAACAACTTTTTTTAAGCTAATCAAACTCAAAATCCTATTCCTGACCAAAATAGTTATGAAATTATTCAACTTTATATATTGTAACATGAAAGGAGGTTAGCTCAATGTCAGTTGCCAGTACAGGAAGTGCTTTTAATTTGACAAGACATTAAGATTTCCAACAATCTTAGATGAACAGGAAAGCGATTGTTCTTCCTATGGCTCTGACTCATGGTGCAGCTCTACAAAAATAAAAAAAACAAACACAAAAAGGCCAATAAACACTGCCATACACACATTAAATCCAAATGAACACTAACACCACAACTCCGCTGAACCCCTGCACATAAAAATAACACATTTTCAACAACATGCCCAATACCCACAATGCAATGCAGTGATAAAAAGGTGTGGTCATGACTAAAACTTAGTGATTTAATTCCATTCAACTTAAACTTTTTCGTACTTTCAACTATGTCTACAAATTAGTAGAATATACTTAAGATTTTATAGTAACATCATAAAACTTAAATCATTTAAGTGCATTGTAATTAAAGCATTTTAGTAAATACAAATTCCGGGCTTACAGTGTGTGGTCATGACTAAAACTTAGTGATTTAAATCCATTCAACTTGAACTTTTTTATACTTTCGATTATGTCCACAAATTAGTAGAATATACTTAACATTTTATAGTAATGTAATAAAACTTAAAACATTTAAGTATATTGTAATTAAAGCAGTTTAGTAAATACAAAGTCTGGGTTTGCAGTGTATATACTGGGTTATTCAAAAAGAGTGAACCAATTTCATTACGCAATATTTTAATAAGGAAGAGCAATAGAAAATTCCAGCCAAGTCACAACTTTATTTCCTGTCTTACAAGTGTTCAATGTCCATCACCTGCAGCACGGACAACATCAATGCAATAAGAGAATTCCTCCCAGACATGTATCAGCATATTACAATCCACTGAGTTGATCGCTGTTGTTATTCGATGTTTAAGGTCATCGGGATTAGTGGGTAGCGGTGGAACATAAACACGATCTTTTACGTATTCCTACTAGAAAAAAATGACAAACGGTGAGGTCTGGGGATCTCGCAAGCCAAGCACAAAGACCAAAATCTTGGGCCCCCTTCTGACCAATGCATTGCTGGGGCACTTTTTCATTTAAAAAAACCTCAAACTTTGAAACTCCTCTTTCAAATATTCACTGACTCATTCCATGACGATGCTTGAGAACTGAAGCAATGCGTCATGAAATTGGTTTATTCTTCTTGAATTACCCTGTATGTCAACCCTGTGACGACCCTCTCAAACAATTATGAACGAAAGAATGAATGAATGGTTCTTCTAAACTAGTGGCACGTCTAAGTCTTTTTAAACCCTGTCACAAGTAGTGTTTAATTTAGCGTAAAACATTACTCCTTTACATATATTACATGCATTACAAGTAGCAGAGACATGATTGTAACACTGATGCATTGATTCCTGTGTTTTTGTTAAAATAATCATACACATTTTATTTCCCATACAGTTGGTTGTAGAATATGTGGCCACAAAAAACAAAACAAAACCTTAAAAAAACAACTAACTAAATCAAACTTAAATTATGTCATTAAATGGTCCATGGACTAATTAGAATGGGAAGGACTGCCACCAGAGGCCATTATGCTTGAGGGGAGACATCTTTGCAACAGAAGAAGCAAATTAATTACAAGCCTTAATTTCAAGTTTTAGCCAGATAATAAATATACTAACTCTAACTAGAAAATAAAATCAGATGTATTCATCTGTTTCAAACAATGGCCCGGTAATAAGATTATTTTTAGCTCAGCAACACAGAGTTTGATTTTAGGAAATAACTCAAGATGCATAAACTCAGTCCATCATTTTGGGAGTTTCCTCACCCTGTTCCAACCTCTAAAGCTCATTTTCATAAAATTTTGGGCATTTTGTAAAATACAATAAAAAATGAAAATTAAAACATGTGATTTCTGAATTAATTTGATCCTGTATTTAGTAAATATAACCTAATTGTAACAATGATGCTTGCAGCACATGCTTTGAAAGACATGTTTGCTGTCGTTTTACAGTTCCAGTTGTACTTCTGCAGGTGGACATTTTTGGACGCTATTGTTTCCAAGACTTCCAAGTTGCTCGTCTCCTTGCCAAAAGTGCATGTCTTCATGATGTTCATACATAGAGATTGGAGACAGAATAGTCCACAGTCTGTGACTATGGGGCCACACTGTTGCAGTCTTTGGAGAATGAGGCCAGATATTACCACGTACTATCATTTACCATTACATTAACTTTTATTATATCCTGCTGAAATGACCTCAGAGGTCAGGAAAAAGATGTCAGCTTGATAGCACAACACTTTTTTTGGTAGTTCTTCTCAGTTCAGCTGGGCTGGTTTAGCTCTTTTGAAAACATTTCATCTCTCATCCAAGAGACTTCCTCAGTTCTAATAACTGGTGGGGGAAACTGGATTTAGAAACCGGCAGGGGGAGTGGTCTGTGTGGGTGTTAATCCCAGTTTAGGTGTTAGGGTTGTAAGGGGGGTGTGCCCCTGGGGGTAGGGTCATTAGTGGGTATTGTGTGTCAGTTTCAGGGTCGTTGACCTGGGGGGATGGGTCACTGTCCAGATCCTTCAAGGGGGTTTGTTTGGTTTCAGGTGAGTCCAGGTGTGGAAGGTTGTTGGTTGAACGCTGTTTTTGGGAATGTTATTAAAAATGGTGTTACAGGTTTTTGATAAGTAGTGTCTCAGACCACCACCTCTGTTCAGGGAAGGATTTTTCATTGTCACAAAAATGGTTTCTTTGACTCCTCCTAGCTGAAAAGAGCTAAACCAGTCCAGTTGAACCCAGAAGAACTACCAAGAAGAATAATGACCTGGACAAATGACAACCTACACATACATATGTCTATAAAATTCCAATCGATGCTTTCATATGGGTGATAGTTTCATACATATGCTGGTCAGCCATGTGGACTCCTGGACATACTTTCCATTGTCTTTTGGTCCATATGTGATGAGCTTGTGATGCAGCGGTGGATTGTGTTGAGAGACTATAGTTTCACATTGGATTCCCGACCCCATGTGTCTATATTCATTACAGTCGCATGACAGTTTCCCATACATCACCACCTGAGGGCTGGAAGGTCACGCAGATTCAACAGTGGTTTCCACCCTTGGCCTTTACACACTGAAATTTCCCTCGACTCCCTTATCATAATAGTATAGGCTGTATATGATGAAAAACCTCAGTTCTTTACAACCTTGCATTGGGGAATATTCTTTTTGATGATTGACAATTCTTTCATGACTTTAAGCAAAAAATGTTGAACCACAACCTGTCTTTGTTCAGACTAATCCATACTTATTTTTGAAATGGGAATTTTCCACTGTTGTAAAAAAAAAAATAATAATAATAATACTAATCTTTCACCACTATGCACACCAGACTGTACAAATGAATATAAATTAGTACAAATATTCAGACAAACCATTGCTTCTGGTGGACTTCAATGCCGAAACAAACAATATTTGATACAGCAGATACAGACTTTAGTCTGTGATAAAGCCGAGCAGCAACAACAAACTACTTTATAAACTTCAGTTAACTTAAACATTTTGCTTTGCTTTATGTATTGTATAGATTTTACCATAATAGTGCATTTGTCTGGCTCCAAATGTCTCCATGTTGAGTATAATCTACTGTAGGTCATACACTCACTTATACACTTATTTGATATGTATGTTATGGTCATTTTACAACCCAACAATAGGCATGACTGAACTGGGGTATGGCTCTGTCCTTTTCTAATCTCTTCTTTTTACCCATCCACACATATACAGACAAACTATATAAACTGGAATGTGCTCCATAAAATGTCCATTTTAGTGATCTAAAATGTCATTTACATGTGGATGAGAGGCCCAGGTTTAGAGGTCAAAGGTCCCTTTTGTAAATTATCCATGTTTATTAGTAAATCTTTGGTGGACACTCCTTCATGATACTCCCGTCACCAATTAAAGTGTTAATGGATTCAGCTGTACTTCCTACTATATAAACCTTTCACTGTAATATTGTCTCTGTCTCAAATTTTCTTAAAGTGTCTAATCTAAATTTCTTTATATTAACAAAATATAACTGGCCAGTAAAAACAGAGAAAGTGTTTTCTTTGTCAGTTAAACAAAGGCTGAAGTACATTAATAAGTCAAAGATTTTATTTGCCACAAAGTCTCTTTACAATTTAAAAGATTATCACCCTGCCCCCCAAAGGAAAGGAAAGGAATATTGTTTTTGGTTCAGTTTGCTTTGTTTGTTTGTTTGTTTGTTAACACTCTAGCAGCAAAACTACTAGTTGAATTCATACCAAATTTGGTTTATAGATTGCCAGTGACCCAGAATAGAAATCATTACAATTTGGGAAAAGTAGGTCAAAGTTTCCATCTTTTATGAATTGTTTTAATCTTTTTTTCCCCATTTACTTGTAATGGGCCAAATTTCACATGTCTGTAGCAGCAAAACTATTGGTTGAATTCATACCAAATTGGGTTTATAGATTGCCAGTGACCCAGAATGGATCTCATTACATTTTGGGAACAGTAGGTCAAAGTTCAAATTTTTTTTATGAATTTTAAAAATTTTCCCATTTACTTATAATGGGTGAAATATGTGCGAGGGGCGGGGTTTGTTGCACCTGGCATCACTTGTTGCAAAAGCAATTGATGAGATATTTTAATCAGAATTGTTCTTTGTGCTTAGTGCTGTGCTTAGTGGTAATCAAAATTTTTGATCACATTGAGGGATCATGTGCAATCGAATCAGTGTTCAATTTTTCTTCAACAAGAGATCAATTAGTGCAAACCTTTACCTTGACTTTTTGTCTGAATATGTGGCACCACAACTAGTTGACCTTCAACCAACCATCATTTTCCAGGTAGGTGCTGCACCCCTACATTGGGGACTGCATGTTCATGGTTTCCTAAAAAAATTTCCAACAGCATTTCAAACATTTCCAGACTGGTATATTGGAAGGGATGGCCCAATTTCCTGGTCACCTTGTTCAGCAGATATCACTGCCCTGGATTTCTGTCTAGGGAGTTATGTTAAAGATATCGTATATTGAACAAAGTTACACGACATCAGTGACCTGAAGCTAAAGATTACTGATGCCATTGCCACCTTTTATGAGGCTATGCAACAGCCAACATCGCAATAAATCCAGTACCGTCTTGATATGTTTCGTGCAACTAATGGTGCCCATATAGATGTGTATTAAATAAGGCAAAAAAAACCCCAAAACCTTCAATATCTACTTTTCATTTCGTAATCATTTCCACAGATATGTCTATTCATTTGCTTTTGTAATAAATGTGTTAAATTGTAGAGATTCTATGGACAATCTGCATTGTAAACGGTAGAAAAATGCATTGCCACTTTCATTTAGTTCCATCTGGAATTGCCATACTGGGACTGCCACTATGATAACATACATAGTTGTGAGTTCTTTGATGCATCAGTGCCAAGTATCTGTTAATCTTATCACCCATCCTTCTCCATGCCACTTCATTCAACATTTATAAAGCAGAAAAAAATAAATAAATAAAAAAAAAAAACTCCCCAAGTTTCCTCACAGTCTCTTAGTTTCTGATCTGCTTAATATTTAACTTCTGTTTACATTGCCATAAATGTCATAATGAGCCAACCCCAGAGAAAGAAGGATGCGTTAATAATCTATAATCATATTTATTAAAATTATATCCTGCTCTGTCTTGCCGTTTCTTCAACACCTCTCTCAATCCAGCCATCTGTTTCAACATCTGTTCATTCCGTGGTGTCTCTCTGTTATACCGTCGGAGCATGTATGCATTTCATCTGGCAGCAAATAAGAGAGAAATGGCAAGACGGAGGAAGAGCGAGGGCAAGAAAGTCAGACAGAAAGAGAAAGATGGCCTTTGGTCCTTCAATACGCAGAGATGAACAGATGTGGGAATGAGGCAAAAAGAGGAAGAAAGAAATTATCGCTGCCTTCAATGGACTCCCAGAGCCTTAAATGAAGTTTATAGAGCAGCTGTCTGAATTTTTCTTCCATTTTGTGCTTGTTTCAGACAGTATAACAGCAAACACCATCACTATGTAAGCAACAAGCAAAATAGCCTAAGAATCATTATTATTTCTGCAACTACATTTATCTGTTTTAGTAGCCTCACATGAAAGCTAATGGCTTTATATGTGGTATGATTAAATGTTCTTTGGAAAGCTCTGGTAAAATAGATCTTATCAAACAGCAATTTCAGCTATACATGATAAAAAAAAAGCTGGTATATCAGTAGTTACACCTGTCACCATAATCTTTACATCGCAAAACAACAAACAGAATGTTTATGCATCTAAATAGAGAATGAGAACAAAGGGACAGAAGTAATCTCCATGAAATAATGATTTTGCAAACTAAATTCAACTCAAATGTATATTTTAGCAGGAGCATTATGCTGACTTGCCACTCAATGCTGGATCAGTGTGGAATATCATGAAAAAAAGTATTAACTCTGTCAACCTTCTGGTCTCATTCGTCATAATAAATGTTCTGGTGCATATTTCAATCATTTTTACATGAATACAATTTGAATGTGAATAGAAAGGTTCAGTATTTGTCATGTAGGCTTCAATTAACAGTTGAGATTGAATGCTCGATCACCGCCAAAGTCAGATTTTCAGAGCCTCTGTTTATTAAATTAAACTTTTTTTTTGTTTCCTTGACTGCTTGACAGTACTAAATAGGTTGCGCTGAGAAGACAAGAGACAAACAAATGATTTTGTTATGCAAATTGTTGTTGGAATATAATAACCATGTTTGCTTACATACACTGTCAGTGAACTAGCATTTATCGTTAGCTCTTAGCTCCAAAAAGCCAAAAAGGGTGGCTCTGACTCTGGCTCTGGCTTCAAAATGGCAGTTTTAAAACCAACAGGAGACATCACAGAGGCTCTGTGTACTACTTATAAGCGGTAAGCATGATAAGCATGATTGCACATCATTCTATTCTCAAATCTGATTGGTTGGTTTGTTCTAACATTACACATTTTGATTGTTTTTCTAAATAAATAAATAAACATTCATCCTTGTACATCAGCTTTCTCAAACTATACATAAATGCCCTGATCTTTTTTCTTACTCTTTTATATGAATCTAACTACAAGTGCCACACTGTAGCCATCACAAATACAACTGTATGAAATAATATTCTAATACTGTAATTAGTTGCTTATGCTGCAGGTGCCCAAGTATAGAGGCACTACACCAGAAACTGAAACTACACACCTTCCCTCTGCATCTCTCTGCACCAAATCAAAAGACTAAATATGTACAGGGTGGGGAAGCAAAATTTACAATATTGTGAGGCATGGATTGAAAAACAGTGTATGACCAATTAGTTTATTGAAAGTCATGAGAATTTATTTGCCACAAGAAAATTTACATCATAGAAAATGTTTTTATTCTATGTGTCCTCCTTCTCTCTCAATAACTGCCTTCACACGCTTCCTGAAACTTGCGCAAGTGTTCCTCAAATATTTGGGTGACAACTTCCCCCATTCTTCTTTAATAGTATCTTCCAGATTTTCTCGTAATAGTTTTGCTCATAGTCATTCTCTTCTTTACATTATAAACAGTCTGTATGGACACTCCAACTATTTTTGAAATCTCCTTTGGTGTGACGAGTGCATTCAGCAAATCACACACTCTTTGACGTTTGTTTTCCTGATTACTCATATAGGCAAAAGTTTCTGAAAAGGTATGGATAATAGTGTTAGGTATGATTATGACATCAATATATGTTTGGTTTCAAAACAATTGATGTAGTGCCTGCTGAGAAAAAACAACTAAATGTTCATTGTAAATTTTGCTTCCCCACCCTGTATATAGTTACCTGATCAGACATTCGGATTTCACTTTGAGCTACAGAGTAAAACAACAAAGTCGTGTTTCACAGAATATTAATATCAATCTGCAATTACAGCTGTCAGTCCTGTTCCAATTCCTCCTCGTTTGTTTCTACAGTTTGAAAACAGAGTCCATCCAGAGGTCAGAAACATAGATACTTATTCAGCATATTATTAGCTGCAGGAATAAAAGCAATAACTAAACGATGGATGACAAAAGAAACAACAAATAAATGGATACACATAACCATGGGAATTTATAGGATGGAAGGAATAACCTTGACTGTAAATTTGAAGATGGATTCTTTTGTGCAACACTGGGAGGGATGGTTGAGATATGTGAGGTCTTTGAGACTTGATTTTGCTGAGATGACTGCATGAATATGGACTCAAAATCCTCTTACTGAAAGAAACCTGTTTTTATGTTTTTTGTGTTTTTATTTATTTTTATTTATACATTGACTCTTTACTCTGAAATCTTGTATGCCAAGACAAAAATGAGCTGCTGTAAATGTTTTTGTTTTTTTACACCCACTATCTGGATGTATATAGTTTGTGTATCTGTCAGATTATTCAATATTTGTAAAAACCTAACTTCTTTCAATAAAAAGAGAATTTAAAAAAATACAGAGTCCAGCGAAGGGACAGAATTCTTGTTTCCTGTCAGACACTTGAATTACAACACACTAAAAGATATTTATGGAATTTTTTTCCCAATGAAACACGTAACAACAACAAAAAACTCTATTGCACAGTAGATTTTACTAAAGCATTTTACAATTTTATAGAGACATCCTTTTCTCACATCAAATCTTAATAAATAAATCATAACTGACAGAAAGTGAAAGGATTGACATTTTCATGTTTGGTGTTTCAAGGTTGTTTTTCTGCATTGGTGCGACTGTCTATCACTGTCTGCTACAGAGGTAGGAACTTAACCTTTCTTTTTTTCACAGTCCTCAATCATGTAACATGACAATGAAAGGGAGCCTGTAAACAACAAAAAAACAACAGTTGATTCATTTTTGTTCGATGTGTTGCCGTTGTCTGACTCACCAGAGTTGGGCTGTCCATGTTTGCCTGGTCGAGCTGACTCCCACCCATCCACAGACTGGACTTCCAACAGGTACGAGCTTTTGGTCTCACGGTCAAATACAGTTTGTGTGTAGATATATCCCAACTCCGGATCTACGCGGAAATACTGGTGGTCCCCACTGCGATCCTCCAACAGGGAGTATGAAATCTAGTACAGATAGAGACATAAGGTAATACTTATAATAATATACTAAGCATGGAAGTGGAGAGTGAATAAAAATAATCTACTTGTTGAAAAATATGTGGATGAAGTTTATATTTATATTTTAATAATCCCACACCCAGTTTGTGTAGTAAGAATGTGTGTCTGTTTTACCTTTCCATTGAGGCCCAAGTCTAGGTCATTGGCTGAGACCTGGAAAACCAGAGTCCCTGATTCTGCCCCCTCAGTGACTGACGCCTCGTAAATGGAGGACGTGAAGAAGGGGACGTTGTCATTTACATCTGGAGAATAGACAGAATCACAGGAGAGACAACAGCTTTCAGGGTAGTGTAAAACATACATTTATATTTATACTCATACACTGTCTAATGGACAGAGTTGGTGTGCACTGCTCTTTCATCACTGCCTAGAAAAATAACTGACCAAATTATCCTCCTCTGTTCCATTTATATCTCACCTCATTATTTATATGTTGTTCTGACAGGACATGCTTCAGCCAGAATGCATTATAAAGGTTTCTGACCCAAAGATGAAGAGCATATGCATTTGTCTAATCCTATCTAACCTGTGCCATTTGGTTCTTTCAAATGAATATTTTAATGTTTTTTTTTTCTCTTTTCCATGGCACATTTCTAACTTCATCAGAAACCATCCTTTATGGGATGGGTCCTACAAGCATACAGTCACCTAACTCAGTGGTTCTCAAACTTTTTACAGTGGAGTACCCGCTAAAATATATATTTTTAGCCAAATACCCGCAACTCTCGCTTCAGCATTTTTGATTGAAAAATTAGGCAAAATTTCTTCCTGTGCCAAAAGTGTCTGTTTTGATTTTCAAATCTTTGCAAAAAAAACAAGATATATTTAGCTTTAATAGATTAAAAATAACAAATCTTTATCAGTAAATTTTGTGTGCAAAATATTAACTGAAAAGTGTCCTCTTTCATTGATAAAAAAATAAATGACTTGGTCATTAATGACTAAATGAACCTTTTATCAAAAAAAAAAAAAAATTTAATAGCTGAAATAAACTCATCTTGAATAATATGAAAAAGAAATGTTCTTAAAATGTTACCAAAGCTTGGGGGGGGGGGGGGGGGGGGGGGGGGGGCGTCCCATTTTTCAAAATATTGAAATGAAATAAGATCAGGACTGTCAAATTTATTATAATAATGTATTTATTGTGTTTTATATTTCAGCATTAATTCACATGATTTATTTTGTATTCAGTACAGGATGACTTATTTAATCTATTTTTCCCAAAAAATGTCAAGTACCCCCTAGGCTTCTTCCAAGTACCCTCATTTTAGAACGACTGATCTAACCCAATTATCTGCAAACCAGTATTTCAGAAATGCTGATTATAGTGTTACTTTGCAAGTCCAATCTGTAAACAAGAACACAACAATGATTTCACAATACATTTAGATGCCTTCATTGACTCGCAAATAGTTTATCCTTTTTATACTGATCATTTCATATGTATATCAGAGTTTTTGTATGATTAGTCAAATACAACTGGTCTGTGACTTCCTCATCTGTCTCCAATTCATACAGTCGTGGAAATAATTCTTAGACCACCCATGTTTTATTCAACGTCTTGTTCATTTTAATGCCTGGTACAACTAAAGGTACATTTGTTTGGACAAATATAATGATAACAACAAAAATAGCTTGTAAGAGTTTCATTTTAGAGCTGATATCTATCCATTTTTCATGGTTTTCTTGATAATAACCAAAATCACTTCAGTTCTTACATCAATCGCTATGGCATTGTACTGCCAAAAACAGTGCTTTTAGGCATTCCATGTTTTCTTTTCTGTCTATTTGAGTCACATGATACACACAAGAGTTAGTACGTGATTGCATAACCATTGCTTTTGATGACTTTTGATGGTCTAATAATTTTTTTCCGTAACTGTATTAGCCTAGCTGTTGCATTTACTGTAGCTCTTATACCTACTATATTAATTAATGTTTCCCTTCTTGGTGTTTTTCTTTGACACCTGTTAGTGTCAAGATTCAGGTAAAATGGTAAATAATAATTATAATATACATATATATATATATATATATATATATATATATATATATGGTAATTAATAAAGGCCATGATCTGCGTTGTTTTTTTTGGGGTTTTTTTTTCCCTACATTACATTATTTTAAACCAAGACAAGTAAAAACTGAAGACAACATCTTCTAGGAAACAGTGAGCTGGAACATCAACTTGCCTGAAAATAGTTGATATACCGCCAAAAGCATTATAGAAATGACTTGAATACTGCAACACATTAAATCTAATGCTGCTTCGTGTGCCATTTTTCCCCTTTCCTTTCTTCAGAGCAAATGTCTTAATCTATGAATTAAAAATGGGGCCTTAAATCCATTACAGACCTCCCTCCCTCCCTCAGCCTCAGTGCCTCTGGAGGAGTCAAAGAGCTTTCTTATTAAGACAGATAAGGGAGAGGAGGGGTGTGCAGAAAGAGGAGAGGAAGTTAGGAAAGCGACAGAGAGGCAAGAGAGGGGACAGGATCTGTGTGAATTAATTATTTCTCTCTGGATTAAGACCAATTTGATGGAATGGAGTACATATGTAAGTGTGCGTGCATGGATGTTGCAAGAGGATTAAATGCAGGGGAGTCTGGGGCATATGGGGTAGGCAGAGTTATTTTGAGGAGTGAGGTCAGGGGCTAGCAAACACACCACTACATTAAGCAGTGATGATGGAGATGTAAGCCAAGTTACCCGGGGCTGAGCATTAACAGTGCAACAGTGTGACACAAGACTACATTCATCATATTTAGACATCATGAAACAATGATGGACAAGAGAGACAAGGACACTTCCTCAGCAAGACACAAGAGAGAATGAGCGACTGGACTGGATTGTTGGTTCAAATGTCTTTTCTATGGAGGTGGGGGCAGTGGGGGTTAAGCATATATGTTGCACTCTTGAGCTCATCACACTCACAACAGCTGGTGAGCAAATTATTTGGATTTGTGTGGCTTTGCAAATCCAAGCTTTAAATGCCTCCAATAGAAAATTAGAGTGCAGCTGGACTTAGAGAGCACTCAATAGTTTCAGGCCGTCTGTTCAATCCAAATGCTCTTTAGTCTTTGTGCTGTTTGAAAAGAATTGTACGCAAGGACGTTGTTTTTGCTGGATGCTGACAACAAGAAAATGGGAAAGAAAATCAGCACATATTGAAGGAAGAAAACTTGTTTTGTTGCTTGACCTACCCTGCATCTTGCACGTCTTTGTTTTTGTTGCCTTTTTTAGTCCACTTTAGAGATGTATCAGCTTCGCTTAAAAAAATAACCAGATTCTCACTGGCATTTTACTGATGAAGGTCACTTCAATTCAGAAATTTTAATTGTTTTAATAGAATTTAGAACTGGTAACCAGGTACATAATTTAAAACAATTATAGGATTTGAAAAAGTAGGGGATTGTAATCAGGATTAGTTACAAAAGCCATAATCAGAAAGGCTAGTCCTAAGGAGTAGTAATGGGACTGATGGTTTGTCATCAAATATGGAAAAAAAGGATTTAAAATGAAGAAAGATTGGAGCCAGTTGGGATATTTCACCCTCTGTGGTGCAGAAGGGAACCACAACATGCAAGGAAAATGAATACATTTATAAAGTCTCCAAACCTAAAATGAATACTGTAATTTCCGGTCTATAAGCCGCTACTTTTTTCACATGCTGTGAACCCGTGGCTCAAACAATGATGCGGCTAATTGATGTTTCACAAGCTAACGATCAATCCGGCTGTCAAAGAAGAAAATAGAGCTGCTGCACGTAAGCTTTGCATCAATCAGTCGAATCAATCAAATTGATGGTGAGACGTTGGAGATGGCAATGTGAAGCGTGAGTGCGGCTTATAGTCAGGTGCGGCCAGTAGTCCGGAAAGTACTGTACTTGTGAGCTCCACTCTGCAAAAACCCAAGTAGTGGTTGACTTCCTTTGGCTCAGAAGAATCAGACAGTGGAGAAGTGTTGTGTTTGTATAAAAAAAGATCCAAACCTGTGACATTGACATAGACTGTGGTGAATGCAGCCAATGGGACGGCAGCGACATTCTGAGCCCGAACTCGCAGCATGAAGTTCCTGGTGGTCTCGTAGTCCAGGGGTTCGGCAACCAGGATGGAGGCAGAGCCGTCCTCCCGGTTGGGGGTCAAATAGAAGCGAACGGGCATGTTGGTCTCTGGTACCATCCCATCCTCCAGGTTGTACGTCACCCTCGGATCCCCCAGTGGGGAAGTGGCTTTGATGGTCTAGAGTAGAGGGGAAAAAAACTAACAGTATTAAAATAAGTAAGGATATTTGGCTGATTCTAGTCTGTACTAGAACTTCAGATATTTTCAGATTGACTTTTTTGTCAATAAAGTTGAAGTTCAGTCGACTGGGCTCATGATGACGTCATCACATTGACAGCGGAGGAACAACACAGACACACAGACGTTCAACAATGAGCAACTTGTACTAAAGTTCACTGGAACATTAACAATGTACAGTAAAGAGTAGAATAAAAAAACCTGCAAGACACAAGCATCAACAGTCCGTCTCAGACATTTAATCAAAACTAAACATAAGATAACACCTTGGATTTTCTTTTAAATTTAAGTGAACAGCATAAAGTGGGAAAAGGTTTAGACAGCGGCAGCCAAGACACACAGCATGTTTGAGAAAAGAGCGAATTGTCTGAATGAAATAAATGAACAGAATAATCCAAACACACTGACTGTCCACATTATTATTTAATAGTGGTCGTATTTACGTGGTTCACAGAACATTACTGAGACCAGAGTTTTTCTAGATCACAGTCAGTTTAGTAATCCTACTCTGAGTCATCTTCTTCCTTCAGTCTTGGCGTTGTGAGGCATGGGTCGTTTTTTTTTTTTTTCACAAATCGCTTTTGTGGAATTATTTGACCCACCCTGCAAATAAAGTGACATTTTTTGGATCCGCACTAACCCGACCTAGGTCCTCTGATCTGCGCATCACTACCTTGCGCTCCATGTTTTCATGTAGAAAGATGAGAGTATCAACATGCACTGAATGAAGGCTCGCATGCTGTCAGGTGATGGAAGGGACGGAAGTCGACTCCTCCAAAGTAACGTCAACTTGTGCCACAGATGTCGACGTGTCAACAAACCAGTTTTTCTGTCAATGCCCTAGTCTACACTGACATTTTCTATTGACATTGTTCTTATCAACTTATCGGCGAAAGTTCTAAGTCTTCAATTATATCAAATGTAAGAAGTAAACACACGCGGAATGTCATCAGTTAAAAAGAGCACAGACACGAACTTCAGCAGCTAAGATTCAATAATTGCATGCATTCTCAAAAGTGAAAAAATGATCTATCCAAGTGGAAATATGTATGTTGTACTGCATAACTCATAATAACAAACACTAAAATATAAAGTGAGTAAACCTCAAACTGTTAGACCAGAAAACAAACCACTGACATCCTATGGGATCAAAGGGAATGCACAGTGCTCTTCATGGTACAGTTTCCTTGGACTAATTAAGGAGAGGCTACTCAAAGCTGATGCCATATACTCCCAATTAAAATCAAAAATGCCATCTGAGATGTGATGCGGCTTGCCTATGGGTGACCCGGCTTTAGCCATTCAACCTGCAGAGTAGAGCAGCTAGAATAATGAGACATCCTATCAGGCATGCACAGTTGGCAAATATGCCTGACTTCTGCATGTGCTGATTTACACTGAAAAAAAACCTCAAATTTCATGGTAGAGCTATTACATCCCGCTGAGAGTCATTGCATGTTTGCATAACAGTCAAATCAACACTGAACTGCCATCTCGATTAATACACTATACTATTGGGACCGTGCTCTCCGTTTCTCTCCCCCTAACAGCATCTCTCACAAACAATTAAACACACACACATTCTCATGTAAAGTACTCTCCTCTGTCTTTTCATTTCCATATTTTGATTTAAAATATTCATCAGCAAGTTTAATGGGCTTAATTGCTTTCAAGAGATCCTTGGAAAACATTGTTGATTTAATGTGTTTGCGGCATGAAATAGCAGTGGCTAGGAATAATCAATGGCAGCTGATAGAATACAACAGCACTGCACAAACAATGAATATTTTTATATTTATAACGGCATGTCACCAGCATGCTGTTACTGCTTGGTATTGGTTAGAACCCAATGAAAAGTTGTGGAAAGTTTCGGGAAGACAAATTCCAGAAAACAGATTGTTGCATCTTAAATCAAATTACTTGTTTGTTTGGGCACTGTGATGTCAAGCGTGACTTTTTGTGATCTTGTTGAAATAAGAATGAACTGAAAAAGGTTTTCAGGGGAAATGTGCAAGCATCTGGACTTGGCTGTATGCATATTTCTTGGATATTGTTGGCTATGACATATAAAGTGTCATTATAAGTTGTTTTGCCTCACACATTCTTACGATTGTTCTTTTTTGTAGAGTGCCTACTAATTAAGTTTACTGTATTTTATTCAAGCTATTTTTCCTTGTCATTTTCTTCTTTAAATATTTTTTTTTATGTGTCTAATTAATTTTTATATCTCATATAAAGGTGAAATGTGTTATACCAACAAACTTGCCTTGTCCAATTTATTTTTCAATGTATACTTATAATTGCATAAATACTGCTCTGTATGTGAATGGTAGAAATACACTTAAAGGGGTCATATTGTACCACTTTTATTAGTCGTTGGTACATTTATTTGTGTATTTGGACCTTAACAGTTCATAACGTTTGAATTTGAACCCTCCAGGTGCTGCAAAGCTGTCTTTATATTAATTCCGGCAAAAATCGAGTGGATTTCTACAACCCATTTTAATTCCTTCTTAATTTGTTACATTTATAACTAGTTACATCACAACATTCGCATATATAAGGTCAAGACTTCTGATGAACATTTCTCCGAGTACAGCGTAATTGTTTGTCAGCAGCAGCAGTTGTAGTCCATACTGAAAATATGTCCAAACTTCGAGCTGATTACCTAAAATGTTCAGTTCTTGGTTGTATTAACAAACTCAAGTGGCTGAATGAGACAGAGCAGCACAGTCAACAATGTGGAGGGGGTGGGGTCATGTACATTTAAAGGGCCAGCGCTCAAAACGACCTTTTTCATGTCATTACTCAAAAATAGGGTTGAAGATGGACCTGTGGAGTTGAATTAATGAAGAATTCAGACCCAATCATATCATTTACAGTTTATGTAGACCACAGGGAAATGTTTTAAAATGCATAATTCCATTTAAAAAAGCAAAATATCACTCTTTTAAAACTGTCCGATCATCTATTGTCCCTACAACTATAACTGTCGTACCACGATAGGTGTGTCTCGGACAGTGTTCTCTGGTATGACCACGCTGTAGCTGTCCTTTTCCCAATGTGGAGGCTGGTTCTTAACGTTAGTGATGGTGACGGCGAGTTCCACTGAGCTGCTCCTGTTCCCTCCGTCTGTGGCGACAATTTCCCTAGTGATATAGGTCCTCTGTGGGGAAAAAAATAAGAGAGGAGGAATGAGAAATGGACAAAAAACAGCAGAATAACACTTCATAGTGTGTTGTTTGTGGGTGATTATAGCTTAAACATAGAATAGAAAGAAAGAGAAAAACTTTGTAATTCCAGATCACACTCATTTCAGCTTATATTAACACTATGTGGGAAGAATGTAATTGAAAATTCTAATGCACTTAAAGGAACATGTATTGATTGAGGGGCAAAGCTCAATATGCAGCTGCAGAGATTTATATTCCTCACATGAGCAATTATCTATAGCCAAAGGAAATGACCTCTGAATTAGCAAATATAGAATATATATTAACTCGAAGTCCATACTGCTAGCATAGGTTAATAGGTTTAAGGCTCCTGTTTATTGTTGTTTACGTAGATTGTTTGATGATATGTGGCTATAGTGAACAAAGATACGCTTAAAGTCACAGTGTTGCCATAGTGATATTTATGTAAGTGTGGGGGAAAAAAGTTAAGGAGGAAGTGATTATGGACCTGTTGTTGCTAAGAAATAAAGGTCAACCTGAGATGCTAATTTTGCAAAGGTATAATTAGTTTGATTTTTTTTTTTGGTAAAAATAAATATGTGTCACGTTGATAGATTATTAGTTCATACTGTGTTCCGTTCAGTTAGTTAGTGGACATATACAGTAGTAGGTGTAGCATATTCTCATTTTATGACATGCAAGTCTAAATTTCTGACAAAATTTAGTCTGTATATCCTCCTGAGACCCAGGAAGGTAAAAGTTTTGGCTTTTTTACATGAAATAATTGCCTTGATCAAAACCAGTATGATGCAACAGTTTTCAAGATACAGTTTTTTCTTTTTTTTTTTTTTTTAGGAATGTCTTTTTCAGTGGATAACGTTTTTCTTTTTTTTTTTTTTTTAATAAAGCTGTGAAATTCTTGTCCACTAAAGGGGACAAAAATGCATTATTGCTGGGTCTCAGGAGGATATTTGGACAACCAGCAGCATAGGGAAACCATTTTACCACAACCAAGATGTGACAATGGCTTTGTTCAGACTGTGGGCAAATGTGGCCCAAATCTGATTTTTTTGCCCATATGTGACCTGCATCCGACAGTTAGAACAGCACAAATCTGATTTTTTTTTCAAATCCAACCCAGGCCACTTTTATATGTGGTCCTAAATCTGATACGTATCCAATATTTTGCAATGCGACTTCAGTTTGAACAGCCAGGTTGCATTTATCTGACCTTTACAGCATTGAAATACAACAAACGTCACAATTCCACATCCCAGGAGCAGAAGTGGTGGGAAAAACATACTTACTTCCATAAACACAGTGTGTGCCTGTGTGGTCACATATTACATCAGGACACCTTTTGTACATGCGGGTCACTTCAGGGTCGCATTCAGTTCATACTCAAAACTGATAGAAGTCACATTTAAAGTGTAATATGAACGAGCACACAAAAAAACCTGATTTCACCAAAAAATCTGAAGTGTGCATTAAAGTTGGGGTAGGAGATGTTTTCCTGGAGCATTTTTTACTATATTGCTTAAAATCCCCTTCACACCTGATTACAACCAATTAATTAAATGCTCTAACACAAAAATAAAAAAATTTTGTCACCTGTGGAATGGACAGGACTGAAAAAACACCATCCAATCATTTGAACCGGCCCATCAAAATGATTGAACAGTGATATGTCAATCAAACTCAACTGCCATTTGTCCCTCCCCCCTCTGTGCGTACCCCTCTTCGTGCATGAATCGTGCGTTCTCAGAGGCTCGGAGCACTTATTCAGGAAATGAAACCCGAGCCAGAGCTTGGCTTTAATAGCTCTATTAGGATGTAAAGTTAACCAGCAAACTGTTTTGACACTAACATAAATCAGTAGGGAATGTGATGTTCGTCAGATAGGTATGAAGAGCAGGGGTGTTGGACGAGACTGAATAAGGTACACACAGATCTACGACCCAGAGCTGGGGCCGGACCCATGGTCGGAGCCAGGGTCGGAACCAGGGCAAATTGATGCTGTGCAGCGCTCACGAACCCTCGGGAACAAGCATTGCACATGCCAGTACTCTGGAGGCGTGGCTTCGGTGGGTTGTCTGAAGAAAGGGGTTTGGACTTTTGAATTGTGGATTTTCAAAATGTAGCTTGTTCAAACCGTTTTTTCAAGATCTCCTACCCCACCTTTAAGACCTGCTGCCTGAAAGTAGCCTATTTCTGATCATTTTTCTTGGAAAGCCCAATATCACCTGGCTTTTTGGTGGAAAATGGTAATGTAATTATGAAAACTACAAATATTCTGTTTCCAGATTGCACTTCAACAATGCCTGTGGTCTTTTTGTTGCTGCAGTATCAAAACACTCTTCCCGTAAGGGTGTTGTAAATTCCTGTTTTTCACTGGGCTACTTTTACGCATGACCAAATCTCTATTAGCTTTGCTTGTTCAGTTACACAGTTCTAAAATCCAATCTTCGCTCTTAGCAATTAAAAAAAAAGTTCATCACACTAGTAAGAAGTGAAATAAACCGTGTAGGCAGTTAGTGTATTAGACTTTATGCACTTGTACTCATTAGTAGGAAAGTTTTGTCTTTTGGATATGTCGTCCTGAACCATTCTCTCTCGCTCAGAAATACTGGTGTGGTGCCAAGTGTTTGGGTGTGAGATGCAAGGTGCAGAGGATACAGACATTCATTCTTGTTGGCACTGAAAGATAGTGAGTGTTGCTTTTATCACTGTGGCACTCATGTGAGACACAGACTTGTTTTTGCGCACACTACATGGCAATTTCCTCTATTGCTTGTTCATGTTCCCAACAAGATTGTTTTTTTTCCCTGGTTTTCAGTGAACCATGGGGTTAGAGGAAGTGAAGTAAAAAAAAAAACACTAGCAGTGTGATTTCTCAAAAAAAAAAAAAAAAAAAAAAAAAAAAGGCTCCAGTGAAGACATTATCACATACAGGAGTTGGACAAAATAATGGAAACACCTTCACCTCAAGATGATAATGCCCCAATCCATACAGCTAGAATTGTTAAAGAATGGCATGAGGAACATTCTAATGAAGTTGAGCATCTCGTATGGCCGGCACAGTCCCCAGACCTCAACATTATTGAGCATTTATGGTCAGTTTTAGAGATTCAAGTAAGACGTCGATTTCCACCGCCATCGTCTCTAAAAGAGTTGGAGGGTATTCTAACTGAAGAATGGCTTAAAATTCCTTTGGAAACAATTCACAAGTTGTATGAATCAATACCTCGGAGAATTGAGGCTGTAATTGCCGCAAAAGGCGGACCTACACCATATTAAATTATATTTTGTTGATTTTTTTAAGGTGTTTCCATTATTTTGTCCAACCCCTGTATATAGGCTGTCTATATGCTACTGGCCACTGTACTTCTGCCCCCTCACTTTCAGTAATCAAATGTAAACAAAATACACAAATAGGTCTGCATTACAGGCTCTCAACTCTGGGGAGAAGCATCTTGTTTTAGCTGAAATCTGAAATTGTGCATCAGCATCTCTTGAGCTCTTGATTAAATGAATAAATGGCATAATTTCCCTGAAGTGCTTTTTTATCATTTGGAGTGGCATCATGAGCTTGATTAGCGCAAACTGCATTTAATTATGAAAAAAAAAAAAAAGTATAAATAAATAAAAAAATAGAGGTGAAGCATCATAAGGGCAAAAAGCTGAAAGTTCATGGATGTGTGTGTACCTGAGAGATGGGTTGGTTGACATATACCCAACCGGTCAGGGGGTTGACTCTGAGGTACTCCGGCTGTTCGTTGGACATGGAGTAAGTGATCGCAGCGTTGGTGCCGAAGTCGTCATCATGAGCCGCCACGCGCAAGAAACTCGTCCCAATCATGGTGTCCTCTCGAAGGAAGTCTACAGAAGAAGATGAAGAACTGTACTTAGTGAGGCCTGAGTTTGTTTCTATTGACCCCTTGTAGACTATTGTTGCAAATCTGCCTCAATATTCCACTATTTTGTAATGAAGTGGTGTTCAACACTGACCTGTTATCAATGACCCCTGACATTCATGGCCTGTTTTGGTTCCGCTGTTATTAATAGTTAAAAATACTTACTGAATTCTACTGAGTTTTGGATAATTTTTGTTTGGATTGCTGACAGGAGGAACTGATCAGTAGTAGGATCAATAAAATACTCTACATACTTTACTTCCCTGTCTGTGCTTGTTGGTGCTCTTCTTGTGTCTTTGCATTTTCGTTTTATCGTCTGTTTGTTAAAAAATGTCAAATCTGATACGAAATTTGACAAGATATGGGGCCCCTTTTTGACCTACTTCCACAACTCAAAAACCCTCTAACTTCTACAAACTTTAACACCCAGCTCATTATTTCATTTATTGTTATCATGTAGGGCTCTAAAGGCAGTAAATCAATGGTCCTTGTCTTCCTTTTGTTTTTTTTTAATCTTTTTTCTGTCTTGTTTTGTTTTGGTTGTTGGGAGTCTGATGTTTGTTTCCTGTATTGAAAAACGTTGTCTTCAATTGAACAAATATTGTATATTTTCCTTAACACCAGAGAAATCAATAAATATATTTGATTAAAAAAAAAAAGTAAAATCTGTCAAAAATAAAATATATCAAAAAATAAATAAATAATAATCTACATACTTGAGAATGGGAAACCTGTTTAAATATTATAATGTGAAACATGAAAACTATGTCTAATGTCACTACTTTGTATCATAGCTGCATTTATACACACAACACACACTGTATGGATAAATGTATTCAGACGTTGATTCAGATGTTTCTTTTCAAACTGAAATTGATAAACTATATGGACAAAAATATTGGGACGCATCATGGCTACAGCTTGTAAGATGTCCTGTTCATACTGATTTGAGATATGAACATCAAAATTTCCTTCAAGTTTAATGAGAGATTATTCTTCCTCATTGAGATGTAAAAGAAAGGAGCTAGTTAGCTGTGGTGAAAGATTATTATTTACATTTGGAGCATGGAAAATATTTTAGAAATTTAGAGGTATAACATTTACAACCATAATTATGGATAAAAAGCGAAACTAAATCAACAGTATTTTGGAAGCAAAGTTAACAGTCTAAATAAAACTAACCAGTGCAATGCAATGATATTTATCCCATTTTAAAACTACATTATGACATTTGTCATTATTGTTTTGTAGTCCAGACTCCTTAGAAAAGAAACCCCTGAAATCATATTCATATTCATTATAGTGTACATATAACTGTAGACACATTTAGGCAGTAAGGAGGTATAAACTTACACTCATATCGGATGTTCTCAAACTTCGGACTGTTGTCGTTCTGGTCCAGGATCAGGATGTTGAGTTGACAGATGCCAATCAGGGGGTCAGCTGCCTGGTCGGTGGCCGTCACTGTCACCGCGTACTCCCGCTGGCGCTCACGGTCAAATTTTCTGGCAGTCACAATTACTCCTAGGGATGGTGAGATAACGAGGATGATCAGACGACTAAATCACAGCCTGGTCTCTTTCCCCAGAGCATTTACAGTTTAACACTAAAATGATTTCCACTGGCGCCTTGAAGCTACACTTTAAAGACAGGAGAGCAGATGAAGAGCAGGAGGGAAAAGGATCGTGGCATTCAAAAGTACTTACCCACAATTTAATTTAATATTTAATTCTGAAATAAATTTAACATTGGCAATTACATTATTTTCTAGCTTCACTGGTTTGTATTTTTTATTTTATTTTTAATATTATATCCTTTCATAAGGATGTCATGCAGCATAAGCTTTCATAATAAAGAATAAAATATATTAAAAAAAAGTTTTGAATAAGCTGCTTTATGCATAGGCTTTAACTCATGAGTTTATAAAGTACAAAAGGAGCAGAGCAACAATTTTCATATCTTATTATATAGTCGGCCTTTAATCATGTGTTTTATATGCAAATGTCTATGTTTCTCATTAATTACTTTTAGAAAAAAAAAAAAAAACCCTCTATATACGTTTTTAATCTTTAAAAGGTATAAAGCGCTTATACAAACTAAAACATTCTGATGCAGCAAAATAAAATAAAAGAAGGGTCAAGGGAGGTTTTGGACATAAAACAGTCTTTAGTAGTACTGCCAATGTGATTTGATGACAAAGCTTTAAAGATTTTGCGATATAATTATACATGGGGGTCATGGTCCACACTGAGGATTAAACTGTTTATAATGAGTATGTTTACTTTACACTGACATCAAATTATTTTTCTGGCTGTGGTAAAAGTATAGACTGCTAAAGGACTGTAGATGATATTTTAGAGACGTTTAAAAATGAATCTTTTACTATTAAAGCAGCATTTTCCAGTAACTAAAGGTCAATACTTCCTTTTAAAGACAAAAGTGAATTAAAAATGGCTCGACTCCAAATGTTAGGGCTGTTTATTAAATAACCCTGAACTTTTATAGACGTCTATAATAGTCAGTGCATCTTAATTAAAGTCTACATTATGAAGTAAATCAATAAGCTTTCAAACAGCCTGCTAGCTTTCAAGTTTTTAAAGTTGTTGAACATTGTGAAAGTGGGCATGAAACACATTAAATGGAGTAAAAGTCAGTACAGTTTCTGGTTTCTTGAGGGTCATAAATCGTACACCATTATTCAGCATTCACATTTACTCAGTCGACTTTAAATGAATTTTAATGACTTTTAATGATCCCTTCTATACGCAACATTTTGTTGATGTGTTGTAAAAATTCAAGTGGTTCTATGTAGGATTGATATCAGACTCTCAACAGCAGGAGGAAGTCACGTATCAGAACACACTTAGGACCAAAACCACCAATAAATCAATGCTATGTATCTACAGACTGTATCACTCACTGAATAAAGCATAAAGCTTATTGCTACAGACATCTGTATTATAGTACCTTCAAGGTTTCTTCTTTAAATAAAACCTTATTTTAACATTGGTAAAAAAAAACACTGTGTCTTTCTGTATAATATGTGCTGATAGTTTACATTATAGCTCCGTTAGCTTAGCTCTATTTTTACAAAAGAAAACAGCCACAGCGAAACCACAACTCACCTCTGTTTTCTGTACAGTTTGTGTTGTCAATACCTGAACTAAAGATCGGTTTGAAATCGCCCAAACAAGGTCAGAACTGCCACAGTTTAGTCTGAACTGTGGATCAACAAACGGCAACTTAGCAAAGATAATATAATAACATCATGTAATAACTTTATACCTTCAAAAGTCTCATAATCAAATCATTTCAGCATCAAACTCCTTTTTTTTTTTTTTTTTACACTTCTTTTTATTTTTTCTTTTTTAAGAACATGTAGCAGGACATACAGCAGGAAGACAAAAAAAAAAAAGAAATACAAACCTCAAAAGAAAAAGAACATAATGGATTGCCATGTCTCTACAGTACGCTCCAGTGTTGTTTTCAATAAGATCGTCCTCATCCTGTCATCAAACTCAATTCTTTTCATTTAGAGCTGTGTCCAGTGGTGAAAACAACAAAAGTCTAAAAGTAGTTTCTTAGCGGTTCTCATCCTACCTCACAGGTGTCAAACATGCGGCCCTGGGGCCAAATCCGGCCCACCAAAGGGTTTAGTCTGGCCCTTTGGATGAGTGTGTGAAATGCAAAAATCACACTAAGATATTAACAATCATTTTATTTTTGGTTCCACGTTCAGACTGAAATGACATAAAGTGGGTCGGATCAGTAAAATACGATGATAATAACCTATAAATACTCACAACTCCAAATTTTTCTCTTTGTAAATGTAAACATTTTCATGTATTTACACTAAAACAAAGTATAATTTCACAAAAACTGTGAATAAGCTGAACAAATATGAACCACCTGAAATTTCTTAAGAGAAGTAAATGCAATTTTAACAATATTATGTCTGTAAATGATAAACTGAAGCATAATATTGTTAAAATTGTACTTATTTATTCAGTTTGTTCATGTTATTCACATGGTTTTGAAGGCTAGTTTGTAGCTGTAAACATTTTCATGATGTAATCTTACTTTTTTCACACTATAACATAGAGGAAAGTTTGGAGTTGACATTATCTATATATTATTATGTTATTTTTTTACTGGTCTGGCCCACTTCAGATCAAATTTAGCTAAATGTGGCCCCTGAACTATAATGAGTTTGACACCCCTGTCCTACCTGGTCACTTTCTGATACTTTCACCAAAGGCCTCATGGATTTAGTTTTCCTCACCATAAGAGACCAGCAGAGTGACCCACTAAGAGTGAACTAGAGTTCTTTATATTAAACATGGTAATAATAATTTTATGTATTTCCTAATATTTGAAAGTAGAAATACTACATATTAGTACTACAACAACGAATTGATTAAATCGATCCAAATTGATACTTAAAAGAGCTGGCAACAAATTTGGCGGTCGATTTGTTGGGTCTTGAGCACGTTAGTATTGAGGCTGTGTGGTGTAACAGAGGAAAACACAGAGCAGTTGGGCTGAGATTTTTAAAGCTAGGTTTACATAATGTTTCCGGTGGCCACGGCAGCACCGTTTGCTTGAAATGTAGTGCGCCGTTTATGTAACAAAACTTGAATATGGAGTTAAAAAATGAACAAAATCCCATGGCGCACTACATTTTGTGCAAACGGGTCTGTTGTTGTCCCTGGAAAATAGACCTAGCTTAAGATAGCCTACGTGTCGTGATTACTTTAGCCCGCTAGCTAGTTAGACACTATCAACGTAATTATAATGTTTTCATCCCTCTCAGTTTATCAGGCCGCCAGACTAATGTTATCTCCTGGAGATTGTTGGAAACTATATCTTACTAATGTCTAGCCATAAGTCTATGTATCGGGCTAGGGATTGAAGCCATTGCGGGGATGTAATCATTAGTGACTTGTCTGTGGCCTATATTGCTTTGGGTTAAATACTGATGTTTGAGAATTGAGTCTTTTGTGCTTCCCCGATGAATCGATTAGTTTTTAAAATAATCTACAGACTAATCGATTATTAAAATTATCCTTAGTTGGAGCCCTACTACATATACCCCTTTTAAGGTTAAATAGAGGAAATGTAACGTTGTTTTGAATTGACATCTAAGATATTTCCAAATATTGGACTAAATACATGGAAATGCTTCTGAGCATTTCATACTTTGGAAATTTCATGTGAAGCTAAACCTTGGACACAAATGGATCTTCTACGGGAACATAAGCCAAAGCACACCTCCTGTGGTAAAAAGTCAGTCAACACTTAGAGGTGGTTATAGGTGTGTATACAGTGTGTGTGTTCTGATACCGGTGTCTGGATGTATGCTGAATGCCGGTACAGTTGAGTCCTTGTGCATGAAGCCGTACGTGACCCTGCCATTGGAGCCCTCGTCAGCGTCCACAGCATGAACTTGCAAAACAAACGTTCCTGCTGGTTGGTTCTCCAAGACTGATGTGCTTTCTCTGTACTGCTGACACTGAGGAGAACAAGACGAAGAAAAACAGAAGATTATGGCAATGGAAGCGAGGAGAAATTCACACCAATGCTCTGTTTTTGACAACACAGCAAAAGCGTTCTCTGTAAAGACGTATTCATTTCTGAAACAATTTAAAGGTGGAATACTTCATTCCTGGGAAAGGCTGTTATTTCAAGACAACATCCAAACACACATATCCTTTTCTTCAGAAATTCCATCCCACATTCTGTGCACAAGTACGACCGCCTGGCTTGAGTAGTGTTGCATTGATCGGTCCAAGCTATTTTTCAATTTATGTATTATTTCCATTATTCCGCATCAAGGCTGTGTACAAATGCTTTATTTTTCACTGTCTGAATAGAATTGACCTAGAAAACATCTTCACTCAGTTTAAAAAAAAAAAGTATATTGGATTGAAATAGCTTACCCCACCTTTAACATTATTTACAACTATGACAAAAAATGTAACACACACATACTGTATATAACAGTAGAAAATGAAGGTTTTTAGTGCACATTTTTGAATTCCACTTCAAAATATAAGGGTAATATTTGATGTTCTCATCTTCATGCATGACTGAGGAAGCATTGAAACATGAGGCCACATTAAAAGAAGCCTTTCACTCACACGCTTTCCTGTGTCTACAGAACTATACACAGGGTGCCATTTTTTGGGAGGGATGGAGGGGATCAACCCCCCCTTTGGTTTTTACATCCCTTCTTCTGCTCAATGAATTTCATCCTCGGTGGGGGGGCAACCAACCAAACATATCCTACATTACTGACACTAACGTTCACCTGAGCCGACCTGTTAGCAATCTCAGAATTTACGAACGTCCCAATGCACTGGAGTTTCATAAAGGGGGGGAAACATGACAAATTCATGTGGCCCAGCTTTTGTGTGTCCAGTGGATACGGATTAGAAGTTGTGAAAATTTTGTGTAAAATCCACTGTATAACAGAGGGACAGAACCTGGGAGTTGGATGTTGAAAGTATGTAAAATTTCACTTTGTTTCACTTACGTTGGCTATGGACCACAACCCGATGTATATAACTGTCACCCTGCCCCCCACTCCGACAAAAAAAAAAAAAAAAAAAAAATCCCCCCCTTTGGTTTTTTGACAAATCGCACCCTGTACACACACACACACATATATATATATATGTGTGTGTGTGTGTGTGTGTGTGTATATATATATATATATATATATATATATATATATATATATATATATATATATATATATACACAGGGTGGGGAAGCAAAATTTACAATGAACATTTAATTGTTTTTTCTCAGCAGGCACTACGTCAATTGTTTTGAAACCAAACATATATTGATGTCATAATCATACCTAACACTATTATCCATACCTTTTCAGAAACTTTTGCCCATATGAGTAATCAGGAAAGCAAACGTCAAAGAGTGTGTGATTTGCTGAGTGCACTCGTCACACCAAAGGAGATTTCAAAAATAGTTGGAGTGTCCATAAAGACTGTTTATAATGTAAAGAAGAGAATGACTATGAGTAAAACTATTACGAGAAAGTCTGGAAGATACTATTAAAGAAGAATGGGAGAAGTTTTCACCCCAATATTTGAGGAACACTTGCGCAAGTTTCAGGAAGCATGTGAAGGCAGTTATTGAGAAAGAAGGAGGACACATAGAATAAAAACATTTTCTATTATGTCAATTTTCTTGTGGCAAATAAATTCTCATGACTTTCAATAAACTAACTGTTCATACACTGTCTTTCAATCTCTGCCTCAAAATATTGTAAATTTTGCTTCCCCACCCTGTGTGTATGTATGTATGTGTGTATATATATATATATATATATATATATATATATATATATATATATATATATATATATATATGTATCTCAGCTGGAGGAAGTGAAGGAGAGGGAAGTCTGGGCATCCCTGCTTAGACTGTTACCCCTGCGACCTGGCCCCGGATAAAGCGGAGGATAATGAATGAATGAATATACACACACACACACACACACACATACACACACACACACACACACACACACACCCACACACACACACACACTTTCCCTGGAAATAGAGGAATAAATATGCAAAAGCATGAGTTTGAGTCTTCTGTCTTTTCCATCACTTCCCAATGTTCAGTTTTTCAGCTCAACCAGTTGGTGCTTGTCTAGGTTTAAAGGTCTTGTAGTGTTTCACTGCACACATCAGGCAGAGGTTTGCAGATGCACTCACCATGGCTCCTACACTACACTAAACATGAAATCTGTTGTTCGTCACTCTGGGTGTTTACTGCTGTCTGAGTAACTGGAAGTAGGTTTCAGTAGCACCAGTTCTATGAAACCAAATGTTTATGTTGTGTAGAGCCAAGGAACCGCCTCCATCCCTATCCATCTATACCAGGGGTGTCAAAATCATTTTAGTTCCGGGGCCAGAACCAGCCCAATATGACCTGAAGTGGGCCAGACCAGTTAAATAATAACACTAAAAAGAGTAAAATTACATTATGGAAATGTTTAAATCTACAATGTACGAGTTTAAAAATGTGAATAACATGAACAACCTGAAATAAGTGTAATTTTACCAATATTCTGCCACAGCTTACCATTTACACATGTGCATAACAACTTACAGATGCACAAAATATTTAGAAACAGGCAGAATACTGTTAAAATTGCACTTACATCTCTTAAGACAATCCATGTTCATATTTGTTCAGGTTATCCACATTTTTGTAAATGTAAACATTTTCATGCAATTTAACTTTTTTTTTTATATAATAAAAGACAAAAATTTGGAGTTGTCATTTACTGAGATCGAATTGGGCTGAATTTAGCTCCTGAACTAAAACTGTCTCTAAATCCTTGATTGTTAATAACTTCAGTGTAATTTTTCCATTTCACAAATTCATCCCAAGGGCCAGACTGGACCCTTTGGTGGGCCAGTTTGGACCCATGGGCCATAAGTTTGACACCCATGCTTTAAATCATACCCTGAAGGTGAAACAAATACTAAAGATATAAATTTATTTATCAGGTATTATACCATCATAAATAAAAATTCATAATTATGTTCTCAGGTTTTACAATACTTCATTATTTCTAGTTTTTGGTTTTTTTTTTTAATTCAAAGCCAAAACTTGAACCCTAGTTTCCATTTTTCACCACATCAGTTCTTGCCGCTTTCACAGAAATTCATTCAGAGCTTGGTCTGATGTAAGGTAGCTGCTCCGTGTTTGGGTTCTCAAAGACACTGTCAATCACTGAACTTGTCAAAGACACAAAGAGCTTTATTATCCTCATTTGAAGGTTGCCTGGGTTTTCACTCTCTCTCCCTCTATCCCCATTTTTCTCTCTCTGGTCCCTCATCATCCCTTTTCTCTTTCTGACTGTGTATCCATCACATATTTATTTATTTTTTTCTGTCTCACTGGAGCGTTGATGCTGATGTGCCATAAACACAGTCGAAGGGAAGGTATCCCTCAGTACCGCTGGCTGATGCTTTCCTTTGACATCTAATTAATGATGGTGTAGTCTGCGTTTAATCCTCTCCTCTTCCCTCACTTCCTGTATTTCTCCAGTCTTCCTTCATCTTCTGCTCTATTTTCACTTCTCAAATTGTACTTTACTTTCTCTCTTCTCTCCTTTCTTTACTATTTCCATCTATAGTTATTGTTAGACATTATATTATTTACCCCATAAAGACCCAAACAGCCACTGGTGACCAAAACCAACTACTGAAATAACATGTTTAATACTTGTTGATCCACTAATCCTATCAATACATGTAAGTAATAGGTGTAAAATGCAGTTTGTCATCCTGTCATGGTCATCAAATATGACCCATTTGGACATTCAGAGGCTCTGTAGTTACCGTGGAAACACTGTTATCTTCTACAACATTGATTCACCAGTAAAACCCATGGAGCTGGATCAATGACAGTGGATGGAGACACTTGGTTTATGTTCAATTAGTGATAAATTTTACTGAAAAAGTCACTTTTTCTTCAGTTTTCTTAGTTTTGATATAACTACCTTTGAATTTACTCTGAGCTTTAATGAACAGCTACATGAACAGTGAATTAAATACTTTATTTATTATTATATATCTTTATTTAGGCAGGACAGCGCATATTTATTACACATTTATGCATTCCATTTCAGTATAAACACATAAATATGCCGGAATTTGCGTCAGTGCTAATTTTCATCCACAGTCCCCACTTAATAAATAAATAAATAAATAAATAAAAGTGATCCATGCAATACAAAGCAATACAGTGGAATAAGAAAGAATATGGAAAAATAAAGGATTTACAGGGTGGGGAAGCAAAATTTACAATATTTTGAGGCAGGGATTGAAAGACAGTGTATGACCAATTAGTTTATTGAAAGTCATGAGAATTTATTTGCCACAAGAAAATTGACATAATAGAAAATGTTTTTATTCTATGTGTCCTCCTTCTTTCTCAATAACTGCCTTCACACGCTTCCTGAAACTTGCGCAAGTGTTGCTCAAATATTCGGGTGACAACTTCTCCCATTCTTCTTCAGTAGTATCTTCCAAACTTTCTCCTAATAGTTTTGCTCATAGTCATTCTCTTCTTTCCATTATAAACAGTCTTTATGGACACTCCAACTATTTTTGAAATCTCCTTTGGTGTGACGAGGGCATTCAGCAAATCACACACTCTTTGATGTTTGCTTTCCTGATTACTCATATGGGCAAAAGTTTCTGAAAAGGTATGGATAATAGTGTTAGGTATGATTATGACATCAATATATGTTTGGTTTCAAAACAATTGACGTAGTGCCTGCTGAGAAAAAACAATTAAATGTTCATTGTAAATTTTGCTTCCCCACCCTGTACACTGAAAAAACTCAAACTGAAAAGGCTAATATTACAATAAATGGTGATAAATCACATAAGAAAGGTTAAATATAGAGAGAAATTAATTTGGAAATGGCCACAAAAGTACCACTGGTTCTTTATGGGTTAACTTGTGTTTCTCGCAATTGTCTAACAACTGTGTTTATCATGAGCCAAAGGCAGTGCTTAAACGCTCTACAGTCAAACATGCGACTAACTGTTCAACCATGCATTACTTATGCATAGAATACGCTAACACACCCAGACATGCAGCCAAGATGAGAAGATAAGATGCCTCGGAACTGATTCTCTTTGTGATGAACAGTGTATCTGCCGGTGCTTTTGCGGAATAAAAAATGGGTCCGTTGCCTTTATCAGTTGGAGACCTCTTACATGTGCTGGGATGTCAGCGTGGTCAATAGACACTATTCACGATTCCACCTATTTTATCTAGATGTCCCGGTCGCAGGGGAAATCGAGAGGCTTGAAGAAGTAGATCTCCGTAGGAACACTTGGATGTGATGCTGCAGGAAGCCTTGGACTGTAGGGGTGCTAAAAACTGAATCCTGCTGTGACTGAAAGAACGCTACCAAAAATCTGTCATGTGATTTGCTTACTACAGACTTCTTTTTTTTTTCTTTTTACACCTGATAGGTTTCACTACAGAATGTTGTTCTCTGGAGGTACTCAGGCAGGTGTAACTGGGATAAAATTCCTGGTCAGTTAGAGGGATTATAGTTTATCCCACCTAGGCTGAAGAAGCCCTGGGATGTCCTAAGAGGATCTAAGGATGTGGCTTTGGGAAGGACTTCTTCGGTTTTTATTTATTCTACAATACCTCACCTCTAAATCTAGGAAATGGATGGATGGAATGATAAGGACCACCTATTACTGTGAAACTAAAGAAAGTCAGTGGCCAGCAGCTGGACAGTGGTGGTTAATAGTGCAGTGTATTTCTATTAAAAAAAAAAAAAAAAAAAAAAAAGATACACTGTCCAACACACACTATTATAAATGATAGTTCTGCCAAAACAGAAATATGAGGTAATAACCTGAATACAGGTGGCCAGTGAATGTCTATGTGTCTGTCCTGAGATTTGAGCCAGTGGGAATATACAGGATCCGGCAATATCCGAGAGATCCCACATTTATCTATGTCTGTCTCTGTGTATGTGTGTGTGTCTCCTTCTGTCTTGGTTCACTGATCCAGCCCTGAGCTCCACAGTGGATACAGTACGTTATAAGATTGGGCATCAAAACAAGATAAAAGGCCCTTTCTGCTTCAGTGTCCAGCTGCCGGCTGCCAGTGACAGAGGAAACACAAACTAACCACAGATGTCTTAACTGGCTGAGAAACCAACAGAAACAGTTTTCTTTGTCTCTAAATTCCCTAGTTTCTTCTTCTTTAATTTCTTTTTTCTCTGGGTTTTTTTTTTCCTTTACCATGTCCCTCGGTTTTACTGCCCATCTTTGACCTTGTCTCAGATGTATTATTACTCTTATTTGTCTTTGTTTTTCCTTTTTTGTGTGATATGTTTGATTTATTTATTTATTTATATCTATTTATTTATTTTTATCTTAATATATCTCTCTTCAACCCCCAGTCTCCCTCGGGGAGTCAGGGGCTTGTTTGTCTGTTGCAATCAGCATCCTGCCAGCGAGAGAGAAGCGAATGAATCATAGAGTTAGACTATAATGCCAGCAGGAGATTCCTGCGAGAGACAGCTGTGCATACTGAGCACATGAAATACTGTGGACCAGGGATCCCTCTCTTCTCGTCCTCTCTCTTTTCTTTTGCCTCTCATCTTGTCGCCGGTGCCTCTGTTCCTTCCTGCTAAGGGGTGAAGCCGAAAGGGAAACACTTGAGAGTGAGCGAGGTTTACTTTGCAAACCCCACACCTAATCTTGGCTCACCATACCTCAGGAGGGTTGGAAAAGTCACTCATCATTTAAAATTGAGACATGGATTGAGAAAAGCAGGTCTAGGACTTGTGGCTCCAGTGTTGGTGGGTCGGGATTTCTCTCACATCCCTCAAAGCTTTAATTAAAAGACTGAGATGATGTAGAAGAGAGATGAGAGTGCAAAGACTAGGGTCAAGCTGGCTAATCGCTCCTCTAGAGGAAAGATACAGGCTAATAAATAGAGAATATAGAAAGAGAAAGAAGTAGGCTGAGAGTTGGAGGAGACTTATGTGGGATAGACAGAGGTGGAAGAAGAGATAGTGAAAATAATTAGAGAGAGAGGTCATTTGGAAATATAGTCAGAAGAGAAGAGAAGAGAAAGATGAAAAGAGAAAAGAAAAAAGAGAAGAGAAAAAAGAAGAGAAAAGACAGAAGAGAAGAGAAAAGAGAAGAGAAAAGAAAGAAGAGAAAGACAGAAAAGAGAAGAGAAAAGAAAGAAGAGAAAAGAGAAGAGAAAAGAAAAGAAGAGAAAGAGGAAAAGAAAATAAATAAGATAAAAGAAAGAAGAGAAGAGAAAGAAAGAGGAAAGAATAGAGGAGACAGAGAAGAGAAGAGAAGAGAAGAGAAGAGAAGAGAAGAGAAGAGAAGAGAAGAGAAGAGAAGAGAAGAGAAGAGAAGAGAAGAGAAGAGAAGAGAAGAGAAGAGAAGAGAAGAGAAGAGAAGAGAAGCCAGGGGAGCAGATGTTTACATCCAACCTTTTAACCACAAGCTGATAATAAGCACGACTAAATGTTGTGTTTATTATCAGTTTGATGTGTGATGATGTGTGTGAATGCTCATCTCACCTTCTCAAACACAGGCTTGTTGTTATTCACGTCATCCACTCCTACTATGACCTGGGCTGTAGATGACAAGGCCTGTGGTCCGCCTGAGGCGTTGTCATCCGTTGCCGTGATGTTGAGGACATATTCAACACCCTGGAGGCGAGGTGGTGGACTTGAGCGGAGACGGATCAGACCTGTTATCAAAGACAAACAAGACTGTGGTCAACACACTCTGTGTCAGGTGTGTCTCATTATTGCCACAGTTAAAAAAAAAGGAAAAAAAAGGCTCTTTTTAAATGTTTAATTCTATCAATAACATTAGAAGATGCATGTTTTTCCACCTTGGCTCCCTAGAGTCTGAGTCTTAAATCGAACGCCTTGGTGTGATTTGTTTGGCAGGTGTGAACACAGTAACCACACTCTGGTGCCACCCAGACAAAAAGACCTTTCAGAGCAGGTGGTCTTGGTCTGGCCCCAAACAAACCCTGGACATGGTCCTTAGCAGTGGGGTACATGATCCAACCTGGAACCAACTCATAGACCCAACCCCAGTGGATGTTTCAATGGTGTCAATGTGTGTCTGCTTGTGTGTGTAGATGGGCGACGTGGCACATTGTAAACTGCTTCAAGTGCCAGGTAAAAAAAAAAGGCAATTTGCATACACAGTTTGGCTTAAATTTTTTATTTATTTTTTTAAATGGCATCATTTTCTTTAACTTATGCAATGTCAAAACACATATTTACATCTTTTTTGGACACATAACATTACTGAACCTTGACCTAACCAACTCAGCCAACCCTAGATCATAATACTGCTTCCACATGCATGTACTGTAGGCACTAAGCATGATGGGTAATTGCTTCATCCACCTCTGTTCTCACCATGACATCCCCATCACTCAGGAACAAGGACAGTTTGAGCTCATCCTTCCACAAATCACAGACACAGAAAACTGCAGCAGGTTGTAAAGTGGTAGCATTTCAGGATACCTCTTAATAAATTGTACATGTTTTTGTTTTGTTGTTTTGTTTTTTTCAGAAATACCTATGGTAGTCCAAAAAATTACCCTCTAATTTAGTTTATACCCTAAATGTCTCAAGGAAAATGCATAAGAAAAATGCCCCCACAGTGCTTCGACCCTCTGTTTTGTCGCCATGTTGTTTAATGTAAGTTATAAACAAGTTTCACAGACCTGTAGAAAGTTATCATTACCAATATTGTAACCACGCTCACTCTCCTGTCCATCATATTTGTTTACATAGGAATCCTTAATTAGTATGACTGGGTATAAATACGGTAAATCTATGCAAAACAATAATAAAGCTACAAGTAAGGATCTACAAATCTACTACTGTACATAGTTTCATCTAATTAAATAATCCATGACAAAAATAATCTCAAATGAATTAATGGTACCCCTAAATTTGCAATACGACCTTCAAAATGAGGAAACAAGTGATGCAAAAGAACTTCACATTTTATACCAACAGCAGCACCTATGTTTCTAGTTCACCTGTTGTTGAACACATTAGACCACTGGTTCCCAACCTTTTTTGGCTCGTGACTCCATTTTAACATCACACATTTCTGGCGACCCCAGACATTCAAAACAGAGACTTTTGTTTTGTTTTGTTTTGTTTTTTGCTAAAATTAATTTGTTTTTGATCATGTAATAGTTTGCGATACTATGTTGCAAATAAATGTTAATTTTTAGACGACATTTAGTCTATATAAAGTATATTATTCTGGACGGAGGCAGAAAAGCCAGGTGGAGATTGCTGCACAAAGTGAGAATTTTATTTTCCTTGGCCAGGATATGTACAGTCAGTCCAGCTTGGATTTACAAGGCTGACAATTAATACTGAACAAACACTAACTCAAACTATGAATTATGAAAGAGCTGCAACATCTTAAACCGACCACAATGAACATTTGAAAGATAAACAGTACCACAGTGCTTCAGTTTCAGCTTCACAGTTTGTCATGTCTTTTATGTATTATGATTGTCTCTCTCAAATCACCATAAATGTTTTTATTAGTAAGTTTTTATTTGTATTTTTTATCAATTACTAGAAATTTCAGTTGACCCCGTTAGAATTCCAGGTGACCCCACGTGGGGTCTCGACCCCTAGGTTGAAAAACACTGCATTAGACAAATGTGCATAATATGGAAAATGCACATCAAGTCTGACAGCGTTACCAGTGCAGTGAATTGGCAGTATCTCTACTGTCTTCATACAGTGATTGTCATGATTATCTTATGCTAAAGGAGATACTAGAGAAAGCAGGACTCAGGAGACAGAATGAGCTTTACTGATACTGAGCAGGAACTGGATGATAAAGATAAGTGGGAGTCTCCCTAAGGAAATGGTGAAACAGGAGGATGATGAGCTGAGGCGGACCCCAGGCAGGTAGGTGACTGAATACAGCTCACACAGATTAATCCACAGTGTAGAGGTAAGTCACTATGGGGTATCTCACAGGAATGCGGGCTGGCAGGTGAAGTGCCGGTCTGAAAGCAGGGGATGTGGTACGTCAGGTACATAGGAGTCTGTACACAGGTAGTCAGAGTTGTTGTCAAACCAGGCTAGGATCAGGCGGGAGACAGGTCAGGGACAAAATAGGTAATAAATTGAGCAGGCGAAGTCCAAAAACCGGCAGGAGTCCACTACTGTTAGCATAAGCCGTGATATTGTATTTGATATGTTTATTATTGCCATGAAATGGAGTTTATTTTTGTTTTTGATATGAGTATTATTACTGCTACGAAAGGGACAGAGTTTATTTTTGTTTTTGATATGGGTATTATTACTGCTACAAAAGGGACACAGGTTATTTTTGTTTTTGATATGGGTATTATTACTGCTACAAAAGGGAAAGTGTTTATTTTTGTTTTTGATATGAATATTTTTACTGCTACGAAAGGGAGAGAGTTTATTTTTGTTTTTGATACGAATATTATTGCTGCTATGGAAGGGACAGAGTTTATTTTAGTTTTTGATATGGGTATTATTACTGCTATGAAAGGGACATAGTTAATTTTTGTTTTTGATATAGGCATTATTAGTGCTACGGAAGGGACAGAGTTAATTTTTGTTTTGATATGGGTATTATTACTGATACGAAAGGGAAAGTGTTTATTTTTGTTTTTTATATGGGTATTATTACTACTACGGAAAGGACAGAGTTTATTTTTGTCTTTGATATGGGTATGATTACTGCTATGAAAGGGACAGAGTTTATTTTTGTTTTTGTTATGGGTATTATTAGTGCTAAGAAAGGGACATAGCCCATTTTTCTTTTGATATTGGTATTATTACTGCTAACGAAGGGACAGAGCTTATTTTAGTTTTTGATATGGGTATTATTACTGTTATGAAAGGGACAGAGTTTATTTTCATTTTTGATATGAATATTATTACTGCTACGGAAGGGACAGAGTTTATTTTAGTTTTTGATATAAGTATTATTACTGCTACGAAAAGGACATAGTTAATTTTAGTTTTTGATGTGGGCATTATTACTGCTATGAAAGGGACAGAGTTTATTTTTGTTTTTGATATGGGCATTATTACTGCTACAGAAGGGACAGAGTTTATTTTTTGTTTTTGAAATTGGTATTATTACTGCTACGAAAGGGAAAGTGTTTATTTTTTGTTTTTTATTTGGGTATTATTACTGCTACGGAAAGGACAGAGTTTATTTTTGTTTTTGATATGGGTATTATTACTGCTATGAAAGGGACATAGTTAATTTTAGTTTTTGATATGGGTATTGTTACTGCTATGAAAGGGACAAAGTTTATTTTCGTTTTTGATATGGGTATTACTACTGCTAACAAAGGGAGAGAGTTTATTTTTGTTTTTGATATGGGTATTATTACTGCTACGAAAGGGACATAGTTAATTTTAGTTTTTGATATGGGTATTATTACTGCTATGAAAGGGACAAAGTTTATTTTCGTTTTTGATATGGGTATTATTACTGCTAACAAAGGGACAGAGTTTATTTTTGTTTTTGATATGGGTATTATTACTGCTAACAAAGGGACAGTTTATTTTTGTTTTTGATATGGGTATTATTACTACTAACAAAGGGACAGAGTTTATTTTGATGGGAAATGCTGTTACAAAATGGACAGTCTATCCTTGATATGTACAGCATTTTTGTATTTTGTGCTTAGTCAGAATTTAGTCTGATATGTGTAGGATTTTTGTGTTACTTATGGGATCTGACATAAGAATTTAGGATAGGTAGAAGGATGGGGAAAGGGGCGGGACATTATAAATTAAACTTTATCCCGCTCCTTTTCAAATGTTTTCCTTTCTTTTTATACCAATCTTTTTGTGGTTTGGTTTTAATGTTAGATTCAAAATAAATAAACAAATAAATAAACAAAGTAGACTGCAGAGCCTGACTTTCTGATTCAAAATGATCTGCCAGAGGTGAGTTCTGAAGACCTAAACCATGTTAGAAATGGCCCACCAACACATAACTGGTATGATGATTCTAACCAAAAGTAGGAAATAGTATACAATAGGTGACAAACCTCAAAGACACACTGCAAAAAATCCAAACCTTGCCAAGTGTATTTTTCCTCATTTCTAGTCAGAATATCTCATCACACTTAAAATAAGACATAATCACCTAAAGAGTAACTTGTAAGTGAGGTTTAAGAACTTCATTTTAGACCTTGAGAGTCTTATTTCAAGAAATCTTAGAGATAATTTACACTTCTTCTATTGGCAGATTTTTTGCTTGTTTCAAGATTTTTTTTTTTTTTTTGCTTGAATTAAGCAAAAAAAAATATTGAAACAAGCAAAAAATCTGCCAATGGAACAAGTGAAAATGATCGTGGTAAGATTTCTTGAAATAAGATTTTCTAGATCTATTGTCTAAAAATAAGTTCCTATGTCTCACTGAAAAGTTACTCTTTAGGTGATTACTTCTTTTTTAAATGTGATGAGATATTTTGACTAGAAATGAGAAAAATACACTTAGTAAGATTTTGATTTTTGCAGTGCACCTTGATGCACATACAACTGCAGCCAAATGTATCATCTTGCTCCATTATGAGATAGCTGCATGAAACACTCCAGCACATAATGCATTACTGTCATCCTGTTTTCCTATTTTTTGGTATAACAGCAGGTCACTATTTGCGTAATTAGCACGTTACCACCACCTCCTCTGCTGGAGTCTGGATAGGAGTTCACTCCACTCATTAAATATGGATATACAACTGAGAAAATATAAGCAAAAACAGCCATGCGCTGCGGGGGGAGACAAGTGAGTACATGTGTAAGTACATAGAACTATTATTGTATGATATATTTTCACATAGATAATTACGTACACTGAAAAAAAAAGCGCACTTGTAATTTGAGACAAGTCAGAGAAGCTAATGGGCACATTAACACTAGGTAGAGAACAACACTGGCAATTAATTTGAACAATCTAATTAGAACATTAGTAAACATCTACCAATAGCTGACGTAAATAAGTAACAGTTTCCATGGTGAGAAGCTTTATGGTGATGTGACCATGTGGTGCGTTGCATTAATGTATACATTATGCCATACTGTGCTGTATATTGCTATTGAAAATAACAATATGTGATTCTGAACACAGTCCTGTTGTTTTTACATTTTATGTGAGTAAACAGGTGGAGATGGAAACTAGGAAGGAGAGGTGCAGACAGTGGGGAGTGGCTTGAAGGTAAAGAGTAAGAGCCAACAAGACAGGCAGCATGAGTGATAGAGATCATTAAAACTCTTGAACTTGCATGGAGCTCCTTAATACTCAGCTGGTCTCAACTTTACTCAATGAAATAATGAACTCATTACAACACACTGCTTTTCTCCTGGTGGAAGTAATTTCCATTCATTTGTATTTATTTATTTACTTTTTTTTTTTTTACATCATTCACCAAAGCTAAGATAAGAAGCAATATAGGTATGAGAAGTTTACAACATAATGCATTAAATGTGCCGAATTTCTTCAATCTGGTTATAAATCGAATCAGACCGTTACTGTTGAGAAATCTGATCCAATTATGACGGGCGTTGACAAGAGTCACTTGCTCGAACGGAATAAATCATTCTGACATGTGCAGAATTGTCTGACACTCTAGAAACAGCAATAGAAGAAGACGCAGTAATTTCTGATGTAAATAAACACCACTGCATGTGTGCATTTCAGCTTTCATTACCATTTTTATGTGCCACTGATTTAAAGGGGTCATATTTTGCTAAACCCACTTTTATTCGTCTTTGGTTCATTTATTTGTGTATTTGGACCCTAATAGTTCATAAAGTTTGGATTTGAACCCTCCAGGTGCTGCAAAACTATTTTTATATTCATTTTTGGCAAAAACTGAATGGATTTCTACAACATGTTTTGATTCCTTCTTAATTTGTTACATCTATAACTAGTCAAGTCATGACATTTGCACATATAAGGTCAAGACTTCTGATGAACGTTTCTCCGAGTACGCCATAATTGTTTGTCAGCAGCAGCAGTTGTAGTAAAAACTGAAAATATGTCCAAACTTTGAGCTGATTACCTAAAATGTTCAGTTGTTGATTGTATTAACAAACACAAGTGGCTGAATGGGACAGAAAGCACGGTCAACAAAAAAAAAGTCAAGCTCATTAGAGACAAGTAAAAAAAAACATCCCTTGACATGATCCCTTTCTCATTAACCTACTTATTAGATCCAATGATGTTGTAAAAATATTACTCATAATTACTTTAAACATAAAAACAGTGCATTTTTATAAAGCAAAAACAGTTTGACAAAGGAAATCAAGGTGAAAAGTAAATATAAGCACATGTATTTCTTGTTTTGTGTTAGTTAATGTTGTACTTGAATAATTATACTATTTCAAGCTTAATAATAGATTAAATAAGTATGATGAAAAGCCTAAATATATACTCAGTAAAAATGAGAAACTATAGTGAATTGTTGCTCTCGGCCAATATAAAGTGGTTCGTCGGTTCATCAATTATTCATGTGCCCAAAAAGCTATAATAGAGGAATAATTTGTCTTATTTAACTTATCTGTGGTGCATTCTTAGACACATCAAATGCATGAGGAAAACATTTATTTCATTTTTGAGTTTTCATACACTAAAATTAAAAGACTAAAAAAAAAAAAACATGTCTTTGGGCAGTATGACATCCCAATAGTATGACAACCCAATATCCATGACAAATATTAGCCAGGAAGTGATTCAACTCTTAGAGATCACTAGTAATAGTCTCTGCAATGCAAACAGTACACAAGTGAAGCTTCACAACTACAGTGTAATCATAAACAATATCAAATGACACCAATTAAGTAATAAATAGATTCCAAATAATGAGAATTACATTTTACTGCTGCATGAACACAACAGTTTCCTTTGTGAGTAGGAAGAAAAAAAAACAGCAAAGCCATGAAAGAAAAAAAAAAAAAGTTTCTGGTGGATGTGCACTTGCTTACTCCAGTTTTTAGCTGAGAGAAAGATTTCATTAATTATGTCTACACAACATATGAATAGTTAAATTGATTGGTATTCCCTTTTAGTGCTGTCATTCTGGCATTCCATTTCATCCTCTTTGTCTCTCTCTCGTTCTGACTCTCTTTCAGTCCCTCGGTGTAGGCGTCTCATCTGCATCCCACTCTCTGCTTTGAATGACTCTCCTCCACTCTGTATTCATCTCACCCTTTGGTGCTCTGTTTACTTTGTGTGTGTGGGCTAAAAGTGTGGACACACTTATTACATTCTCCTTATCTTCAGAGGCAGGGGCAGGTGCTATCATTGTCATGTGTTCATTTGGTTGGTGTTTCACAAGAGACCTTGGAATTGGAATCATATATACACTTATCATAGATACATATGTGTGTCTGGAAGAACGTTTGTATGTGTGTGCATGTGTGTGTGCATGTGTGTTATTCATCCCTCTATCTCTGTTTACCACACCAAGGGAACCGATGAGACAGATTACAGCTGGAAGATGTATGCGTGTGTTTTCAAGGCAACTGTACCCGCATGACACGTGAAAACAAAAAAGTGATCTGTAGACGATACGAACGTTTTTACCAAATGCATTCTCCACGTATGTATACATTGCATATACACGGATATTTGTGAACTGTGCATTTACAGTACGTTCCTTCTGTTTGCCTTCAAAGCATGCATGTGTATGTGCGTGTGTGTGTGTGTGATGGTTTTGGTGTATGTGTGTGCATGTTGTTGCACAAGAGATGGAGGATTGCCACGGAGGGGGTGTCTGCCTCGAGGTGTTTGTCACAATGGCTGGTTCCCTGGCACTGCTGTCCACAGTTATGGGTATGTGTAGGTGTGTGTCTGTGTGCGTGTTTGTGCGTTGACCGTGTGTGTGTGTGTGTGTGTGTGTGTGAGTGTGAGAGAGATAAAAATATGCTTAGAGAGAATAAGAGAGAGATGATTCCAATTTACAGCCGTAGAGGTGTAAGGGGAAGAAGCTTTGCCTCAAGAAAGACGTGTCACGTATATTGTGTCAGACGCATAAATGCATAAATACAGGGTGGGGAAGCTAAATTTACAATGAACATTTAGTTGTTTTTTCTCAGCAGGCACTACATCAGTTGTTTTGAAACCAAACATATATTGATGTCATAATCATACCTAACACTATTATCCATACCTTTTCAGAAACTTTTGCCCATATGAGTAATCAGGAAAGCAAACGTCAAAGAGTGTGTGATTTGCTGAATGCACTCGTCACACCAAAGGAGATTTCAAAAATAGTTGGAGTGTCCATAAAGACTGTTTATAATGGAAAGAAGAGAATGACTATGAGCAAAACTATTACGAGAAAGTCTGGAAGTGGAGGAAGCAACAAAAAACGTACCAAAGCTTTTATTAAAGCTCTCAAATCCAAAATCCTAAAGGATCCAACCAAATCCATGACAGAAATGGTAATTGAGCTTGAGGTAGACAACAAGACCGTTAGAAATGCAGTAAAATATGATTTGAAGTTAAAATCTTACACAAGAACACCAAAACACTTGTTGACAACAGCTATGAAGGAAAAGAGATTGGAAAGGTGCAAGAAAATTATTACATGGTTCAAGAAAAAGTCCTCCATTGTAACGATCTTTTCAGATGAAAAGATCTTCACTGTCGATGCTGTTCTGAACCGCAGAAATGACAGATTTATCGCAAAATCTCCTTTGGTGTGACGAGTGCATTCAGCAAATCACACACTCTTTGACGTTTGCTTTCCTGATTACTCATATGGGCAAAAGTTTCTGAAAAGGTATGGATAATAGTGTTAGGTATGATTATGACATCAGTATATGTTTGGTTTCAAAACAATTGATGTAGTGCCTGCTGAGAAAAAACAACTAAATGTTCATTGTAAATTTTGCCTCCCCACCCTGTATGTTCATACACACACACCTACACTGTAAAGTACACACAGGTGCACAAACACTTATGATCAACAAATGCAGCTGCAGAGGTTTATGACTAGTACAACAAAGGTCCGGTAGTGAGTTGTTGTTTTTTTTTTTATAGGTTTCAGACAGAAGTCTGTGCATGCTGTAAAAACTGACAGGGCAATTACCAACCATACAAGATAATTAACAGCACTGATATGTCCAGTAGCAACATGTAGCCTTTTGTGTAGTTCAACTCCAGCATCACATACATGCAGCTGCAGTGCCTTTGTTTCATTTGCTGTTTGTCTTGCTGTACTGTTTGCAAAGTTGACCCATTTTTCACAACTGTCTGCACACAGATTAACATTTACCAACTCTGTTGTCTTACAACTATAATATTCTTTACTGCTGAAGAAGAAAAAAAGGATTATAATACTAAAGACACATACAGCATTATTTGTAAAATGCCCTGTGGTGGAACATTTTAATACAGTCTGCAAATGAGGATATGATTTTGCATCATCTGTCTTACACTCATGTGAAGACCTGCATATTTGTACTGCTCGGTCAAAAGACTTATGGTTCCTTGTTATCTTGTGGTATGGTGCACAAATGGCAGATAAACCCCTATGCAATGTCCCCAACTGGAACATTTTGATGCTAATTATGATGTGAATATGACATCTTCAGTAATAAACATATGTCCAGCCAGGATGCGATTTGTCAGGGGGGGGATAGGGCAATCAACCTCCCCCCTCTGGTTTTTACATCCCTACTTCTGCTCAATGAATTTCATCCGTGGGGGGGGGCAACCAACCAATTGAAATAATAAGCAGGTTGTGACAGTTTTCTTACACCTATATCCTTTATTACTGGCACTAATGTTGACCTGAACTGAACTGTCGGCAATCTCAGAATTTGCGAACGCCCCCATGCACTGGAGCGCCGTAAAGGAGGGAGGGGGCCACTACTCTATGGCCCCCTCCCATAGAGTAGTGCAGGGGGTCCAGTGGATACAGGTTAGAAGTTGTGAAAATTTTGTGTATAATACAGGAATAGAACCCAGGAGTTAGATGTTGAAAGTATGTAAAGTTTAATTTTCGTTTCACGCCACCGTTATAGTAGTTAAGGACTGCACCCCCACATATATAACGCACCCCCCCCCCCAACCAAAATAAAAAACAAAAAACCCCCCCCCCCTCTGTTTTTTGACACATCGCACCCTGTGTTCAGCTAACCTTAAACCTGGATGACAGAGAAACAATACAGATTTTTTTTTTGTTTTTCATGCAAAACAAATAAATATGTAACCAGTCACCAAAAGCATCTCCTGATCAAAAATGTGTAATAAGTATTGAACGACTAATCCTATCAATACATGTAAATAATTCAGATAAAATGCAGTTTCTCAGCTTTTCATCATCATCAGATAAGACCATTTCAGAGACTCCACCATCAAACACCATCTTCTGCAACATTGAGTCACCAATCAAACCTATATAGTTTGACAAGTAACTGCAGTTGTAGTATGTTTTTATGTTCAGTTAATGATATAGTTTGTTGGAAAAGTAATTTTTGTCCTTCAGTTTAGTCTGTTTTGATATAAGAACCTTTGGACTTCCTCTGAGTTTGTATGAACCACTACACAATCCAGAGAAAAATACCAGATTTTCACTGAAAGATACAAAATGAAGAGGAAAATATTATAATAAATGGTGACAAACAACTTAGGAAAGGTTAATTGTAGAGGAAAAAATAATTTGGAAGCTGCCATAAAAATAGTTCTAGGTCTTTCAAGGTTAAAAATGATGATCATTTAAATATAATGTGCAGTGCTTTGGTAACATATAATAGGTAATCTTGCTTTAACTGCTCCACTATCTCCAGTAGCCCTTAAATTACTACACTAATGTAACTGGAATTGATCTGTAATAAAGAAGGTTTTGTAGGAATCTGTCTACTTTCCTACATATTATGTACACAACGTGATTGTTTTGACTCTCGCAAACCAAGTTGCTGTAAAGATAAAAGTTTAAATGTTTTAAGGTTTATGTGTTGAGATAAAATTTTCAGCTTGCTGATGATAAAAATGAATTGTAAACTTGTTTTTATTTATGTAGCTATGTATTTTGTAACTGTATTTGTATTTTAACTGACCCCAGGAAGAGTAGCAACCACTATGGTAGAACCCAGCCAGCCAGCATGTCCATGTGGGCCCCAGAAGGGTTACAATTGGGCTGCATTTAAGGGTCCCATGTGGGTTTGTCCACAGTTTTAATTGGTGGCCCCACATGTGTTTGCCCATATCAGAATCAGAATCAGAATCTCTTTATTGTCATTGTACCAATTACAACAAAACTGAGGTAGAGTTCTCAGGTTCAGTGCAAGAATTTAGACAGACAACAAATATCAGTAAAACAACAACAAATATCAGTAAAAGGCACAATTATTTACATTAAAAAATAAAAAGTATTGCAAACTAAGATATTTGTTAAACATAGAATTTAAGTAGTGCAAATAACATGAGAAGTAGTGCAAATGACATGGAAGATAAATATCATGGGATGAATAGTGTGAAGAATAAATAATATGATATATTCAGATCTCTGATTCTGATATGGGCAAACACATGTGGGGCCACCATGGAAACTGTGGACAAACCCAAATGGGACCCTTATATGCAGCCCAAATGTAACCCTTCTGGGGCCCGCATGGACATGCTGGCTGGGATCGATCCATATAAACAATAAACAATGAACAATAAACAACTATATATACATGTTTTTCCCAAAATGGGCCACAGTTAGATTGCACGAAGTTGTTTTGGTTTTTTTTTCCTCACTGTTTCAGCAGTATTTCATTTTCCAGTAGGAATTACATCAGTATAGTAACACACATGTACTGTGGATGTTCTTGCGGGACTGAAGGGAGGAACATCATGTATTTTTTTGGGCAATAAAGTAAACTGAATCGAAGTGAAATTGAAAAAGATGAGCAAACCATAGTTAGTTGAATGCATCCAGTCTCTGTTATGACAAATATAAATATAGTCATTTGTAAACATGTTTCACAGATCTGAGAATTTTTTTCCCTGAAATAATAATGTTCAGGTGCAGCACCAGAGGCATTTTGAACACAGTCAGTCTCATGGAAAATCAATGTGGAGAGCAACAAAATAACAAAAGGTATTGCCAAATCTAATGATTGCAGGTGGCCCTCAATGCATTTAGAAAACATTTGTCTATTTTCTGGATGTTTTGGATGCTTTTGCAAATTTTTATACACTTATGTTACACTAAAAATGGCCTGAAGTGATTATATATATATTACAATGAAACACCTAACATTTTCTTGCAGAAGTACCTCCAGACAGCCCATATAGCAGCTGAGCCTACTGAAAACCAGTGGAAAAGCCCAGATTTACCTGCCAGTGCTAGCTTCTGCTCATTGGAACGCAGGGCTGAGGAGTGTTCGACATGATTTTGACACAAATGCCACTACAATGTGTGAACGTCAGTGCCAAACCAGTGCTGCATTTGCTACTGCTGATATAAGAATATTCACACTAGACCAAGAATCTGAGCACTCGACGGTAAAGTCAACCTTACCTTTTCAGTGCTCACAACGTATATGTGTCACTTCACATGTGATGAAAGGGTTGGCAGCTAATTGTTCTACCTGGTAGGTGGCTTTGTGATTACACTGGAAGATGCAGCCTAACGCCAATATTTTTAACAATTACTGTGCTTGTATTTGACAGCTCCATTCTTTCACTGAAATTCAAGTCCGTGACCTTTACTTCCATCGTGCCTCCATTTCATACATGAAATAGGTATTCTGGAAAGGTATGATGAGTTTGTGTGTATGTTGTACAGAAGGGTCAAGTTCACTATTAACCCAGCAGAAATAAACGGTTGTAATGACTGGAAGTTTTTATGATCAAACATTGTAAAGGCTACTTTAATTGGAATTCTACGGAGGATAGAATATACTCTGCACACTCAAGGCTATGTCACAGCTCTTTATACTTCAACCTTTACTCTAAACAAACCTTCATCTTCTTTAATGTGGACAAGGTTTTTGATTATGAACATTTATTGGGCGCTGTTGCTCATTTCTGTTGTCGCCAGACTCTTTCAACTAATGGATATGTTCAGGTCGACTATTTCACTTTTCAACCTGAGCACGTTGACTATGAAAAAAAAAATAAATAAAAAAAAAATTGTTCATGCCCTAAAATGACTGTAGCCTGTATAGTTTATCCTCATTTTTTCTCATTATCCAAACCCAAATAGGCTGTTGTATGATATATATCTGAGGGCTGATCAGAACTGAATCATATAATGGATTTAGAAGAGATTGCTATGAAAAAATAATAAAAATGGAATCACAGTAAGAATAAAAACACAACTGTTGCTGCAGACAGACCAACCCACCAACTTAGACTCACTTAACTTCTCATTAAAGATACATTAACTGTCAGTTTAAATACATTACATTATCTAGAATTCATTCATCAAAACTGCTTTTAACTGACAAAAACTGACAGGAGCAAGGGCTCAAAATGAACCAGATTTGGAACCATCTTGATCATGTGGACCTTGTCTTCAACTGGCTCCAGGAAATACTGCTAGCAACATATTCTAGGAGTTGTAATATTTACATTATTTAAAAAAAAAAAGAAGAGAGACAATAATATGATAAAACCCATACTTTTGCAAACATACACTCTAATAAATAAGGATAATATGGTAATACATGACAGTTTCCGTGATTTCAGATTCAAAGATTATCTTTTTATCTCTTTACCAATAGTTTAGACATATAATGTTGGTGTAATGTTGCAGTTGGATTTACAAATGATAAACACAAATGAGTTAACCACTGGTTCTTTTTTCATTAACCCTTTATCAGGCAGGTGACTATTTTTGGTCATTTCTGCATACATTACAAGACAGTGATAACAACAGTTACAACACAGCAACCATCTCAGGTCCAGTGCAGTCTACAGGGTCTGTAAGGGCCACCTCTGCATGAACAGTGAGTGCACCTGCTTTGTTAGGTACCATGAAGTAACTAATGTACTAATGTAAGGAATGATGTTCAAAGGGATAATGTGGATGTGGACAGGTGTCTGGATCAGCACGCATGTTGATGTAATGTTCTAAAAGTGATGATCTAATGTTCTAAAATAATTGTTCCTTTAACCTTACATGTGTTTTTCTTATATTTTTTTAATGAACCTCTTGGATTTTTTCTTTTTTTTTTTTGTCGCTTATGGGTAAAGAATCAAATATGGTAGCTTCATGAACCTTGATTTTCTACATAACAACAAAAAATGTTGAAAAATGACATAAAGTAATAAAGTCTTGTTATGTCCTCCAATAACACACTAAGGTTAAAATTTTGAATTTCAAAGTATTTCTATGAGAGTCTTATAAAGGCTTAAGGTACAAATTAGAGTTGTGTCATGAGCTAGAGGTGGCACCAAATGTTCCAGAGGTGCCCTTAGAGCCTATGCATTACTGTAGTACTAGTGTTTTACTGTAGTAGGAAGTAATAGGTTGGTAGGTACAATAGTTAGAAAATTTAGGAGATGTACAAAGGCCACAGCAGTCATCATGGTTGTAATTGGACTTGAAATATAAGCAGTCTGGTCTGTGCGCCCTTAAGATTATAAAATACAACATAAGAAAACATGCAGATCCATCTTAAAGATGCATTAGGAATGCAAGCACTAGCACAGTATAAGACAAGGCATATCCCTTTTCCCTCCACCCACGCTGCGCTAGCATGCTGCTCTGCTGGGGAGTGCATCCAAGCTTAATGAATTGAGACAGAAGGCCAGATAAATGTGACCAGTTCAGTAAAGGCAGCAGGCAGATACAGAGAGAGGCTATGGCCTGCTCACTATGTTACATATACAGGGAGCACCGGAGGCGCCCTGTAGTCCGATCCTTGCTTTACTCTGCCTCTGGTCGGTATAAACATCTAATAGGGCCTAAAAGCCTTAGATGAGAGCAACACATGCTTGGTAAGTGGTGGAAAATAGGACACAGAAAAGGTTTTAGGACGCTCTAAGAACAAAGTGTACAGTGAGCATCTGTTCTAATCTATGAGATATGTGTCCCCCATAGTACGGGTTATGACCTTGCGAGTATACATGAGTCCCTCTTTGCGCTTGTACTTCGTAATGTACGCATCCATGCTTGTTAAACTCAGTGTATATTTCTACATATGCTTTCAGGTCTACATGATGCGTCTCATGTTTGATGTTTATGTCTGTGAATTTTTTATTAAAATGAGTACAGTGAGTGTTACAGTGTGTGTGCATGTGTGTGTTGGTGGGTGAGGGTGTAGCCGTAAACGGAGCCAGCACATATCATCACTTATTGGAGATGGAGAAGATGTTTCCTCGGGGGTCAGCGAGCAGCCGTCACTTCACATGAAGGCAGCCAGGAGGGAGACAGTAGAAGGACAAAGAGAGGGACGGGTGAGAGACATCACACAGAATGGAGAACAAAGTGGTTTGGTGGGGGGTGAGACGGGTAGGAGTAGAGGAATGCAAGGATGGAGGGAGGGTATAGGGAGGAATGGGGGAGTGTTTTCTCCAATCAGCATCATGCCAGAAAGTGAAGGAAGGGAAGGGAAGGGAAGGGAAGGGAAGGGAAGGGAGGGGAAGGGAAGGGAAGGGAAGGGAAGAGAAGAGAAGAAAAGAGGAAAGAAGAGAGGAGAACAGAGAAGAGAAGAGAAGAGAAGAGAAGAGAAGAGAAGAGAAGAGAAGAGAAGAGAAGAGGAGAGGAGAGGAGAGGAGAGGAGAGGAGAGGAGAGGAGAGGAGAGGAGAGGAGAGGAGAGGGGAAGGGAAGGGAAGGGAAGGGAAGGGAAGGGAAGGGAAGGGAAGGGAAGGGAAGGGAAGGGAAGGGAAGGGAAGGGAAGGGAAGGGAAGGGATGGTGGGATAGGATAGATAGATAGATGGATAGATAGATAGATAGATAGATAGATAGATAGATAGATAGATAGATAGATAGATAGATAGATAGATAGATAGATAGATAGATAGATAGATAGATAGATAGATAGATAGATAGATAGATAGATAGATAGATAGATAGATAGATAGATAGATAGATACTTTATTGATCCCGAGGGAAATTCAAGAGAAGAGAAGAGAAGAGAAGAGAAGAGAAGAGAAGAGAAGAGAAGAGAAGAGAAGAGAAGAGAAGAGAAGAGAAGAGAAGAGAAGAGAAGGGAAGGGAAGGGAAGAGACAGACAGACAGACAGACAGACAGACAGACAGACAGACAGACAGACAGACAGACAGACAGACAGACAGACAGATAGATAGATAGATAGATAGATAGATAGATAGATAGATAGATAGATAGATAGATAGATAGATAGATAGATAGATAGATAGATAGATAGATAGATAGATACTTTATTGATCCCAAGGGAAATTCAAGAGAAGAGAAGAGAAGAGAAGAGAAGAGAAGAGAAGGGAAGAGACAGACAGACAGACAGACAGACAGACAGACAGACAGACAGACAGACAGATAGATAGATAGATAGATAGATAGATAGATAGATAATTTATTGATCCCAAGGGAAATTCAAGAGAGAAGAAGAGAAGAGAAGAGGAAACAAATAACGAGAAGTGAAACACTGACAGAGAAAAAGCAAAAACAATATATTTGCCAGAAGGAAAATGGAAAGAGAAGAATTAGGGCAAAACAATGTGGGTTTGTTACATAAAGCTGGGATCAGCCACAGGTCAGCACATCAGACCAAACACAATAGATAGGAGGCGAGCAGCTCGAGAGGAAAGACTAAATAATAGAAATAAAACAAGACAAGTGAATGCTACCCCATCACTGGTTATCTAGGCCTCTTCACAGAAAACTCACCTACTGCCTCCACCTCAGGAAAAGATTTCTCCCCAAAACACCATAAAACTTAGCCGAGAAAAAAAAAAAAAAAAAAAAAAAAAGGAAATGATCGAAGATGTTTATTGGTGCCAGCATTCCCCCTTAGCTGTCAGTAAATAGTTCCTCCCCTCCAACAGAGCGGCTGTTTCTGTATTTATGGGTTTTAATAGGAAGAGCGTGATCATCATATTGACCGGTCTGCTTAGATCTTAATGGGTGCTTTAAATCTCAGGGAAATGCACTGTATTCGGGGGTGAGTTACAGTCAAATTAACATGGGGAGGGAGGCCAGTAGGGCTGCTCCTGCTAGAAGGGAGGAAAACAATCACTTGAATGATTGTCAGACATTTAGGATGAGTGGGGGAGGGTGAGAGGGGAGAAGATGCAATAAAAGATTTTCATCAGAGGCGGTGAGATGAGATGGGTTGGAGAGGACGGGAGAATCCAATGTGCTCGCCTTCCATTATAAGAATCATAAAATAGTTTTAGTGACCAAATATTGGGCTCTTTGAAACAAGATATTGGATCATATTACAAGCATTATGGTGTCATAGTTTGGCTCACACACAGGCTCAGACAAATGGCGTAGCATTTTGTGTGCATCTGTATTATGCTAACTTGTTTCTCCCCATATAAATATGCATTTGTGTCAGTGTGTGAACAATAAAAAAAAAAGGACGATGCCTTGAAAATGTCACCTATTGTTTTGAAGCATTCGGCTGGGTATTCTGGCCATCACCATTTTGTGAGCCCATATTTGGACAAGAGCTGAGAGAAACCGAAGGGACAAAACACGACCCTCACTAAAAACACCAACAAAAAAAATCCTTAGGGGTCTGAGCCTATTTTGGCCATTTTTGAGTACTTTTAATTTTGACTTTATATACTATATAAAGAAGTGTTTACTATACCCATGTTTGGTATCTTTTTTTTCAGCACAACTTCATCTATCTCATCTGCCTATTATTTTTTCACTTTAACCTACTGTAGCAACACAAAAGGATAAAAAACACACAAAAAAGACAAAATCTGATTCGAAAAATTTATATAACTTATTGATTAAATAACACAAAGATGCTTAACAAACCTTTTCAGCGACTTTAAAAGTGAATATTGGTTCCAAATATTAGGTATATGAAATCAAAATTGTAATAAATTAAAACTATACTCAAATATTTGACATAAAAACATATCTTTACATAAGCGTTTTCTCCGGTTTTCTTTTCATACTTTTATTAATGTTTGTTTGCTTTGAGTTCAAACCGTCATATCTCTGGTTGTGTTTGCTCTATCAACATTAAATAAAAAGTGGGAGAGTATTTCAAGTCTGCACTTTCAAATGCAATTATCCCCAGTGGTCTACATGACCGACTTCTGACACTAAAATGTGTTGAATAAAGTTAAGGGTTAAATCCAACCAAATAAATTCAGCTATAATCAATGTTAATACTTATATTTGTGTTCAACTGCATTAATTAACATAGTGTTCACACAGGCCATTTAGCACAGGATGGCCTAATTAGCCGACTAGCAGAAGGAAAATATAATCCAGTATGAATTAATGCCAACATTAGCTAATATAACTAAAAGGAAACTTCCTGATAGGATTTGTTGGATGATCGTGTTGATGGAACTTCTGACCCACAATTACAGTAAAGCTACCTCATGCCCATATACTCTCCCAAATAGTTTCCATACTTATTCCTGTCTCTCCCAAACTCTGTATCTTAGGCCTCTACCCTGATAACACTGGTCAACAACAAATTTATTGTTTAAGTTTTTTGAGCTGATTTAGGATAATGTTGGTGTGCTGAATCCAAAAATCACATTAATTTTGCTCAATCAGGTCAACTTTCTGAACTATGCTACATATTAGCTTTTTAACATTTTTGCTTACATTTATGGGCATTTTCACATCATATGATACAAAATTCTTTAATATTTCTTGCAATAAACGAGTTCTGAAGATTTTACTTTTGCCAATTTATGATTAATGTTTTTTTTTAATATTACAGGTGAATGAACTGGCTTCGACTAGAAGATCTTGCAAAAATAAGCCTGATGTATTCTGCTACATCTGCGGTGAATACACCATTGTACCTAACAGGAATCAAGTCACAAGTTTCATAAAGTGTGCTTACCAATCTTATTTTGGTATTAATTATTATATTTTGTGAGACGATCAAATTTTTCAAAATCAAATTAGCAAAAAAACCTGACCTGATTGAGAAAAACAGATGTCATTTTTGGATTTAGCGGTGCAAAATGGTCCTAATTCAGTTGAAAAAACCTAGACAACTTGCAAAAAACATTTTTTTGTAACCCAGTGTAATCTTTCCCTAAAATCACATGAAATCCAATTGATAAATCTTTGCCTTGCCCATTCAAAACGTCTCATTGCCATGTACTGGAAGAATATATCATGTCCTCCTATTAGCCATTGGCTTAAAGAATTATCTTCATGTCTAGCATTAGAGAAGCTGACTTATAGTCTTAAACATAAGCTTTGTGAACTTTATCAAATTTGGGGCCTTTTCTTAAAATTTCTCAAAAACACTGATCTGAAACATACCCTTGAACCTGTCACTACCTCTTAACACATTCTGTAAGGGCACTCGATGTTAATTTGATTAACCCACCACTTTTTGTGCTATAAATTTATCTGCCATTGAGTGTATTGTAATAATACTTGTATGCTCTACACTGGCTCCACAGTCCCTTGAGTGGTGTTGATCTGCTGTCTGGACACATGCTAATGGTACTGCACTATGCATTTCATTTTATAACTTTGTGTATATTTATGTTCTTTATTTCTATTTATTTATGCATTTACTTGCTTCTATTTGCAAACCTTGATAGAAGAGATGTGGGGTTGGGGTGTTGGGACTGGGGTTACTACAGCTCATATTGAATGTCTATGTTCACTATGTATCTATATTTCAAAATTCAAATAAATATATGTAAAAAAAAAAAAAAAAAAAAAAAAAAAAAAAAAAAAAAAGCTGCCTCATCACAAACTATGGTTTATTTAATAAACAGAACCTCAAAATGTGAGACTCAGCAGCTGATGCAGCTGTCAATCAAAGCCCAGACAGCAAACACAAACATACTCACGCCGGTCGATTCATTAAATCATTCATTAATTATAAATAAACTGTATGTGTTGATGTAATTTAAAAGATCAAGTTATACAGAGAAGTAAGATTTTAAACCAGGCTGTAAATATGGAGGTGTAGGAGTCTATGGGGATTGAATACGTTTGAAAAATAAAAAATAAATAAATAAATAATGCAAATTTGTAAAAGATTAGACCATCCTTTAATTTTTTTTTTATCCTTTTGTTAAAATGTTGAGCTTTTAAGTTCTTTTCACTTGGGATTTAAAGGCGTACGGGTAGAATTTTAAGATTCAGTGGTGAGGCTGTACATAAAAATGTGTAGTATCCTCTCTAGAGCTTGTGTTTGGTTCGTCTGTTTTGTTCTTCTGCAGAAACATCTCAGCATGGTGGGCTCCATGTAAGAAGACCCAGTCCTAATTTAGACACTATAAAACGCTGATTCTAAGTTAAAAAAAACAAACAAAACAAAAAAAAAAAACCCAACAATGACATATATGTGACAGATATTGCCTCATACTGAGAAGATCATAAGACTGGGCATAAATAGGTAGATAATTATTATACAACTGTCATAACAGAACAGTCAAATTCACAGCATGACGTAGAAAAGGCCAGTGGAATAGGCCAACAATAAACCATTAATCAGTACCATAGATTCATGAATGATCAGTACCATTCAGTACCAACCACTTAGTAACAAAGAGTGTAATCACCTGTAAGACTTGGGGTTAAAGTGTACATTTGTTTGTAAGTGTTTAAATCATAATCTATCAACAACTGTCATTAAGATGTATTTTACAAATTAATACAGCAATTAAATAATCAGTGTGTCTAAATACGCTGAGGCAGCAGGTCCCTGAAATAATATTCCAGGAGATGTCTGCTGTCACAAAAAGATTGCTTTGCTACTGAACTGAACTTTGCTTCCAAGCTTGTTCGTTCCACAAAGCGAGGATTTAACCTTTACGCACCGATGACGGGTGAAAATTTGGTCAGTGTGCAAAAATGCAAATGACAGCCAAACAATATAAATGGCAAAGGCGCGTCTCGGCTCGCCATCAGATAGCCGACAGAGTCGAGTTATAAGCTAGACGTTTCTCCCTGCTCGATAAAATGAACGCCACTATCAGCTGACAGTGAATGTCATTGCTGGTGCACAGAGGAAATTACGCCTAGAAGTTTTGAGTAATTGAATTTGTAAAAGTCACCGCATTACCCTATAATGCAATATGCAGATTTGGAGGTGGATGCAGTTTACAAAAGGACTGAACCACTATGAAACTGCCACCACCTCCAACACCCCCCTTTTACTTCAGACACAGACATACTCCATCATTACCCCAGTTTGCTATTTCACATTGCTTGTGGCACATTGCTGTTCTATCCTCAGAGGTAGCTGAGAAGTGTGTGTGAATCTCAGATGGTGTTTTGTTACAAAGACTGTTGAAACGCTCGTCACACTACGGCTGATTATTCCAGCGTTTCCACGGCATGACCTGTCAGGGTTTAGATACCCTTGACAAAGCTCCTCACAGTCATGGGGAGAAGCTACAGAGGCATCTTTACTCACAAAATACTGTATAAAGTGAAGGACATAAAGCATTCTACATATTATGTGAAGCCTATTTTCAAGACCCTGAGAGGTTTGCTTGATAAACACCACATGCTTTTATTGTGTGTGTAAATATTTCAGGGAGAACGGGCAGATTAGCAAAACGAAAATAACTTTAGAAGAGGAAAAATAGATATTTGCTTGCGCGTTGACCCATGGGGATCCATAGGTTCTAGATGTGGTGGTTTTTATAGAATAGAATAGAATAGAATGCCTTTATTGTCATTATACATATGTACAACAGAATTAAAAGAGACAACTCTCTTGTGGTGCATAGTGCAAAACAGTTTATGCTGTTGTGTATTTGTGCATGCTGTATCACATTTGTCCAGCAGTCACCGCCAAAGCATTCTGGCCATAGCTACCTGATTGTAAGGCTACTGTATTCCAAAATTACTAATATCTCCCAAAACATTGGTCCTATCAGCTTGCTGTTTTCATTAGTCTCTTCCTTGACCAAAAATACATAAGTCAACCAAACTGCAGCAGTCAGCGCCTTCTGGATTTTGTGTGAATCCCCGGACACACACACACATGTATGCACACACGCAGAGGCCACTTGGCTTTTATAATATAGATTTGTGTATATTTCAGGATTTGTTCTAACTCTACATAGCTGAAAAGCACAATAACAAACCCCTATGCTGCCTAAACTTCTATACATTTCTCCTAAAAATACCTCAAGTAATCAATAAACCACTATTATATAAAGGACACATGTGCTGTGTACACTGTGGGGCTTGTAAGAGCTAAAGTGGAAGGAAAAAAAAAAAAAAGAAAAAGGAAAATCATCATGTCTTACCTTTCTGGCTGTCAATAACAAAGTTCCCCTCCTCATTTCCCGTTGTGATCCTGTATGTGATCCCGTCTCCATCAGGGTCTTTGGCCAGTACTGTAGCCACAAGTGTGTTTGGGCCTGCATCTTCTGAGACGAATGTCCGATATCTGACAGAAATGCACAGAAACACAGAATCAGCACATGATCACAGCAGGATGACATGTGTCCCGCCGTCCTGTGATAAAGGTGAAAATGAGACACATTGAGTCAAGCATTTGTCGATGTTTCCAATCAATTCTATATAGTAGCTGTTGATGAGCAGAGCTGCAAGAGTAACAACTTTGGTTTTATATAAATAACAGTGGTCTGCATTATATGAGAATAGTGTTTAATGGCCAAAAAAGTATATAATATCAATCCAGCTTTGCAGGGGCAGAGGGGGGCCCTTTTTCAGCCCAGGAGTTTCATGCCCAAACCAAACCACTTTTTCAATGGAGGAGGAATTTGAATAAATTAAACAGCAGCTAACTCTTACAATGCTTTTTTATTGGTAATAAGTTCAGGTATATGTTGGTAAGTTAACAGAAAACACTTCCCTTTAACAATATGCTTAATTCAAATTGAAATCCGATAAAGATTCATAGGGTAAAAAATATGATGAAGTGAAAGTGTATTTACCTTTGTGCTGGAGCAATAAATGGAAACTAAAATATTTTGAAATTAAAATTACATTTTTCTTCCCAACAAAGAGGCGCTCTATTGTTAGGTATAGTGGCGGATCCAGAAAAAATTAAAGCGGGTGGGGTGGGGGGAGTTATATACATACATAGATATCCTTCTCTGAATTGTCATATTCTTGCTCAGGAGGACTGCATGCTTTGTTCACAGAACACACCGTGTATTACAGTCATATTTCACAAACAATATACACTTTAAACTTAATTAACCCTGAAGCTTAGCTGTAAAGGTCAGCCCAAAAAGTACCACGACAATCATCAGCTAATGGCACTTTAGCTCAACAGGTAGCACTTCAGACAGCAAAGCAGAAAATCGGGGTTTGAATCCTGGTCAGAGCAGCTTTTCTTCCTGCAGATTTTCAAATAGGCGGGGGCACACAGTGCTGATGGCACCGGTAGATAAATGCACCTGGTTTACACCAAACTCTTCAGTAGCTTCATTTTCTTTAACATGGCCTTTTCGACTCTACTACTTTGCCTCTTCCTGCCCTCTATCACCACCGACTGACTTGCACTACCGCTCCAAAAAAGACGACTCATGGGCCAAACCAACTGAAACATTTGGGAGGGAAGAATTCCCTCAGATGGTAGAACCTATCGAATCTACTGTGATGTAGGGGCTGCGCTGTCAGACGAATGTAGAATGAATGCATAGTTGAACGAAAATGAATGCAAGAAGAAGATTAGAGAAGTAACAGATAAGTGTCAAAATTATTTTTCCTCATATAATACATGGATTCAAAAAGTTTGGGATATTTACCAGATGGAGCAGATCACATACTTGCTCAGGCTTCAGAAAACCATATTTACTAAAAGATTGGAACCTATGTTACCTTTACTGCTGCAATAATATTTACTGGTGATGCAAGAATACTCCATGTTATCAAGGTGCTGTCATTCTACCTCTGACAAAGATTTATATCTACAGCCTTGTTTATTTATTTATTTATTTTTTTTTTTTTTTTATTCTTTAGAGTGAACATTGTTTGCTATAATTATTATTGCTTTCTCAAATTTCATCATATGTGTCTGTGGAGGGGTATGAGAATACATTTTCAGCTGTGTAGGGGGAAAAGAAATTAATTGAACTGTACTTGAATGTAAAATTGCACTGTACTGAAAAAAAGAAAAAATCTAATAAAAATTAAGTAAAAAAAAAATTAAAAAAAAAAAAAAAAAAAAAAAAAAAAATATATATATATATATATATATATATATATATATATATATATATATATAATTTTTTTTTTTTTTTTTTTATTAATTTATTTTTTTTTTCCCCATCCAACTGGCCCAAAGTCCAGACTGACATTAGCCGGCCCATTAGGAATCCTCCCAAAAGTCCCGATTACCCACTCCACCACTGCAGCTTTGTCAGCTTTATATTACAATCATATGATGAACTGAATGGCTTTGCTGTAACCTCCATGTGCTCATGAGTCCCTGAACATACAAATAGATAGACCTGCGAGTAGAACTACAACACTGCACCACTCGAAAACTCCGGTAAACCCGGTTCCTTCTGTGGCACAAAAAAACAAAACAAACAAAACAAAAAAAAACATGGTGAGTTCTTCCCAACATCACAGGTGCCTGACCCCGCTCCTCTCTTCTATCACACCTCCCGCCATCAAGTACCTGCAATCAATCGACTTTCAAAGTAAAGAACATGTGGACTGGGCTTGAGATGAAAATGGCTTTCTCTTACAGCGATATGAAATCATGACACAGTGGGAAGAAGTAGCACTCGAGCGGGGAGCATTCACCAAAACACTCACCCCAACACTGTCCAGTTTTCTGCATCACTCTCCTGAAGGACAGTCAGAATGGCTGCACCCTAATCAAATTTTAAGGGTGTGTATGTCTACTGCTGGTTTCTAAATCAGCGCACAAGGGACAGAGGAAGGGCTTTATTTTTTATTTACTTATTATTTCTTTAAAGTGGGGGAAGAAAATAACAACTTATACAACTACGCTTTAAAAATTCAGTGCAAACTTGTATGCATCGAAGTGGTGCTTTTACAAAGAGAAGCAGCAGTATCATGATCTTATATCTTCACATATTAGAATAATCTAACCAGAAGGTCAAAGACTTTTTTTTTTTTTTTTTTTTTTACAGAATTCTATACATAGCGCAACCTTTCATGTCAATAGAATAATATTAAAAAAAACAAATATAGTAGATAATGTATCAATAAAATGTGCATTCTTAATCATTTTCAACAACTTACAAAGTATTTTTCATATAAACCACATTCAAGCTAACAGTTTCACTTGCCTTGCCATGCATTTTTTATCAGCCCCTGCATACCAAACCAAGTTCAGCTTCTTGCTATAAAATTCCCCCTCAGTTTTGTCTTTGTATCTTAGTGTAACACTTTGAACTTCTGCTTTGAACTCCCTTTTGGCCTTATATATACATCTCTGAACCACTGATGTGCTTGAAAGCAAAACTTTTCTTGAAAAGATGGCTTTTCTACCTTGTTGACATGAGGTTCACACTCTACATTTTTGGGGCAAATCTGAGCAAAATCACCAAGACAAAAGCCAACAAATAAATAACCAAGCCAGCAGAGAAAACCATAAGAAAAAGAATATCACTTAATTAAACATGGTAACCCTAAAACTTGTGGTAGTGGAGATACTGTATGTCATATTTTGTTGTGCTGGTGACAGTTTGTTTTCTAGTCCAACTGTTGGCAATTATAATGTTGAATGTTCCCTGACAAAGTTTGCTTAATACAGCTATAAGGCAAACAATGAAAAAAAAAAAAGAAAGAAATTCAACTCAGAGGTAATTGCACTGGCATTAAAACAGTACATAAAGGACATTTCAGTATGTGGATCAAATGCTAAACTATGCTCTGCTTATTGGATATGTACCATCAGATCACTGCAACGGCATCACGGCAAAAAGACTTAAAAATATGGACAATTTATATAGTACACAGAGACTTTGAACACAGAATGTATACTAGTCAACATTTGCTAGGGATCAGTTTTATATTTGCACAATAATTGATGTTGTATAATATTTTGGGTGACTTCATATATTACGTGTGTACTTTGGCTAGTCATGTAAAGAAAAATGGCCCAAAAGGTAAAAAAAAAATAAAAATTTTATTGCACTTTCAGGCAAAAGGGTGATACAACCCTAGAAATTAGAGTTCACAACAATTACTCTTCCAATTTTGTTTTCACTGAAACCACTCAGAATGTTCTGAAACACATACGGTGTGATGTCAATAATGTGTGTGGCCACCATCCACATCCGCAGGCTGTACTCCACTGGGAAAGTAAATTTTCAAGTTTCCAGAATTACACCCCCGAATATAGCAAAGTTATAGTCCTGATCCCTAGCAAATGTTGACTAGTCTATTATAGATACGAAAACAAGATAAGAAAAAAAATACTTTTCACAAATGCTTATATTAGTACCTTAGGCTGGACCTGAGTATCTATTTCAACATTAACCTGCTTTCTCAGCATTCTTAGTGTTTTCTTGTATGTAACTGGGACTCAGAAATCTGGGAAAATACAAATGAAGCCCTATTTTCTTATAAGATGTCAAATACATCAAGAACATCTGAGACTAAACAATAGATACAATGCCATAAAAAAAAAAATCTCTATAGAAAATGACTAATCTTCAGTTCAGACTTAGGCTTCAGTTCAGGTTTTCCTTTCTGCTCACTTCCATAACCCTTTTGAACAAACAGCTTAAAGCAGCGTATGATTTTCATCACAATTTTCTTTTTCAAATTCGTACAACATGGGTGATAGCCTAATTATCACTAAACCATTAGTCTTTCTCTGCTTACGCCCTTGAATCACTTCCCTCATGGTGAACAACTTTGAAGATGACTCCATCATAAACACAGTCCACTTGTTTACGTAACAAACTGAAATGTCACTCGGGCCTTTTCGTAAATTTTGGTGCGAAGTGCATTGTGGGATGGAAATTCCACACAGCAGCAATTTCGCTGTCTCTTTGTGAGTGCTGAACCCAAATGTCACCTTTACCTCCATCCATCAACTAGACTCATTCTTTAGAACAACCCTGGTGGACTGGAGAATCTTACATTGTAGCGATTTGGCTCGTTTTCCCGCCGAATCTGTCAGAAACCGCTGTCACTTGGTCGCTGCGTGGAATTCCCATTCCCACATTGAACTTCGTGACAAAATTTCCAGAAACACCCGAGTGACATTCCGGTTTGTTATGTAAACAAGCGGACTGTGTTTATGATGTAGTCATCTTTCAAGTTGTTCACAGTGAGGGAAGTGATTCAGGTGCATTAGCATGGAAAGACTAGTGGATTATGATAATTAGGATATCACTCAGGTTTTACAAATTAGAAAAAATAAATTGTGATGAAAGTCATACACTGCTTTAAGTCTTAAACACTGATTGGAAGGTTTCTAGTCTGGTGTTCAGTATTTTTAAATATTCTTCCATATTCATTCTCTTCACATTCTCTAATGTTTGTTATATTTATATTTTGATGATTTTTTTTAACATATACTGATATGTATTTATGTAACATGGCTTGTATATTTATGCGTTTATGTGACTGTATATTGTAAGTAGAAAATCAATACTGTATATACTTACAGTATATGATGTTGTATATTTATGTGATTTTATACTATCATCTGTGTTAATGCCCACTGAGTATTTGGGTCAGATTAGCATATTGCATTATACATTTATTATTTGTGTTTACCATGGTAGCTGCAACGCGGCACTATCATTCAAGACCAATGTGTCTATTGGGACAACAAAGGATATCTTATCTTAACTGAATTCAAGATGTCATTATTGGATATCTGTATTCATAAATTCCTGGATTAATATTATGAGATGAAAATAGTATTTCTTAAGGGAAACACCCACAAAACTCCAGTGGGAACTATGGCTACTGACTGAGGAGATAAGAAACAAGAAAAACACTCAACTAATCAATAACGCCGCTGTGTGTGCTACTCTCTTGCTTAAAGCTTAAAGTTAAAACCAAAAGATGTACTTCTTCTACAGCTGTTTCTCAATGACTCATTGCCTGCCCACATGGCCATGCACATTAAAAATGCAGGTCTAGTAACTCCAACAGTCTGACAAAAACCTATATCCATCTGCTATCCCTCTGTAGTGACAAGGCTTACTCATTTGTCACTGAAAACAAGGTACTCTCATTAGGGCCAGAACACTGTGATCATGTTCACTGCTGTGTTTGTGCCTCAAAAACTGTTGGACTGGTTCTGCCTGGAAAGACCACTGACGTGCCACTTGTTTGTAAAGTGCCACTGTAGCATCTGAGCAATTTCAACCTACACTCTGCAGGCCGTGCCGCTCCCTACAGATCAATACGCAAGTCAGGTAAAAGGAGAGGCTGTGTTGTGCTTCTTTATTATGTAGTTTTAAAGGTACATAGGGCACATTGATCAAATGGCTTGCACTTGTGGTCCAAGGAAGCTATTTGAAAGATCATTAGATAATTGCTTGTATTTATCTCACCTGAAAGCTATAAAGTACTCAGGCTTCCTTATGCACTTCTGCCTGCAATTTGATGGCAAAATTACAGATGCTGTCTGTGCAGTTGAATTTATGCATGGCTCTTTCACACCGACCACAAGCCTCTTTTGTCCTCACTCCCCAAATTAACTTAACTTGTGCATTACAGATGCAGAGAGTGTAATCATTATGGATTCAAATGGAGTCTGCTAAACAATTAGGCTTATGATTACAAGGAGTCTGAATAGGAGCTACAATAGCTAACGTTGGCCCGTATCGGTCCACACCATACATCACTGTGTTGGATGCTTTAAATTTATTGCATGGTAGCATGGGATAAAAAAAAAAGTCAGCTATATGAGTCATTCATCAATCAACTGAAAACCTATCAGATTTAATAAATGATTTTTATTCTAGATAAATGAAAGAAAAATAATATATAGCATGGGGATGTTATCTTAGAGTGTGGGGAATTGTGATTTTTTTTTTCCTTTTAATTCATTTATTTAAGAGAAAGACGAAATACAATAAAGGTAGAGAAGATTTGACTCATGTTAATGGAAGATTTTCCCAGTTTTTGGTGCAGAACCCAAAATATTTTAGGTACAATGAAGGTGAACAGATGTTAAAGGGGTCATATTTTGCTAAACCCACGTTTATTAGTCTTTGGTACATGTATTTGTGTATTTGGACCCTAATAGTTCATAAATTTTGAATTTGAACTCTCCAGGTGCTGCAAAGCTATCTTTATATTAATTTCAGCAAAAATTGAACGGATTTCTATTACCCGTTTCAATTCCTTCTTAATTTGTTATGTATTATAACTACGCCATGAAATTTACACATATAAGGTCAAGACTTCCGACGAACATTTCTCCGAGTACGACATAATTGTTTGTCAGCAGCAGCGGTTGCAGTCCATACTGAAAATACGTCTAAACTTCGAGCCGATTACCTAAAATGTTCAGTTGTTGGTTGTATTAATGAACTCAAGTGGCTGAACAGAACAGAGCAGCACAGCCAACAACCTGAAGGGGCGGGGTCATGTGCATTTAAAGGGCCAGCGCTCAAAATGACCTTTCTGGTGTCATTACTCAGAAATAGGTTTGAAGATGGACCTGTGGAGTTGAATTAATGAAGAATTCAGATCCAAGCATAGCATTTACAGTTTATGTAGACCACAGGGAAATGTTTTAAAATGCATAATTCCATTAAAAAAAGCAAAATATCACTCCTCTAAATCAACATAGAAACCATTTAAAGTTAAATTAAGCTTTTTGCTTATTTGCAATTTTCATCTAATTATTGTAATGTGTTTTACTTTTTCCAGTGTTTTGTACACAGACGCAGTGATGGTAATGGTCATAGATTATGGGAAATTATTTACTTTTGTATTAAAAAACTTAAATCTTCAACAAACTAAGGGAAACTGCTGCAACAAGACAGCACTTAAGCCTTCTGAAAACTCAGCAATACATTGGTTAATCCTCAAAATATGCAGCTGAGCATGATTATGACACAGTGGTGAGGACATTATGATAATTATAAGCATAGTGGAAGCTTTACATGGGAAAATAGCAAATACACGAAAATTTTAATACAACTGATGACAATGACATCCATTTTATTGATTTGCAAAACAATGCTCGGTGTCTTCTAATATTTAGTTGATTGACATTAAATTGATATGTAACTGTGAAATATATCTGACCATTTACAAATTATGCTAAAAACTACTTTTTGGGAGGTACTGTTAATTGAACTAGGTCCTCTATTATATGTATGTTTTTGTTTTGTAATTGTGATGAATGGTTTTTAGTTGTTGTTTGTGTTGTTTTGCTTTATTTTGTGTGTGGGTGCTTTTGGTAATTTGTGTTTTGCAGTATAATGACAATTGTGATGGGAGTGGACACCAGGAAGAATAGCGATGGCCTAAGCCAAAGCTAATGGAGATCCAAATAAATGAAAATGAAATTTTATGGTACTTTTTTGCACTACATATTTGAGGTTTATACTTGACATCTACAGGGTGGGGAAGCAAAATTTACAATATTTTGAGGCAGGGATTGAAAGACAGTGTATGACCAATTAGTTTATTGAAAGTCATGACAATTTATTTGCCACAAGAAAATTTACATCATAGAAAATGTTTTTATTCTATGTGTCCTCCTTCTTTCTCAATAACTGCCTTCACACGCTTCCTGAAACTTGCACAAGTGTTCCTTAAATATTCGGGTGACAACTTCTCCCATTCTTCTTTAATAGTATCTTCCAGACTTTCTCGTAATAGTTTTGCTCATAGTCATTCTCTTCTTTCCATTATAAACAGTCTTTATGGACACTCCAACTATTTTTGAAATCTCCTTTGGTGTGACGAGTGCATTCAGCAAATCACACACTCTTTGACGTTTGCTTTCCTGATTACTCATATGGGCAAAAGTTTCTGAAAAGGTATGGATAATAGTGTTAGGTATGATTATGACATCAATATATGTTTGGTTTCAAAACAACTGACGTAGTGCCTGCTGAGAGAAAACAACTAAATGTTCATTGTAAATTTTGCTTCCCCACCCTATACATTGTCCCAACCTCACCAGATAACTTTTGCCAATGTATTTCAAACACAATACTGTAGACATTAATTGAACAAAACAGTGACTCTGTGAGTGTCTGGGAAAGACATCAACAAGCATCCCTAAGAAACAGCAAAAGGCCTAGCAGTCAAGCAGCATTGGATGCCTTTTGCAATCACATTTGGGCCCTACCGCAACTCTCATTTGGTGAGATCAATGCTGCAATCAGCTGCAAACCACCTCAGACGTACACAAGCACACACTAATTACTTTTTAACCTTTTTGTTTTACTTTTTTGTTTTAGTTTGTTTTCATTTAGTTAATCTGGGAAGAAAAATAGATGCGTCCCTCCGGCCACTGCCTGATGTCAGCTGTGAAAATTAAATACTGAATTTAATTATTGGTTCAATTAGTTTACACAGATAAGGCATCGATGGAGAGTGGAAGAAAGTGAACGGATAATGACATGTGTGGTGGAGTGTGGCTGCGTCTGTATGCTGGGTAGGTGGCGGTCAAGACCCTCCGTTAAACCGTGCAGATGCCTGTTGTGTGGTTTGTGTGATGCTGTATTCCATGCTGACCATGTCATAGGATGAACAGACAATGGGCCTCATACAGCCTCATACAGCAATATATTATATTTTCAATCGGAAAAAGTAAGTGAAGCTTGCTAATAACCCAGTGGCACAACACTTTGCCCCTTGTGTAAACTGACCCCCCTGCCTCATAGACAGCAAGGGAAGCTCGGCTTCCTCTAAAATTACGAAAATTAAATGGTTAAATATGTACGGTTGTGTTGACATTTCATTGACTAGAAATGTGTTAGAACACGTTCATCTGAAAGACGAGTTCGTTCAGAATCAGCTTTATCACAAATCAGTGGACTCGACGTTGTTCCCTTCTCATACATTCCCGTTGCGCTGTTTTCTCATACGATCTATGGTCAGTGCATTTGTCTGTAGACACCTGTACGCCTGTAGCACTTCAATGGGACTGAGTGGAACAGTTTTTTTCATTGCCTCAAAACTGGACGGTAATTGGATAAATGCCATAATGTTGTCCCGCCCCCGGACACCCGGCATCTCTGGGGGTGAATGGAGCTGTGGGCGGAGCTTGGCCGGGCTGGACACTGGGCTTCCACGTGTTGATTGGAGGATCGGTTGAAAGGCTGAATCCCGTTTGATTGACAGCTATTTTGAGATCTACTCCTTCACTTGACAGAGTTCAGTTTAATATCGTCTGCTTGTGAAATCGAGAGAGAAACTACTACGAAATGATTGTTCATTTCTTGCACTGTAAATAAAACAGACTCACTGTACTTCCTTGTTTCAATTTAACATCATTTCAGCGTTTTCTTGTTTACTTGGTACAATAAGGTCACTGACCATTTTCTTAAAAAGGAAGGGAAGGCCGAATTTATGTTTAAATAACTTGACCATTTTTTTATGAAAGCCGACAACGAGCTTCCCCAGTCTGAAAGACGAGCAGCCGCCACTGCTGCCTACCTAGGGATTCATTTAGAGTCTTAACTGCCAATCTTTCGAAAAACTTTTAAAAAATGTGTTTTAAAAAAATGCAAAGAACATATGTCAAATTTGACAGGGCTGAATAGCCTCCAAGAAATCAGCTGCAGAAGACAGAATTCCTGGTATATCTATATACACGCTGTGGTATAAGAAAAAAAAAAAAAAAAAAAAAAAAAGCTAAATGAATTCTAGATGCATCAAATCCTCTTACCGTCCAATCTGCTCCTACCCATCTGTAATGAATGACTGTAAATGGAACAGGTGTGGCTGGTTACTTGTAATTAGGATTAGACCACACCCACTAGGCACCATAAAAGGGCAGGTTTTGTGCCGTGTGCAAACAGCTGACTTTCAGAGATGCAACCAAAAAAGGGGTAAGAAAAAGAATTTTAGAAGCAGCAAAATCATCATACTTTCAAATCAAATCAAACATGAAAACGCAGTCTTTCAGAGCCACTACAAAACAGCAGAAACACAACAGTGGAGACACATATCCTTAGCCTTGTAGTGTAATTGCCTAAATCCCATTTTGAGAACTGCATTTCTTTGCTCTCCTAACACTGCTGATTCATTGCCTATGACCTGAAAAAAAAGACCAAAAAAAAAAAAAAAAGGGGGGGGGGGGGTTGTTCAGTGAGTTCAGTCCAATTCAACATAAAATAATCGGAATTACATTGTATTATGTGTTTCTGTGTTCTTTCTGGGCTCTAATGTTTTTCTCTTGGCGAGAGTGCACTGAGCCGAAATGTCTCTCCTGGCTGGAGTAAGAGCAAAAATAAGACATCATTGGTAAGTCCCATAAATCCATGGGTACTAACAAAATAAAAGAATATGCATAATAAAAACAAAGCTGAGAGAAATTTTATTTGGATATGGTTTCTTGCATGAGGCCCATTATTCTTAAAACGACAGAGTAAATATTTAAGCCTTCCTTTGATTTGTTCTGACATTTTTAGATGATTTAATGTATATATAATCATCTACATGGTATCTGCAGGTTCAAGGAAACCAAATGTATGACTTTTTTAACACATTTTCAAGGTATTCTCAAAGTTTTTAAGACCTTTGAGTGTCAGATTTGAGGATTAATTATCTTTTTTTTTTTTTAAATTACGTCCTTAATCATAGACTTTTTTTTTTAGGATCCACTGACACCAAGACCTTTATAAGGTTCTAAAAGTTATTAACTAAGAAAATAGAGTTGCGGAAAAAATAATTAGACCATCCCTTGTTTTCTTCAATTTCTTGGTCATTCTAATGCCTGGTACAACTAAAGGTACATTTGTTTGGATAAATATAATGATAACAACAAAAATAGCTCATAAGAGTTTAATTTAAAAGCTGATATCTAGCCATTTCCCATGTTTTCTTGATAATAACCAAAACCACTTAAGTTCTTACATTAATAGCTATGGCATTGTACTGCCAAAAACAGTGCTTTTCGGCATTCCATGTTTTCTTTTTTGTCTGTTTTAGTCACATGATACACACAGGAGTTAGTGCTTGATTGCATAACCATTGTTTTTGATGACTTCTGATGGTGTAATAAATGTTTCAGCAACTGTATATGTACTTTTTTCTTGTAGAAATAAGGGCTATTATGTACTGTGGTTACTGTAGCATCATGAAGCAGAGTGGGAACATTTTACTTCTAGCAACCTGTTATTAATGTTTGTTTTGAAGTCAGCATTTAACTGCATGGGAATGCAAGCCAACAGGGACAGTACTGTTGTTCTTATTAACTTAATATAAGCAACAACAAAAAAAAACAGGAAATGAGAAACACAGGTTTGTATGGCCAAGAAACAATCTGATTTGGAGGAAAACATTTCCCAGAACAATAACAAGTGACATCTAAGTTGGAGTTATAAAAAGATGGAACCAGACAGAGATATCAATAATTTAAAGGCATAGTCATCAAATGGACTGTATTAGTGGTATTATAATCATTTCTCATTGTTGAAATACAGTCGCGGAAAAAAATTATTAGACCACCCCTTGTTTTATTCAGTTTCTTGGTCCTTTTAATGCCTGGTACAACTAAAGGTACATGTGTTTGGACAAATATAATGATAACAACAAAAATAGCTCATAAGAGTTTAATTTCTGAGCTGATATCTAGACGTTTTCTTCAGTTTTCTTGATAATAACCAAAATCATTTGCATTCTACTGCCAAAAACAGTGCTTTTCGGCATTCCATGTTTTCTTTTTTGCCTGTCTTAGTCACATGATACACACAGGAGTTAGTACTTGATTGCATAACTATTGTTTTTGATGACTTTTGATGGTCTAATATTTTTTTTTCCATGACTGTATTTAATTAAACAACTTCTATACACGTCATCATCCCAATATATATTTTAATCTACTTTAAAAACAAGACTATGAGGAAAATGTGTAATAGGCTACATCACATACTCACTTGAGACAACTGACCTTTACAAAATCAACCAGAATGATTTGCATTTCAAATGGTTAAAATTCAGAAGACTGATTGCTTTCAGGGTTTGTACCTAAGTAAGCTTCAGGGTGTTTGCAAAATGTTTGTGTTGAGAGTAATGTTGATTGTGGGTTAAATAAATAAATAAATAAATAAATAAATAAATAAATAAGTTAAAACAATAATTAGAATTCTCAATTTACAATGACAACCTGGCCCAGAGGCTGCACAAAAACAGAGTAAAAAAATATATATAAAAAGGAATGCACCCACAACAAAAAATATTAAACCATTCATAACAGTCGTATGTATAAAGTAAAAATGGTTCAAATGAAGTCAGTCATTAAATGTGTATGAGTGAATGAACTGAGTTTGAGTGTCTGTAGCAGAAAACTGAAATGATGAGTGACCAAACGTGTGCAGACTTTGCAGATGAGTAAGTTAATAAAGCTGCTGGAATGAAGAGCACGACTGGTGTTATGGATGTTTTAACGAGTGAAGATAAGATGGAGTTTGACCAATTAGAGATACAACTGGTTCAATGTGATGTATGATATTTTTGTAATGTAAAAACGTGCTAAAAAATTTGCTCTGATTGTAAAACCTATGTTTAAGAAATTTTGAAAACGATAAATTGACTTTATTATTAAAAAAAAAAAAAAAATAGACTTTAAAAATGAACGATTACACAATGATTAAAGTAATGCATATAATAAAGTTATCTCCCTGCATTTTTTTGGATGGCTTTTTAATTTTTTGTGTTCTTTTTTTTAGTTATTTTCCTGTCTTTTTTGTTTTGGTTTAGCACAATAAAAAGCTAGACCTGTTTTTGATTTTGATATTTCAACTAAAAAAATAATAATACATCTGAGAATTATTGTTTGAAGAAAGTCTGTCACTTCATCAGCTACCAAGCCAGATGGGAAAACTAAAAAGAAGTAGCGATGATGACTAAGGTGGCTGGGGCTTAGGAAAGCACTTTATTTCTTTTTTATTTCTTATGTTCAGTCTCTCCCTGTGCCAGATCACTGTTGTATCACTGGGTGCACATACTAAACAGTGAGAAATACACTTTTTATAATGAATATATGGGGGCAGCCGTGGCCTAGATGGCTGGAGAGTCGGCTTGTGATTGAAGGGTCACCAGTTCGATTCCCTGGACTGGCAGAGAGTTGTTGGCTGATATCCCCCCCCCCCCAACTGCCTGACATGGTAAGTCCACTGCTCCTAGCATGCAGTGTGTGTGATGCATGATATGATGATGGGTTAAAGGCAGAAGACAAATTTCAGTGTGTGGTCCATGTTTATGTATATGACAAAAAACTACTACTGACAAAATAAAGATTCTAATATATTTATCAAATAATAATAATAATAATAATAATAACTATAAAAAAAATACAGCTCTATTGTTTTCACTTCTAACTCTTTGGACACACAAATGTACATGAGGGTTATAGATACAGAGAATCAATAACCGTCCAAGATGTCTCTCCGGGGTGGTTTCCGTGGCAACAGACAGGTGATGGTAGGTATAGTAATAGGCTTCTGATGGCAAAGTGACAGCAGATACTATAGATAAAAGATAGCCATTCTGTCATTCACTGTCATTCTGTCATTCTCCTTTCTTCATCATCCTTTTCTTTTTACTTGCATCGCCAGTCAATAACAACCATCAACACCATCACTAGCTGCCAAAAGAAAGTAGTGAGACTTGCTTCAAACACAATTCAGTATAATTTTTAGAATTGAAACCTACATTCACCATCTTCTGACAAAAAAAAAAAACAAAAAAAAAAACACAAACTCACACACATGAATGGTCATTATCACATGCTTCCAACTCAAAGAATCAATACAAATAGGCCAGATTTTCTGCCTGGATAATGATATATTTAATGACCTCCCTCCCTTTCCTTCTCTCTCTGTGTCCATCACATACATGGTTCAACACATGGATGAGGACAAAAACTCTCCTCAGCGCTGACACTGGCAAACACAGCATACCTACAAGGAGTGTAATACATTTTGCATTCATACATTTTCTATTCCCAAACTGTCTCTGCTGCATCTGTTTCCTCAAAGACATAACATACGTGTTTGCACTTTCTGCCCTTAGTGCTCTTGCACAGAGTTGCGTGACTGTCTACGTGTGTGTGTGTGTGTGTGTGTGTGTGTGTGTGTGTGTGTGTGCTAGCCTGCATGGATGACTCTGGAACAACATTTCGGCATGTATATAAGAGTGTGTGTCTGAGTGGCACATTTTTTGTGGCAGCTGTACAACAGGGCTGAGGGCTACAGAAGAAAACTGACTGATTATTCTGCTGTCGCTGACAGTAAATCAATACACCCCATCATACCCACACACAAAAACACTCATCCACTCCCGATATAAACAACATAAACGCATGCATATCAGATGCATGATGCATGAATGCACTTTATAACTACATCACTCTGTCCATACCAACACCCCACTTGGCTGGGGCTCTTCTCAATTACTGAACACACACACTTGTTTCACTATCCCTGTGAGAACACGCATTGACATAATATATTCCCCCGCCCTAACTGTGTGCCTAAACCTGACCTAGCCTTAACCTCAACATAATGCTAACCTTCACCCTAAAAATCAAGTGTTAACCCTCAAAAAGCATGCTTTATCTCAATCTCTAAAATCCTCATGAGTAAGTGAAAATTCAGGTCAACGTCCCCACCAGGATATAGGAGCAAACATCTACACACCCCCTCTCTCACACAGGGCCTCCTGAGAGTGCTGGTGGGCATGGCTGATTGACCCTGCCTCACCAATCTGCCCAGCTCTCTGCCAGAAAATCAACCAATTAAAAGATGCAGGCGCCGCAGCGACACTGGGGGGAAAAAGCGGTGGAATTGTGGGTAACAGCAGCTGCGATGTTGAATTGGGAAGCAGCTGTGAGTAGCTGACCTGACAAGACAGGACAGTCGAGCTTTCTCTTTCTGTCTCGTCTACACACACTAAATAGAATACTGAAGCTTTGGCTGTTAGAGTGTTTGATGTACCCTTAATTTTTGATCAGCTTGTGTCGTGACAGAGATTACTTTTTAAAAAAATGCTCAGCAGATTATCTTTTTACACACAATTACTAAAAAGTACTTCTGAACTACCAAGTACCGAGACACTTTTAAAAGCAAATAACAATTAGTGAAAGGGGAAAGTGTGGAAACGACCAATTGAACTACTTCACTGAACCTTATCTAGGTAGCGGATTCAGAAAGGGTTTCTGAAAATAAACACATAAAAATAAATTTAATAAAATAAAAAAAAAAAAAAAAACATGCATGTAAAAATAAAGAACCACTTTAATTTAATCCAAAGCAGATATGAGCAAAGGTTTTTGTCCTAATTTTCATTATCTTTTAATTGGCCAATTATTTATTTATTTTTTTTCCTATTAGTAATTTAGTTTATGAAATGTCAAAAAATGACAGTACTATAAAAAGCATATATCGCCTCTGCAAAACAGAATGCTTTGCCTTTTTAACACCCTTTAACTACAATCTGTTCCATCTATTTTTTTCCGTCACGACACACAGTATATACAAAAGTATGCGTACCAACCAAGTCATACTTAAACAATAGTTACTAAAAGTTTTAAGAAGTCATTTGTGTGAATACCAGATTGTGTACAAATGCTTAAAATGCACTAAACTGATTGTTAGCAGTCTGCTGTGCTACTGTAAAGTTCAACTATGCTGTGAAAAGTCACACATTACAAAGAATCTCAAAATTAGCCTTTTTCCAGAAAGTAAATAAGAAATTATACACAGTGGCTAAAAAGTGTGAATGGTATAAAACCATCCAAATATGTGTGCATAAAAACTCAGATCAACCTGGCACACAATGGGAATGAACCTAGAAAGGCTGGCCCAGATTGTCTACAGCTGTGCTTCCCTGTACAGTGAAAGACTCTAAGTTCACAGGCTACACACCACGCCGGTGTAATGTACCCTGACCCGCCAGAGGATGTGTCATTTTCTACTATATCACCTGCAACAACAGCGTAGGAATCCAATCGAGGCCAAAGAGGGCTCACACAAGCTTTTATTATCCATCACCGTGAGTTTCATTACATGCAGTCAAACCTCATTCCAAGGCACTGGACAGACACTTAAAATCAGAACTAGCATCACTCTTACTTACATGTGCTGGGAAAACTCAGGGGCTTCATCATTGACGTTAGCCATGCGGATCCGTACTGTGGTCGTGCCGGTGCGGGGTACATCCCCCTTGTCGATGGCCATCACCACAAACTCATACAGATGGTTGGATCGCTCAAAGTCCAGAGGACCCGCGGGGAAGATGGTCCCGTGAGGAGATATGGTGAAGTCCGGACTCAGGGTGTAATAGGTCAGCTCTGCATTCTCTTCTGAGTCGCAGTCACTGGCCGACACTAAAGAAAAAGAACCCAGTAAATCTCTACAGCTGTACCATGCCCTTATCCATCCTATCAAAATCTGCTGCAGCATGTTACACACTGCATTCACTGTAAAAGTAAAAGTATTAGGGGTAATTTCAGACTAAATAAATAAATAAAAAGGAAAGTAAGAAAATCATCAATATATAAGGAGTTGTTGCTAATAATTTGTAGATTTCCAGAAGATGGATATGACAGAACTATAACATAAATCCTAGCATCCGAGTTATGTTTTTACCTAAAAGTGACTGAAGCATAACTAAAACATAAAATGATACAAGGGCAGTCCATTTCAACGTGTTTGCAATATTTTCTAAAAGCATGTATTTATTCATTTATTTTTGGTTGGGTCATTTAACCCATAAAAACCCAAACAACCACTGGCAACCAAAATCATCTACCTGTATAAAATGTTGAATAACTTCTAATCCACTAATCCTATTAATACATGTCAATAATTGGTGTGAAATACAGTTTGTCATCTTTCCATGGTCATCAGATATGACCCATTTGGACGTTCAGAGGCTCTGTAGTGAATGTGGAAACACAGTCATCTTCTACAACATTGATTCACCAGTAAAACCCACTGAGTTTGATTAATGACAGTGAATGGACACATTTGTTTTTATGTTCAGTTAATGATAAATCTTTTTGAAAAAGTCACATTTTCTTCAGTTTTGTCTGTTTCTGATATGACAATGAACTTTCATCTGAGTTTTTATGAACATCTACATGATCAATTAATTAAATATGGGAAGATACCCGATTTTTATAGAAGAAATGCCAAATACAAAGAATAATATTATAATAAATGGTAATAAATCACTTAAAAAAAAGGTTAAGTAGAGAGATTTTTTGTTTTTTTTTTGGAACTACCACAAAAGTAACACTGGATCTTTATGGGTTAATATAAACCCAAGCCAGTAAGGTCTGTAGGAGTTTTATATACAGTATATACAGGGTGGGGAAGCAAAATTTACAATATTTTGAGGCAGGGATTGAAAGACAGTGTATGACCAATTAGTTTATTGAAAGTCATGACAATTTATTTGCCACAAGAAAATTTACATCATAGAAAATGTTTTTATTCTATGTGTCCTCCTTCTTTCTCAATAACTGCCTTCACACGCTTCCTGAAACTTGCGCAAGTGTTGCTCAAATATTCGGGTGACAACTTCTCCCATTCTTCTTTAATAGTATCTTCCAGACTTTCTCGTAATAGTTTTGCTCATAGTCATTCTCTTCTTTCCATTATAAACAGTCTTTATGGACACTCCAACTATTTTTGAAATCTCCTTTGGTGTGACGAGTGCATTCAGCAAATCACACACTCTTTGACGTTTGCTTTCCTGATTACTCATATGGGCAAAAGTTTCTGAAAAGGTATGGATAATAGTGTTAGGTATGATTATGACATCAATATATGTTTGGTTTCAAAACAATTGACGTAGTGCCTGCTGAGAAAAAACAACTAAACGTTCATTGTAAATTTTGCCTCCCCACCCTGTATATAAAAAACTATACAAACAGTGACTTTAAAACCCCTTACATGTTTAATAAACTCTAATCTATGCCATTTGAGATAATATTTACTCAGTTTATATGTTGCCTCCTTGTTAAGAATAGCAGTAATAGTTCCTAGGCATCCCCTGATCGCTCTGAAGACCAGAGAAAATAAAATCAATTCATCAATACATAATACATTGCCGAGTGGATCCTTTTTAAAGCCGTGAGCCACAAAGGTGGTTTGACCCAAAAGCTGAAGTCAGCACATTAACATGGTCACAATAACAAAGCTACAATAGTTATTGGCATTGAATAAGCCAGCAAATTAAAAATGTAACTTGTTGATGTCAGTTAGAGGAAAGTTGGAGAACACCAGAGCTGGTACAATTTATCCTTAAGGGAGTTAAATGGTGATTGTGCTCAGGGCAGCAATAAATGGAAAAAAAATATCAGGGAATGAGGGCTACATTAATTCTATTCCCTGTTATTAGACAATAGATCTAAGTGACAGAGGTTGTGCAGTAACTGACCTGTCCTATGAAAACACACATTAACATGACCATAGCATCTAAATGGGTTTTTCTGTCAATGTGAGCTGCTTTGTTTAAGAACTTGTACATATGCTTACACTGACCTATACATGTACAAACAAAGCAAAGAGACACAAGGTGTGACACATGAATAAAACATGAATTTGAGGAACACAAGAAAATTAAGCTTTTACTGGTTTAAATTTTCCCACTGATTGACTACACAGTCGACCAGGTATATTAACTTCAGTGGGTTTAGCACATTTACGTTCTCCTAGGAGGCTGTGCACTGTACCCCACTGTAGTTTAATTTAGTAGCAGTTTATTCAGTCGTTAATTACTTTAAACAACAAACAAAAACAACATATTCATTGTTCCATACACAAAAGGGGTTAGGCTTAAGTTAAGACTTATTTTGCCTAACCCTATTTACAATCAACACAATGTTTCCACATGAAAACAAACAAAAATTCAGTGTAATCATTGCTAAATATACAACAGAAGAGAATACATATTTAATTTTAATTCAGGTAAATCATGTCCTTATCTCAACTCCCAATATTGACCCTAGTCTTTTAAACACAAATTTTCTTTAGTCAAATCTGAGCTCTATATTTTTGAATAACAGTTAATTTGTACATCTTTTTAAAAGTTTTAATTTTTTTAGACTGTTTGACTCAATCTTCCAGGCCATTCCAAAGATTAACCCCTAATTTGACCCACAATAGTCTCATCATAAATACTGTAAATCAAGGGAATCAAACATGCGGTCTGTGGGCCAAAACCCACCCATCAAAGATTAAAATCTGGCCTACTGGAAAAATTTGTGAAGTGCAAAAATTACACAACTTCTCTATTATTATTTTTTTTTATTAATTTGTCTCAAACTTTGAAGTAAAAATAAGGAAAAAGAACTAAAAAAAAAAAAACAACAATAAAAGCAAGAAGCCACTTCCATATGCACCCATCACTGGTCATTAATCACAAAAAAATAACGAAATACAATACATTTAACATAAGTGTATATATGAATGAACTCATAGATACAGTTTGAGAAGGGACAGAAAGAAGCAAATGCTTATCTCGTCCGGTCCCTTCCTTACTTTCAGTGTCAGATTCAAATCCAAATATATTTCCATCATCGGCTATTTCCATTTCCAAACTCTAAAATTTTAACAATGTTAATGCCTGTTACAAATGTTTCGTGGCTTTGTAGATCCACTGTGAACTGTAAGTTGTAATGTGCATATATAAATGATAAGTTATAGCATAATATTGATAACATTAACTTTTTTCTCTCAAGAAATTTCAGATTGTTGTGGTTATTCACATTTGTTTTTTTTTTATAAAGGATAGTTTGTAAATATAAACATTTTCACAATTTAGTTTTACATTTTTACACTAAAAGAAAGATAAATTTTAGAAGTTGTCCTTATTTATAAGTTACATTATTATTTTAGTGGTTCAGCTCGACTGAGATTATATTTGGCTGTAGGTGGCCCCTGAACTAAAAGAGTTTGACACCCCTGATATAAATACTGTAAACCACACAAGTTGCATCTCTTTCCACAACACTTTTAGTTTACAGGCAGAAGATCACTGCATTCCTGTATTCACATGAGATCTGAGGACTGTCTTCACCTCAGAACTCACTCACGGCCTTATGGCTCGGGGCTACAGCAGCGGCAAAACTTATAGTATCGTACAAAACTGCAGATAACATGAGATGTAGGTAAGAGGGTGCAAACACATGATGAATGGTGAGAAGCCGAATCATTTTTCTTTCAATTAGCGATGTTGACGCATACTAGAGATTGGTGTCAAGCCCTGCTCTGAGACAGTAACATGTTGGGAGTTTGAGTGGAATGGTTAGGGGGTTACCCTTCAAACTGAAACACAGGTGCCCTAAGGTGAGCCCACCAAGAACAGAAACTTCTCCTGCAGCTGAATGTGGATCAAGACAGGAGCGCAGCGGTCCACAGATTTTAATTAATTGATATAATTGGTGGAGGATCTGTCAGAGAACAGAGCAGCTCATGACAGTGCTGCATGCTTCATATTCGGTATTAGTTCATTAAAGGCTAATTGTTTTTTAATGTGATCAAAATCATCACCGAAGCGGATGCCAATGGATTTTCTGCTAAAAAAAGAAAAAAATAATAAATAAAAATTGTGTGGTGTATTGTGTTGGATTGACAAAATTCATAGTTGGGTGCTCTCCTTGTTCTTTGTATGTGTTTATTACGGAAGGATTTAAACATGACACACCATCTGTATTCTTGCCATGGCCTGTGACTAAACTGGAAAAAATGTGCTTCTACCACCGTCGTGCATGTTCGGTTCTATAGGACAAGGGGAATAATTTATTTGCACAGCACGCATTGGAAGGTCTGTCATTTTGCAGCATTTCGGTTTCTACATCACACATTGGGAATCTGTGGAGCCGGGGCTCGCTCAGGCTCAAATTGATTGCCTTGCTAAAACTGAAAAGACCACCGGGGATTTGAATAAGCATATTTTCTGCTAACAAGAACATTTCACCATCAAACTCTCAATTCTCCAATTCACCTTACATTGCATTTGGCTCATGTGCCCATGTATACACACAAAAACAAATACGCACAAACATGTATGCGGATGGATAAAAATAAGCACACACACTCACTCATGCAAACACTTCTGTCTGTTTTCTTCATCTTAAACATTGTACTTGTTTATTGCCACGGAGCCTTGGGGAGACTCTTAACACACTTCATATTAATAGTTTAATCTAAGTATCAGCAATAAAATCTCTCTTGAAAGAAGGTTCTTTTAACTCCATCAGTGTTTGTTCATTACATGTTTTTCATTATTTTAGTATAAATTAATTCTTGTTCTAACATATTAGATTAAACTGATTGTGCAGTGAAGTATTGTAGCATGTGTTGGTGGAAAGTAGCTTTTAGTACTTATTTCTTAATCCTGAACGACCATTAGACCGATTAAAATCAATTGCAGTTGCCCTGAATAACAAACTGAAAGAAACTCAATTGTAACATCTTTGTTAATTTTGTGTACGTACAATCTCTTTGCATATTCAGCTGAAAAGTACAACTACAGGGTGACACAAAAAAACGGGAACTTTTTAACAATCCAATAAAACCAAGAGTGATGGAAGAAAAATATTTTATTCATAGTAACTGAAACCTTAAAACATGCCATTTAAGAAACAATCATGGAATTTTCATTTTTTAAAAAATTACTTCCTGTAGATGGTGTCCTCCTGCACGAATGCATTCTTGAAATCTGCTGTTGAGATTCCTCATTGACCGCTGCAACATCTCAGCTGGGATACTGTGAATTTCATCCTGAATTCTCTGTTTTAACTCATCCAGAGTTCTTGGTCGAGTCATGTACACTTTACTCTTGAGATAGCCCCACAAGAAAAAATCACAAACGGACAAATCTGGCGATCTAGGGGGCCAGGGAACGTTACCGAATCTTGAGATCACACGGTTACCGAACAATTCTCGCACAGCCGCCAATGGTTACTAAAATGGGGGTGTGCTTACTTGCTCAAGGTCACTGTCTTGCAGTGCTGCCACTTGCTCATGTCTGCCAATACGCACTTCTAAAATTCCTGTTTTTTTGGGTCACCCTGTACAACAGAGGCATTCAGCGTGTTGAAAGTTTTCCTAGGTTTGCATTAGTTTACCTTACAAAACACAAATACTATATTTATTTAATGGACTTGAGGAAGTTGGCTTAAAGGAGTGATATTTTGCTTTTTTTAATGCAATTATGCATTTTAAAACATTTCCCTGTGGTCTATATAAACTGTAAATGCTGTGCTTGGGTCTGAATTCTTCATTAATTCAACTCCACAGGTCCATCATCAACCCTATTTCTGAGTAATGACACCAGAAAGGTCATTTTGAGCACCGGCCCTTTAAATGCACCATGACTCCACCCCTTCCAAGTTTTTGACAGTGCTTTCTGTCCCGTTCAGCCACTTGTGTTTGCTAATACAACCAACAACTGAACATTTTAGGTAATTGTCTCGAAGTTTGGACATATTTTCAGTTTTAACTACAACTGCTGCTGCTGATAAACAATTATAGCGTACTCGGAGAAATGTTTGTCGGAAGTCTTGACCTTATGTGCAAATGTTGTGTTGTAAATAGCTATAAAATGTAACAAATTAAGACGGAATTGAAACGGGTTGTAGAAATCCACTCGATTTTTGCCGGAATGAATATAAAGATAGCTTTGCAGCACCTGGAGGGTTCAAATTCAAACTTTATGAACTATTAGGGTCCAAATACACAAATAAATGTACCAAAGACTAATAAAACTGGGTTTAGCAAAATATGACCCCTTTAAGTCTAAAACCTTAGATATCTACAAGTATCTTGAAGAATATGGTTCCCAAAGTTTGACTGTCTAACATGATGATAGGAGAAAAATATTAATTACTACTGTGAGTGTGAAAGTGACCATTTTCTGTCTAAATTAGCCACATTTTTACAGTAGCATCATACATGTCCTGCTGAAATCAAAATGAATTGATATTAAGTGATTTTTATGAGTGTTTCCGGTGCACTGTTTACAAGCAATGGCGTTTTTTGAGGTTGCAGCTGAAATACAGCTGTTTCTCTGACCTGTGACGAATGATAAAATGATGAATAACCTCTCACCCGGTGACAGTGGGTAGAAAACGAACGGCAGTACAGGTCTGAACCGACTCCAATCTCATGCAGTGGCCAAACACATGTCACATATGAGTCAATATTTAATTTACTAAGTACAGATTTGTACTCTTCAGAGCACCGTTTGAGCCTTTATTTATCAGTAAGTCCTTCTGTATTCTTGAATCAGCATTGTTGTGTTGGCACCAATACATGAAGAGGGGGTTGAGAAGGAAGGAGGGGGGGGGGGGGGGGGGGGGTCAGTACATTTCTGCCTGCATTGCCCATGTCCTTCTGGCATATAATGATTTTGTACTGAAGATGGAATCTGCAGGAGCCTCAGATCTCTATGGAAAGTGAGATAATTGGCTTGCTCGGTGCTCTGCAGTATTTTCCAAGTTGGCGTAGTGCACATTTGTCCACTCTCATGATGGAACTGATTATGGAATTACTAGCACATGATTTAGCAAAACGATGCTGGATGCTTATTTCTTCTTGCTCATTTAATTTAACTCTGTGCCTTTTAACCTTTTTAATCACACAGAACGGAGAGAAGAAGAAAAAAAAAAAAAAACATCTTCATTTTTAGCTGTCTGCTTTAACTGCATCCAATTTAGAACTGTAGACTTTGGAATTAATTGTATGTATTCTGTCAAACATTTCTGCATTTTTGCTTTAAACAATTATGAAATGTAATTAGGAAAACTAAGAAGTCTGTGGCAGTAGTGTTGCCGTATGTGAGCCATCTGACATCCCCCCTCAGTAAGTGGAAAGTTCATTAATTGTATAAATCTGGAAAATACACTGTATGAATACATAGAAGAGTTTCTAACACTGCTTTTATCCAGACATAGGGTCTGTAAGTACCCGCCAAAAATCACTGGTACTAAAATGTTCACCTCAACTTTCAATGCTTAGGTCCAATCCCAGTTCACCCCTTGGCCCTCCCCTTTACCCCTACCCTGGGGAGCCACTACCAATTGTGGACCCCATGGAAGGTAAACATTGTGGGCCCTTCAGAAAATTAATTATCTTTAAATCTATCATTGGGGGGGGGGGGGGGGGGGGGGTACATACTGTAAGAACTGGAGGTATAGGGGTGCATTTCATGTGCTGTAACTACCACAACGGGTGTGAAAACAAAAGTAAAACTTCACTTCTCACCCCCATCACCCAGACTAAGCTCCGCACATTGGGTGACAGGGCTTTTGCCATCGCCGCCCCCACCCTCTGGAATTCTCTACCCATTCACATCCGGAACTCCGACACACTCACCTCATTCAAAACCCAACTCAAATCCCACCTCTTCAGATCATCATTTGAAAATTGACCGCCCGTTTAACCTCCTCCACTCTCATCTACCTTCTTTTGTGTGTTTTCCTTTTTTCAGTATTTGTTCTTTGATTACCATTTAGTATTAACTTCATATGGTTGGATGTATGTTTGTCCCTTGGTTGTTTATTGTAAAGCGTCTTTGAGTACTTAGAAAAGCGCTATATAAAACCGATGTACTATTATTGTTATTATTATTATTATTATTATTATTATTATTATTATTATTATTATTATTATTATTATTATTATTAACTTTGGGCATCCGACTCCCAGCTTCTCTCTTTTACTGTGGAGCTTATATGACATTTTCACAACTTATAACCTAAACTGCAAAAATCAAAATCGTACCAAGTGTATTTTTCTCATTTCTCATCACATTTAAAATAAGACATAATCACCTAAAGAGTAACTTATAAGCGAAATATAAGATAATTTTCATTTGGTCTATTGGCAGATTTTTTTTGCTTAATTCAAGCAAAAAAAATCTGCTTAATTCAAGCAAAAAAAAATCTGCCAATAGAACAAATGAAAATTATCTTGGTAAGATTAAAATTTTCAAGATCTATTGTCTAAAAATTAGTTCTTATATCTCACAAGTTACTCTTTAGGTGATTATGTCTTATTTTAAGTGTGATGAGATATTTTTGACTAGAAATGAGAAAAATACACTTGGTAACATTTTGATTTTTGCGGTGTGTATCCACTGGGCCCCCTGCAAATTCTGGGCCCCATGAGTTTGTCATGTTTACCCCCCTTTACAGCGCGCCAGCTCCTACCCCTCCATTTTGTGCATTCACGTGAAGGGGTAGGGGTGTCCCGATTCTCGATGAGTCAGAGGGGAAGGGCTAAGGGGGGGAGGGATGTTTGGCCCTCGAAATGGAGATTTTTCAGGACCACACAACAAACGGAGGGGTATGAGAAATTTCCCATAATTCTTTTCAAATCATTGGCAAAATTGAGGTAAACACAGCAAAAACACACAAATGTAGTCACGGAAAAAATCATTGGACCATCAAAAGTCATCAAAAACAGTGGTTATGCAATCAAGTACTAGCTCCTGTGTGTATCATGTGACTAAAACAGACAGAAAAGAAAACATGAAATGCCTAAAAGCACTGTTTTTGTCAGTACAATGTCATAGCTATTGATGTAAGAACTGAAGTGATTTTGGTTATTATCAAGAAAACCATGGAAAATGGATAGATATCAGCTATAAAATTAAACTCTTATGAGCTGTTTTTGTTGTTATCATTATATTTGTCCAAACAAATATACCCTTAGTTGTACCAGGCATTAAAATGAACAAGAAATTGAAGAAAAGAAGGTGTGGTCTAATAATTTGTCCCACAACTATATGTATTTTCTTCATAAACAACTTAATAATTTGATCGTCCGTTTAATGCTGTTTCAATGTGTTATAGATCGCATTTCTGCAGTTTGCGGTTGATAGTCACATAAAGATGCCCAAAGCCCATGCAACAGAGACGGTTACAGCTGCTGACGGCATGGAGAATTCACAAACATAGTTGTCGCATCTGTTAATAGCGGCATCAATGACAGCTGATGATGTAACAGGTTGCAAAGGGTTGTCTCATTTCACAGAGGAATGTTTCAACCCCTACCCCTTGCAACTCTGTTTCAAGGAGTAGTGTCAAGTGCAAGGGCCAAGGGGTAGGGGTAAGGGGTGAATAGGGATTGGGCCTTAATTTACTTAAAGAAAAGCAGTGAACAAAATCCTCCCCAAAAAGGGTAATTTTTAACCCTTAAAGACCCAAAAGGTTGCCAAAAGAATTTTCTCTCTATTTAAGTGATTTATCACCATTTATTATAATATTATCCTCTGTATTTAGCATGTTTTCAATGAAAATCAGGTATTTTCCCAAATTTAATTTACTGATCATGTCGATGTTCATAAAAGTTCAGATTAAAGTTGACTATTATAATATTAGAAATGGAGAAAAATGAAGAAAGAGTGACTTTTTCAACAAAATCCATCATTAACTGAACGTAAACCAAGTGTCTCCATCCACTGTTATTTGCCAAACTCTATGGGTTTTACTGGTGAATCAGTGTTGTAGGAGATGACGGTGTTTCTGAACGTCCAAATGGGTCATATCTGATGACTGTGAAAAGATGACGAACTGCATTTTACACCAATTGTTTACATGTATTGATAGGATTAATAGATAACAATATTTTAGATCGGTAGATAGTTTTGGTCTCCAGTGGCTCTTCGGGTTTTTACGGGTTAAATTTAACATTAACATTTTTCAACATTTCAACCTAAACATTTTTTACATCCTCAGGTCAGTCTTTACTCTTGCATTTCATGTTTTACATTGAAAGGTTTCTGATATATTTTCTGGGCACATCTGCTTTTTTTGTTTTAGGTGGTCAGAACAGACGTACACACACATCACACACCACACATCACAGCAGGGTGAAACTTCTCTCCTCCCATGATGCACCTGTTGACGGCATCAAGCTGAGCCTCCTGCTGTGCCTCCTACAACATACACCTCACTCTCTCATTTATTTTCTGTCTCTGTCACTTGCATTTACAAGCATTTACCATATACTAGTAGATGTGGTGTTACTAACATTTAAATGAAAGTTTTTGAAAATTCCTACAGAATTACATTGTTTTGATATTTCTGAGACCCCCGCCATAAAGGGGACACACACACACACACACACACACATAAATTCATGAGAGCAAATTCATAGAGCAGTGGAGGTGGCCCAGTGGATACAGGTTAGAAGTTGTGAACATTTTGTGTCAGATCCGCTATTTAATAGAGGCATAGAAGCTGGGAGTTGGACGTTGAAAGCATGTTAAGTTTCACCCTCTCTTCATGCCAGCGTTTGTTACGTTAGTTATGGACCACACTCCCATATACATAACTGCTGCCCCCCCGACAAATCAATAAGATACTGAATTTGATGATGGGCCCACAATGTTTAGCTTTCATGGGGCCCAAAATTGGTAGCGGTGCCCCAACATCAGGTTAATGTTTAATATCTTGCAAAATATTGTTATTCATGGGTATTAACACTGGGTAGATAGGTGGCAGGGTGTGTGCGTGTGTGTGTGTGTGTGTGTGTGTGTGTGTGTGTGTGTGTGTGTGTGTGCGTGTGTGCGCGCATGCATGTGTGGTGGTTTGTATGTAAAGCACACTATGCTACATTTCACTGTATGAAAAAGTGCTATATAAATAAAGATAGATGAGAAGATGGAGAAGATAGATAGATAGATAGATAGATAGATAGATAGATAGATAGATAGATAGATAGATAGATAGATAGATAGATAGATAGATAGATAGATAGATAGATAGATAGATAGATAGATAGATAGATAGATAGACAGACAGACAGACAGACAGACAGACAGACAGACAGACAGACAGACAGACAGACAGACAGACAGACAGATAGATAGATAGATAGAAAAGCCACTCATGCAACACAAAAATGATTGACCAGTTTTATCATATGAATGTTTACCTCTTATGCAAGTGATTTGCAGACATCCTGCTTTATTTTAACTAATTATTATTTCTTAAGCGAGCTAACTTTTAACCCTCAAAGACCTAAACAGCCACCAATGACAAATGCAGCGGTAGTAGACGCTTGTTTTTACATTGGGTTAATGGTAGATTTTGTTGAAGTCCCTTTTCTCCAGTTTTCTCTGTTTTGATATAATAACCTTTGAATTTAAAGGTGGATCCTGGAAAAAACGGTTCAGGCAAGCTACATTTTGAAAATATACAAATCAAAAGTCCAAACCCCTTTATTTACACTTCCCCCTGAAGCCACGCCTCCAGAGTACTGGAACACGCAATGCTTGTTTCCGAGGGTTCACGAGTACTGCGCAGCATCAAGCAGCACCCTTCACTCTGGCTTCATTTCCTGTACAAGTGCTCCAAGCCTCTGAGAACACACGATTTGTGCACTATGAGGGGTATGCACAAAGGGGGGACGGGGGACGGGGGGAGGGACAAATGGCAGTTGAGTTTGATAGACACATCACCATTCAATCGTTGCGATGGGACGGTTAAAATAACTGGATGGTGTGTTTTCAGTCCTGTCCGTTCCACTGGTGACTAAAATGTTTTATTTTTGTGTTGGATAATTTAATTAATTGGTTGTAATTGGGGTGTGAAAGGGATTTTAAGCAATTTAGTAAAAAAAATGCTCCAGGAAAACATCTCCTACCCTACTTTTAAGCAGAGTTTTCAAGAATATTTACATGATCAGTAAATATTTTCACTGTAATAATGCAAAATGAAGAAGATAATTACATAAATACAAATAAAATAAAATTAATCATGATGCCACAACAATACTTCTGGGTCTTTAAGGGTTGATATGATTTAAACATAGTAAATAGCAAGCGCTTCAGAAGCACAAACCTTTACCAATGATAGTTTAATTCAACATATCAACACTCCCCTGAGCATGATTATCTCAAATTTTATTTTAGAAGACAATGGTGCAAAGATACCTCTATTCAAACTTGAGACAAATCTATGTGTATCTAATCAAATATTGATTTATTTATTTTTTTTTTTTACCTGTGTTAATTTTTAGTCGCTGCTATCAGGAACATATTGTCAGGATTTCATATTAGATTGTCAACACAAAAACAAACAAAAACTGAAAAAGAACAATGTGTTCATTTGACAGTACGTAATGGCTTAGTGTTAGATAATAACATCCTGCCTGAGCACAGCATTGTCAAAAAACATTCTTGGCAATTTTGGTGCTGCCTGATGTTTTTTTTTAAAAGCATCTCAACAATTCCTTTATATTAAACCTACCACAACTAAACACATCTACTTAAGTAATTTTTCCCACATTTTCTCAAATACAAAATTAGTTAGCGTGAATGGCTGGATGACTCTTGCGGTGCCAAATCATTCCCTTTGTGTTTGCTCAAAATGGATTTATTGAACACAGCCTCTCCCGGTGTTGGATTCATCACGTTGTGTGCCACAGCTTTTCACTGCTGCTTGTTTTGGGCTCGGTGAGTGCTCTCTGCTAATTGTTTCACTTGGCACAAGTTGTTTATTTCAGCGTTTCATTTGTATACAGCATGCCACCACAAAACAGTTGTCACCACTCCGGCCCCTTGAGTTCAGCGGTGTAAAAATCACATCCCATGAGCAGTAAACAAGAGTAAAAAAAAAATAAGCTGTCAATGTCAATATGTCTTTTCACCTACTGTGTGAGTATTGATCTAAGGTGTGCCTACTGCATTATAAGTCCATGAAGTGCAAGTACTATGTTCATAAAACCAAGTTGAATTTTTATTTACACTACCAGTCAAACGTTTGGACTCACCTTCTCATATAAATGACATAAGATGGACTACAGATGGCCAACAAGAGCTCAGCATCATTGGGAACTCCATCAAGACTTTTGGAAAACATTTCAGGTGACTACCTCATGAAGCTTATCGAGAAAATGCCAGAAATGTGCAAAGCAGTTATAAAAGCAAAATGTGGCTATTTTGAAGAATCAAAAATATAAAACATGAGTTATGTCACGCTTTTTTAAACTACATAATTCCATGTGTGTTCATTCATAGTTTCGATGGCTTCAGTGAGAATCTACAATGTAAATAGTCATGAAAATAAAGAAAAAACAGGTGAATCCAAACTTTAGACTGGTAGTGTACATGTTGGATACTTTAAAAAAAAAAAATTAGGACTTTTCTTTTAGCTAAACTGCATACTTAGAAAGACCCAGAATTCTCATTCAGTCCTTTCATTTATGCTGCAGAGTGCTGCCAAGAAAAAAAAAAATAGAATGCATCCGCTTTATTGCCAGTTTCTGCCAAATTTATTTTCTAGTTGTTCAAAAGATGCAACACAGATGTGTAGTTTAATCAGAGCCAAGACTGACTTGGACTGGGTCTAAGGGACCTATTATTTTATTGGACCTTGCACAGGTCCAATAATTTTTTTTCATTACATGAAAATTTTAGTGACGCACAAGAGTAATAAAGTGATGCAGAAAGATATACATAGATAGCCTATGTGATAAAAAAGATATATATTTTATTAAATTAAAAATGTGTAACGTATAAAACATAAACATGTATATTTGACCATTACAAATGTGTTTTTCTAAGGCATATGAAAACACTATGAAAAACATGTGTTCACAAATGTGCACCCAACATTCCTGTTCTAGGGAGTTTAGTTCTTAATTTTGTTTTGTATAAATGACGTCTTTTGTATTACTGAGGGAGAACCAATCATCCTTATCTGTATTGTCTGTGGAGTCACGGACGTGTCGCTGTGTGATTCAATTGTAATTTTCAGATGAATGGATGAGAATGGTGAATTGTTATGTGAATAAATTGTGAACCATGGAAAATCCTAACAAAAAGAGAATTGAAAAAAACAAAACAAGAAAAACATGTGTAATACTACTTTGATTTCTGTGCTGCTTAAAATTACTAGTGTACATTTTGTGCAATTTAAAAAGTTGCAAATGAAATAAAGCTAAAGGAGTTATATATATTTATATATATATATATATATATATATATATATACATATATATATATATATATATAGAGAGAGAGAGAGAGAGAGAGAGAGAGAGAGAGAGAGAGATTGATAGATAAACTGATCCTGTTGATAGCTCTCAGGATTTACCTTATTAGTGTTAGCTACTGAAATAACGTCACAGCCTGAAAGAAAAATCTATTTAATTAAGGAAACATAAATATTATCATTATTATCAATAAGTGTGGGTGTTGATTGTTCTTTGCTATTTCCAAGAGGGAAGCTGTCAGTCAGTACAAGAGTATGTTTGGCTGCGAATGTAATGCAAACAGCATATAGTCCTTGATTATGTGTGTGTGTGTGTGTGTGTGTGTGTGTGTGTGTGCATGCACTCTGCTTAGAACAGAAGGAGGAAATTGTTTTTTTTCCCCTGTTCACGTGGATGTATGAAATGTAAACAGAAACACCACATACTGTATTATATGACAGTTTATTCTTCTTGAACTAAAATAAGTTTCACACCCGTGTTCCAAATTAAAAGCTTGAGTTCTGCTTGTTTGGATAATAATAGTTAAAACTGTTGGTGTCGCAGTCAGGACACTGAAAATAATGTGGCATCAGTGAAACCATCTCCCTGCCTGGGACCAGAAAATGTTTTAGTTTTTTCAAATATACAACACATCCAAAACTATTTTATGTGCTACAGTCAAATTAACAATCTCCACTTAATTTAGCATCTACTAGAAAGCAAAAACACAAATAATAAATTTTTTAATATACTTGTATATAAATTCAAGGATTACAGTGTTGAATTTTTACGTATAGAGATGCTGCATGTACTTTACAGTCATTTTTCTCCTCAGCAAGTGCAAGTGCATTTGATTAACAGTGATGATGAAAGATGTGAGGGTGATTAGAAGTCTGTAACAACTTTGCACTGTAACAGTAAAAACAGCAAAGCTTTATTCGACGAACGCAACTAGAAACTTTTTCACCTGCAGCTGAAGCTAATGAGCACTTACAATGAGGTGTCATTAATAATTTATGTACTGCATGCAGTGTTTTCTCTACTTGTCAGTACTCATTTGTAGCTCTGTTGGTGGTTCCATTTTTAACATATCATAAATAACCTTCTAAATTAAAATTTAAGAATCAATTTGTTTTAAGCTACAAAATGAATGGAATAAAGTGCTTCGAAAATTAATGTGCTGCTTTTTTCGGTTATGCTATTTTAGCCAATAACCAATTTTTTTTTGTTTGTTTGTTTTTTTTAATTTTTTTTAAGATATGTGAAGAATTAGGGTGCCAATGTGTAGCTTTTATGTAAAGTATAGAGGGAAAGTGAGGTGTGAAATGCACTTCTGTTTTGATTTGCTTCCATTTTTTTATTTATTTTTTCACATCCTGAGTTTGCTTTTCTGAGTTAACACGTGCTGTGACAGATCACAGTCTAATAAGCCATACCCACAATAGTAGTTGTTAGCATGTTTGTCACATTAAATATAACTTACACCTTTCCTGTGTTGAAATTGAGATGCTAGAAGTGCTGATGATTTCAGTGTTAACGAGTATCTACGGACCTTCTACACCACTTAAAACACAAATAAAAGAAAAAATTGCCTTCTACAGTATATATCGTATGTTTTTTGTGAAACACATAATGGCTTTAGTAACATATTAAATTTCATTGCAGCCATTTTGGATGTTGGTGAGATGTTTCAGTAGTGAGGAAAATTAATGAATTATTTGCTCATTTGTATTAACTTTATTTGCACATTCTCATTTTCGTGTTAACAGTGTCTATATGTTGAAATTCTTGACACTGTGGAATTTAAATCAACATTTAATTAACGTTCTTTTTATTGCTTGCAATGTTTTTTTTCTGTGTAAAATAGGTCTGTCTTGCAAATGAGACTGTGTCTGAATTAGATTAACCTTTATAAATAAAAAAATAATAATGAAAACAGAAATGGAAATCAAAGAACGAAAAGAAAGTATGGAGTTTTTAGTACTTTAACAATGTTTGCATGCACAAAAGAAAGAAATGGTGAAGAAAATACTCACAAAATAAACTTTTATTCAGCTTTAAGATAAAAGATAAGGTCTACATGCTATGGTGTGGCCAAGGACAAACTGATGCACCAATGTTTTTCGGAGAATATAACTCTATTTATGTTCACGAACAAGAAAAAGCAAACCTGAGAACTTGCATTTTTCAGACCTTAAATGTTTCTACAGTACAGAGGAATAAACTTTTAGAAAAACAACATAACACTGCACAGCACACAGTCAGAAAATGTACCACATATTGCTATGCATCTTATTTTCTTATTTTGATGAAACCAATATTTGTAGAACAACAGTGATTTAGTAACAAAATGACTTTTTTAAAAAATGTTTTTAGCTGTCTCACCTTGAAGCAAAGAAGTTGCTGTTGTGACGGTTTCTGGCACACCGTCCTTGCTGTAAATGGACTGGAGGAACTCTGGGACACAGTCGTTTTCATCCACAATAACCACTCGTACCTTAGAGAAAGAAATTGTGAAGGGAGAGGCAGGAGATTGAAAGAAAGAAAGAAGGAGGAGGGACACAAGAGCAAATGACATTGAACACTTAATCAGACACCATTTTCAATGCAGCACCGTTAAATGCTATACAGGTGGAAAAGAAAAAAATATTAACATCTTATAATTATTTCATCAGTTTTCAGCATAATTTAACTTACTTTAAGGACTTTTCGGATGAGATAAACAGTAAAAATCAAAGCAGCTGAAGTGCAGAAATGAGTCAAAGGGCTACTAATGATGATATTCTAAACTGGATCCACCATTTTCTTTGAAGTAATTTAAAGCCGTTAATAGTCTCTTTTATGAAACACACAGATGTTTATCCTTCCAGAGTCAGCAGAGATGGCACACATGTTTTAAAGGCTGCACACTGACTGGCTAACTCTTAATGAAAAAAAAAAAAAAAAAAAAAATCTGCGCCGTGCTCCTTCAACAGCAATACAACAATCACAGGCACACATCAACCTGAAAGTCTGTGTCCAAAATGACACACTTTGTTTTGCAACATGCTCCGGCACTCAAAGAACACAATAAGCATATTCAGTCAAATTCATACACTGTTTGATTCATAGTAAACTTAATTTGTGCTTTATGCCTTTGGATAATAGGTGCCCAAGAAGCCAAGCAAGCACATCGGAGCATGAATTGTACTCTTTTCTCCAGGGAGGAGAATACAAGTGCAGAGTGCAGCAACTTCACCTTTTACACATTAATGAGACACCCCATTGTAAAAATGCAAAAACGAAAGATTTCTTCATTCATTTTAGTTTCGTCCATGTCTGTCTGCACTCATAAGAACCAAACCTTGATTATGGTACAGTTATAGTGTTCTTTCTTGACAAAAAAACAACAAACAAACATCAAAATTTGTTTCCCAGAAATTCTACGATACACGGAAACCTTTAACGCACATAGAGAAGTTGGATGTCACCCATACTGATGTTTTGTCAGACTGGCCCTTCATTATAGAGAACTTTGGACTCATAGGGACCACTTTTGCTCTATTTGCATGTATAATTTTAAAAGATGTATCCCTCTTCTCTTTTACAATGTATATAATATATGTGGTTGTATGAAGAATTGAAGCCAATCTGCTAAATGTTACAGTGACAGTGTGTAAAGTTTCACTTTCGTTTCACGCCAGCGTTAGTTAGTTTTATGCAAAATGTGAACTGACAGAACTGTGATTTGATTTTTATTGTTTGTTCAAAACTACCTTTCAGGGAAAAGTGCAATACTAATGTTTAAAATACATTTAGTAATATTTTATTTACTATTTGATTTATATCAGCAGAATTATATTATTCCTGTTTTTCTACATTTTATTGTCTCCAAAAATTGGGGGAAAAATGTTCAAAAATTCATAAACGCATTAAAGACATTTTGAGGGGTTTTCTTTCCTCCCGTACCGAACCAAAAAAAACGAACCGTGGCTTTCAAAACCGAAAACGTACCAAACCCAAAATTTTGTGTAACGTTACAGGCCTAATACATACCAAAAAAAAAAAAAAAAACTTGTTTCCATGTTTTCCAAATGCTCTGTACGTCTTGCAGGGCATATCCACCACTGGCATATTCTCTGCACCTATTGCCATGTAAGCAACATCTATATATTGTCCTTGGGAGGGAAAGCTGATCATATGACCGTGAACATGCACGGTCAATATCCAAGAAGAGAAGAGTGGGGTTCAGAAAAGGACAGTATACAGGAAGGAATTGCATCATCATACGAGACTGCGCTACAAATCTTCCTTTCACATGGAGAGAGAACCGGAAGCCAACAATTCGTCAAATGATGACATCCAGGGTCATGGCAGGCCTCAAAAGCCCTCTCTCTTCAGGTGGAACTAGTCTTTCACTCAGTGTGTCAGGACATACAATGAGGTGTCCTGAATTGTATGGGCTGATACTTGGCATGTGGCAAAGGACACTGCTATTGTACACTAGCAGCCCTCTGGATCTGGTAACATAACACTGGCCTTCAGCCTTAAGTCAAGGTTAAAGACTCACCTGTTCACTGCTGCCTTTGACTAAAAGGCTTTTGACTTTTTAAACTTTATATTCTCTTTGAAACTCTGCACTGCAACTCTTACTTTAATATGTGTGTTTTTATCTTTATTTTATTCTGTTTTATTTTTTTGGATTTTATGTGTTGTTTTATTACTCGCTGTTTTTAATCACCTTTTACATGTTTCTTTTATAATGTTTTAAATGTGTTTCTTTTTGTTTCTTTTATTTCAATGTCCTGTGTGAAGCACCTTGAATTGCCTTGTTGCTGAAATGTGCTATACAAATAAACTTGCCTTGCCTTCAGATGTTACTCCCAAATGTCCTCACTTTAGGGAAGTGAATTGAAACAGGCTTCCACTTAAAGACGCCGAAGCCTTCAAGTCCAAGTCAAATTACTAATTATATGTGAAGTGAAGCTACATTTTCAATCCACCACGTGGAGCCACAGCATAGAATAGAGGAATCACATCCAAGTTGCAGCTTACAGAATCTCATCAGTGTTTGGTAATTACCACTGTCAATCACATATTTAACCCTCCTACGTGCCGGAAAACACCTGTGATTAGACAAAGTCTGCACGTCACAGGGTAAATTTTCTACAGCCGACAGCAGAGGCACAGACTAGGTGAAGTCTTGCATCCTCTCAGAATTACAACAAACTGAAAGTTAACTAATAATAAGTGAATTTCTGCCCAGTAACACTAAACATCTATCCACCACTGCAGCTTCAAATGAATATACGATGTAGCCCTTCACCTTCAGGCTTCATTGTTTTAAGAAAAAAACACATTCATTAAAGAAATTATTCCCATTGCATGAAGATGTGTGATATGACAAGGCGTTACAATAACAAGTCTTCACCTGCAAATACTGGAGTTTTCCCTTCTTCACAGTGTCAGAGCTTCTTTGAAATGGAACTCAAGGACTTGATGATTAGTACTCAAACTTACAAGGCTGGTATTTCTGAATCCTGATCTGCAGTTACTGCTGTCTTTGTTTCACGCACTCTGATCACACTGTTTGCGCAAACTGTATCTACAATGGCAACCTCCTCTTAAGCACATGTCTGATGTTTCATGTGCGACCAATGAGTGGATGTTTGTAGATTCTATTAAGTAAATACAAAGAATATGTAAAACTGTCATTATGACAGTAACATGAATGGGATGGATGAAACAACTGCATTAATGTAAAAATGGTTTGTTCTGCCAACAAGACAATACAGTGAAGCTAAAATAAGCATCAGCATTGTCATATTAGCAGTGTACAGGATGCAATTTGTTGCAGGGGATGGGTTTTTACATCCCCACTTCTGCTCAATGAATTTCATCCTCGGGGGGGGGGGGCACAACCAACCAACTGAAATAACGGACAGTTTGTGACTGAGTTTTCTTACACCTATATCCTACAATACTGGCACTAACGTTCACCTGAACCAAACTGTCGGCAGTCTCAGAATTTGTGAACGTCCCCATGCACTGGGGCACCGTAAATTGGGGGGTGGGGGGGTAAAACGTGACAAATTCATGGGGCCCAGTATTTGTGTGTCCAGTGGATACACATTAGAAGTTTTGAAAACTCTGTGTAAGATCCACTACATAATAGAGGAATAGAACCCAGGTTGGATGTTGAAAGTACGTAAAGTTTCACTTTCGTTTCACGCAACCATTAGTTACGTTAGTTATGGACTGCACCCCCAAGTATATAACTGCAGCCCCCCCGCTCCGACAAAAAATAAAAAAAAAATAAAAAAAATAAAAAACATCCCCCCCTCTGTGTTTTTTGACAAATCACACCCTGGCAGTGTATACAGCTCTTCTACTTTGTCCACCTTATATAGTACAGGTGTGAATTTCCTATTCTCATTCTGAAAAGGTCTGCCAGTAGATGCTACAGTGCTCTGGCCAAGAAAGGGCTGGACCTTTTACCCATGCTCTTTAACAGAGAGGACATGATTGATGGCATGGTCAAAAATTGTGGTCTGAATGTCCCGAATGAAACTTGAGCTCCATTTCTCCTCTTCTTCTTCTCCTCTTTCACATATGCAAACTCCTTTTCCTCTGTCCCTCTGCAAAGGCCTATTCCTCTCCTGATGCTCCATTCACTTCTTTAATCCATGCTTGCAGAGACAGAGATGGCATCTTTTATAGGTGAATATAGACTTCTTATTCATTGAAGAGTCGTGAAAATCAGTTTCATACAGATACATTACATAGTTATTCAACTAATGTCTCTAAATTGTGAATAGATACAGAATCAGATTAACTTTAATTAATCTCTAGAGGAACTTCACATGTCCTTCAGCTCAACAAAAAAGCGTATTGAAAAATAAAGCATGGAATTAAAAGAAGTATGCAGTATCAGTGTGAATCTTTCTGCCACAGCTTTTCCACCAGTTTGTCTAAAAGTCTTGCATCCTTTTGTTTGTTGGTGCCTCCCCAGTAGAAATACACACTTGCTATCAGTCATTCATTATCTGAACCTGCTTTATCCTCACTAGGGTCACGGGGGTCGCTTGGAGCCTATCCCAGCTACTTACAAGCGAAGGCGGGGTACACCCTGGATATTTCGCCAGTTTATCACAGGGCTGAACATATAGAGACAAACAATCACTCTCACATTCACACCTATGGGCAATCTAGATTAACCCAGTGGTTCTTAACCTGGGTTCGATCGAACCCTTGGGGTTCGGTGAGTCAGTCTCAGGGGTTCGGCGGAGGTCAAGACACACACTCGACTCATTAGTCGGGTGTGTGTGTCGGGCTAGGTCCGTGTATGTAAACAAACGGCTTCGGAGACTCTTTCTCTGATTGACATCCAATATATGCGGTGTATTGTTGTTGCTTATAGCACTACAACACATCCAGAAGTGTTTATAATCTCTTCCACTCGTCTGACGATAAATTATTTGAGTATTTTCCACATCGTTGTTATGACTTTTGCTACTTCCTGTTAACCACAGAGGCAGCCATGTGTAGCATTTGTTTACATTTTTCGGTCACCGCACTGGTCAGTTACAATCATGTGACGACCGACGCACCGTCGCGGATGGAGAAAGAGAGTGGCACCTGCCAAGGGGAAGCCACGCATTTCTGAACTGGTCTCTCAAAGGCAACAGCGGAAGTCACACTGACTTGCAGTAAATATTCATTATTATTGTAGCCTGATGGAAATTAGGTGATGGGTGTGTGTTAAAATGTTGAAAATGATAAATAGCATAAATACAATAAGTTCATTATTGGAATACATAAGGTTAAAAATTAAAACCATTTCAGTGTGGTAGTATTAAAAAAGGTCATGTCTTTGTGAAAAGGTATGTAATTTGTTGTGAGTTCATGCACTGTATTGGTTTTGTTCTTTGAACACAGTGATGTTAATGCACGGTTCATTTTGTGCACCAATAAAACATATACCTGTGTCTTGAATTTGAAAAAAATCATATTTTATTTTTTAATAAAGAAGGGTTTGGTGAACGCGCATATGAAACTGGTGGGGTTCAGTACCTCCAACAAGGTTAAGAACCACTGGATTAACCAATTAACCTATGAGTGCATGTCTTTGAATGGTGGGAGAAAGCCGTAGTACCCAGAGAGACAGACACACACAGACACGGGGAGAACATGCAAACTCCACACAGAAAGGTCCCACCCCCTACTGGTGTTGGAATTGAACCCAGGACCTTCTTGCTGTGAGGCACTAGTGCTATCCACTGCACTGCTGTGTCGCCCCACTTGCTATCATTCACTGGGAAAACATGTGTAGAGCATCTTAATGCAGACATCGAACCTGACCCTCCGGAGGAAAAAATAGCCAAGGTCAGACCTCAGTACTCCCCTTCCTGTCCACTCCCAACACATGCCACCATGGCAACAAATCTTTCTAGATGTGACAGGACTCTGAGTTGCAGAGTTGTACTTTAAGTCCACAATGGGAACAGTTCAGCAGTGTGACAAATTGTGGTCTTCCTGTCAGGTAGTCTGTGATCCAGGAAACAAAGGAGGGATCGACGCATATCCCTCAGAGCTCGTCTCTTGAGTATGGAGGGCTTGAGTGTGTTGAATACATTTGAAAAATCGAAGAACATAATCCTCATGTAACCACCAGACTCATCCAGATGAGAGTAGGCTCAGTGTAGCAGGTAGAGGACAGCGTCATCCACCTCACCCAGTGCACATTTGACATGTGGTCTCAGTAAGAGCAGAAAGAGCTGCTCCGGGGTCTTTATCATTTGAGATGCTAGAACCACCAGTCTGTAGTCATTTAGCTCAGCTGGACATCCTACTTTTGGTTCTGCTATAATGCAAGACATTTCCCACAGAGCTGGAACCCTGCCCGGCTGTAGACGTAGGTTGAAGCACTTCTGGAAAAAAGTTCACAGCGGGACAGCACGGTCCTTAAGGAGCTTTAAACACACGCCATCTGGGCCAGGTGGTTTTCCAGGATGCAGTTCCCGCATCAGCATTGTTAACCCTAGTATTGTGACAGATACTGGAGTGAGTCCAGCTGTAGTTGTTGTGGTGAGGATGAACACCTGTGGAGGAGATGGTTGAGGAGGCAGGTGCAATCCCAAACTGCAGGAACAGCTCTTAGCACTTCAAGATGCTGCTAAAGTGGAGAGTGAGAGTGAGTTATAATAGCTGAGGCTTTGTCAGACCTGTTGAAGAGCTGTTTGAGGGCACTGACCCTGTCCTCATCACCAACCTTAAACTACTATTCTTTTACTTGAAGCCATTAATGGGATTGAGTCTCATTTCCACACCTCCTTAATACTGTCTTATTGTGCTTCTTTGCCGGCTTCAGTCTCCTCTTCATAACATGCTGTACATGTTTTTGCTGTATGTGAACCTTTTTCTTTACCCATTTTAAATGCCTCTTTTAGTGAAATGGTTTTTTTTCTTTTGTTTGTTTAAATTAATCCACTGGAGCTTTGGGTCTTGCAATGACATCTGTATAAACTGTTCAAGAAAAGCATGTGAAAAATGTGTGAAACCAATGACAAAGTGTTGATACATTTGCAATTGAAGACTCGTGCTAAGAAGGTGATGATGAACTTCAAGCAGATCCCAGTTTCATTAGAAACGTATTATTAGAAATCAAGAAAAACTGTAAGTCACACTAAGGATGTGTTGTGATTTTTTTTTTTTTTTTTTTTAAATCTGGGATTATAATTTCCATAGCCATCTGAAAATGGTTTCTTTTGGTTCAGAGATGTTTTCTTCTCAGACCCAAATTAACCCACTACCCAACCAAAAGGAAATCAAATCCTAACCTCCTCCCAAGACATGCCCTGACCCTGATCCCTCTGCCTTATTTACTCCTCCTAACAGAGGTGGCTGCTGCAGAGTCGGCACTGTGATCCCTTCAGTAGGTCAGTGGAGAATGCAATCTTGTGCAGTTTTTCAGATGCCCTGAGCTAACAAATGAGAGTGTGCAAAAATGAATGTGGATGGTGTGAGCATGTAGGCGTGTATGTGCGTGAGACACAGTAGTGCTGTTCAGTTCATTAGGGACGTGAAGGCAAACACAGCATTTTCTACCAGATGTTGACTGCCTGCTGCATTCGGGAGAAATAAATACGGATATGGGTTGGCAGGCGAGCCCCTCTGACCCTCAGCCCTAATTCTTCTCCACCACATAAACACAGCCGAGCACACTGCCGAGTGTGTACTGTCTGATGAAAACACACCCAGTGGTGTGTAAATACCACTGGTATTAAGTCCTGGTAGGTAAAATGAAATTCTGTAATATCAGTTAATCCTTTTGCAAAGATCAGCTTCGATGCAATGGACAACAAAATAAAATCTGACCATGTCAACTCCCTGAGGTGATTTGTGCGCTTTTGCTAGTGACTGTCAATATGTGCTTGCCTGAGTGTGTGTTTATGTGTATGTGTGTGTGTGTGTGTGTGTGTGTGTGTGTGTTTGCCTGCCAGCGTGACAGAAAATGGCAAGGCTTCAGTTAGATATATGAATGTACAGTATGTGTGTAAGGCTCAGGGAAAGCAAGATTGAATGAGAAGAGAGGGGAAGTCAGCCGTTATAAAGCAAGATGAGCTCAAACACATGCACACAGGCACGTGCACGTACGCACACTAGGGGCAGCTGCAGGGAGGTCTCAGGCTGGTTAGGTAACTAATGGTGCCGATGAGCTATCACTCCTGGAGGGAGAAAGTTGGAAACTACCTGCAAATTAAAGTCATGCTCAGTGACTCCAGTCCGTACAAATACACCACCTCTGTTCAGTATTTTGGCACACAGTGACAGACTTCAGTAAAGCTGAAGGAAATCAAAAGCCAACAAAGACAACAACACACACTGAGCTTGTGCTGTTATTTGTGTCCTTTATTTTATTTGTTCATTTATGTTTTTGTCTTTTGATGCCACATGGTATGATATGAGGCTGAAAAAACTAACAGTAATGAGAGCGAGAACCTTAATAATAGGATGAGAGGACCAACAACTGTCTTCCTCTAAATAAAACAAGTAGTTGTGCGGTTCCTGAATTGAACTGGAATAACTGTAGATTTATTCAAACCATTCAGGCCTTCATGACATGGGTATAAACTGAGCACACAATCTGAAACTACATTTAATCCAACAAAAGAGATAAAATATAAACATCTTATTTTCTTATAGTCAGTGTCTGTCATGCATTAGTGCTGGCGGAATATTCATAATCTATGGAAAAAAACACTAACAAAAAAAAAACAAAACAACTGCAGCACTGCTTTAAGGGTTTAGCATATCCAAAAAATAATCTGTACTTCTGGATCTAAATGGAGCAATGCATTTAGTCCCAAGACACCATACAACTTAAGAATTAAAGGTAAATAAACCATATCCCACTGTACTGTAGAAAGGACCGTCCACACAACTGGTCAGATTTGTATTTCTTTTGAGCCTTACTACTGTTGTCTTACTGTCTTGCCTTCAGCAAAGGTATAAAAAATAGCCTCACATGTAGGAAAAGTTTGAGTCCAAAGGTCAAATTTACAAGAATATGCTAAATGTGAAAGTGGGAGGGCTGGACAAGTACAGCAATGTCAGAGCTGACAGGCTTCTGTTTTATAGAAAAGAAAAATCTGATTGAAAAGGTTTTCAAGCGGTTTATGTTCAAGTGCACCATAACCATTTTAAGTGTGTGCTGGAGGTCCAGATGTCTGCTGAGTATCTCCAACATTCTTTGTTTGGATCAGACTAGAAACACTTGTCAGGAATTGAGTTTCCAGGCACATGTAATACACAATATGGAAAACCACTGGGGAAGAAACATTACACTAAAAGCCCGGAGAAGCAAACTCATGTTCCTATATCTTTGTGCAGGACTCCTCTACCTAATGGAAATAAGACAGATAGCACCAATATCTGCAGACACGTTGGTAAAGACATGTAAGACTGCATGTTTCATTCAGGACTTCAGAGAGTTAAGCTTAAATCGCCCCTGAAAAAGTAACACCTAGTGCTCAAAAATAACAGTAACAACATATGCTTGAATTCTTTGTCCGTGCACTCCATTACACTACATCTATTCAGCTGTGGGTTCAGTGTTTTCTTTCCATGTGAATGCACCAACGGATTATGCTGAGTGTGGCATGTTTGTGACTCAGAAGGGAGTCACCATGGCACCACTTGCATACCCTCTATAGGTGACTGCCAGCATAAAGGCTTACCCAAAGGAAAGCAAATGTATTTTGTAAGATACTAAAAAAGAAATCGCTGCAACAAAGATCCAGTTTCAAATTGCTCGTCACCAGTGGTTTCAGAGAGGTATTTTTCTTGCTTTCTCAAAGCACCACTGTCATGCCAAACATAATGTAGAGTACATACTAGTATTTATCATAAAATAACATGTTACTGAAAATACACATTGCAGTTGTGCTCATAAGTTTACATACCCTGACAGAACACACATGGGACAGTCTTGGGTGTTCCAACATGACAATGACCCAAAACACAAGGCCAAGTCCACCTGTCATTGGCTACAGCAGGAAAAAGTGAAGGTGAAGGAGTGGCCATCTCAGTCTACTAACCTCAGTATCATTGAACCACTTTGGGAAGGTCTCAAACATGCAGTTCATGCAAGAAAACCCAAAATCTTAAAGGAACTGGAGGTGTTTTGCCAAGAAGAATGGGCAGCTTTACCATCTGAGAAAATAAAGTACCTCATCCACAACTACCACAAAAGACTTCAAGCTGTCATTGATGTTAAAGGAGCCAATACAGAGGATTAAGAACTAGGGTATGCAATAGGGCATTAACAGAAAAACCGGTTTGTCGATGCGTCGACGTCTGTGGCACAAGTCGATATTACTTTGGAGGAGTCGACTAGTCGTGTGTTCTTCTCTCTCTCCCTTCCATCACTCGACAGCGTCATTCAGCGCATGCCGATACTATCATCTTTCGACATGAAAACATGGAGCACAAGGTAGTGATGCGTGGATGAGTGGACCTGGGTCGGGTTGGTGTGGGTCCAAAAAATGTCATTTTATTTGCAGGGTGGGTCAAATAATTCCACAAAAACAGGTTGAAAAAAAAAAAAAAAAAAAAAAAAAAAAATGACCTGTGTGTCACTAGCACAAGGCCAAGACTGTATGAAGAAGATGACTCGAAGTAGGATAACTAAACTGATTGTGATCGAGAAAAACTCTGGTCTCAGTAATGTTCTGTGAACCACGCAAGCACAACCAACATTGAATAATAATGTGGACAGTCAGTGTGTTTGGATTATTCTGTTCATTTATTTCATTCAGACAATGCGCTCTTTTCTCTAACATGCTGTGTGTCTTGGCTGCTGCCATCTTAACCTTTTCCTACTTTATGTTGTTGAAATAAATTTAAAAGAAAATTCAAGGTATTATCCTATGTTTAGTTTTTGTTAAATATCTGAGAAGGATTGTCGATGCTTGTGTCTTGCAAGTTTTTTATTCTGCTCTAATGTACATTGTTAATGTTCCAGTGAACTTTAGTACAAGTTGCTCATTGTTGAACAGCTGTGCGTCTGTGTTGTTCCTCCGCTGTCAACGTGATGACGTCATCATATGAATAGAATAGAATAGAATAGAATAGAATGCCTTTGTTGTCATTATACATATGTACAACGAAATTGTAAGTGACAACTCTCTGGTGATGCGTAGTGCAAAAGTTTAAAGAAGAAAGGGAGTGTCTACTAGTCGACTGGACTTCAACTTAATTGACAAATAAGTCAATCTGACAAAATGTGAAGTCACTAATGCCCTAGTATGTAAACTTTTGATCAGGGTTATTTGGAAAGTTTCTGTTGTCAGTGTGATTTAAAAAGAGCAAACACATTTGTTTAATAATAAATGGCTTCACACAACCATTAGCCATGAGTGAAAGAAAAGTTTTTGTATTGTCATTCATATTCTCTGAAAAATGGCAAAAGAATCACAATTTCTGCTAGGGTATGTAACCTTATGAGCACAACTGTACATCAAATCTAATCAAATCCATCTGTCAGTCAGTGTAGTATAAGATAAAGTATTAGCATAAGAGGTGATTCATCATTAGGGACATATGGATGATTTAGATGAGAACAGTCAATTCACGCATAACAAACTACCCATAAAAGTAAGTGTGCTGGTTATTTAAAGAAAAATATCATCAGAGTAATATACACAGTGTCAATATTTAAAGAGCTGGACAGAGTGTGCAGGCTGCTGTCTTGCTATGCAACTACCATAAAGCACTTAGGTGTTGTTGTAGCCATTCAGCCCTCCATTAACCTCTCATTTGCTCCAATATGATGTAATGGCTGATGGTAAGTTCCTGTTTAGGGGGTAGAAAAAGCAAGTATAGGGGCATTAAGCACATCTCATCATCTGTGATGGTTTTCCCGGTAAACAAGGACAAAAAGCTGGAGACCATTTGTCATTAAACACTCCATGTTGGCCAGTAACGAGAGGTAAACACCAAGCATTAACATAAAAATGTTAGAGAAGTTGGAGTTACATGACTGGCGGAGAGCCCTGGAGGGTGAAATGCTACTCAACACTGACCACTCCATAGAGCGGCAGCACAGCCCTGTCAATTTTCCATCTGTTTCAAGTCATGAATATTTAAATGGGTTCTCAAAAAAAAAAAAAAAAAGAAAAAAAAAAAAAGATGTCTGCCTATAATGTGGATGTTTTTGGTGCTTATGATCCACATCCTCCACCTGCCACAATATTTTAATCACTAAAAACAGAAAAGTCAGCTACAGTGCTTTGACCTCTGACCTCTGGCAAACCCCTCCCTTTACACACTGAAAGTACACAACAGTACAGATGCATAGGTCAATTATATAGTGATTTATGAGGTTAAGGAAATTTCGTGGGTGTTCATTTCAGCATCTCATATCAGCAGTGACAAGGTAGTAATAATTTGGCTTGGTTGACACCCTGTCGATAAATCTAATCTTTTTTTTTTCTTTTTTTTTTATTTCCAGTGTCACATTCATACAGTTAAACCAACAAAGGAACTAGCACGATTTAACCACTGAAAACAGATTGAAAGTGGAACTACAGGTTTCCTCCTCATGCACATAAACCTGATGAAATATAAGCAATGACATAAATAATTTACCCCTTGGCCTTACATTAGCAATATTATTCTGTCAAGGTTATGCCACCACAATAGTATAAGCTCAGTAATAGTATAGTTATGCCTCTTATAACTAAAAGGCATTTACTGGCTTATATTTTTCCTTTTTATACAATGAATTATACATGTGTTTATATAAATTTTTGTCTTCTTTTTACCAGTTCTTCACAGTAGAACGCTAGGACACAACGCTATGATGTTATTGATTATCAGACTATGATAAATGATGGGAAATAATGCAGATAAATTGATATTTCTGTTAGTTTCAAACAGTATTTTATACATTTGAACAGAGGGGCTAATCTCAAATACATAACATACTCACAATTATTTCTAATAATGATAATATTGTGATTTTTTTTTAAAAAATGTTTTTATTGTAACAGGCCTACGTTGCAGGAAATGTCTCTGAGTCTGACTGTTACGACTAGGGTTGAAACTATGAAATTTTGACTGTTGACATGGTTGATAATGGTATAAATAAAATAAGAATAATAAATCACTTAAAAAGACCCATACAGTAATGAAAACACTACAGGGGTTTTAAGTTTTAGATCGAACCAGCACATAGAAGTTGAATTATCATAATTAGAAACACCATATTACAAATAGTATACATACTGGTGGTATGTTGGATAGTAAAAACATGTTAATCTACAAATGAATTTAATCTACATATAAGTGCCAGTGGTGGAGGAAGTATTCACTTTCTGAAGTTAAAGCCACACTCTACCTAAGAAGAATTTCCATATTTACCTTGCAGCATAATGTAATTTATGTGGTCTCAGAGGAAACAAGAACTTCTTTTTATGAATTCTATTTTAAGGCTGTTGAAAATCCACCTCGACTAATCACAGGTGTCGTCGAAGAGGTCGACAGCTGTAATTACTGCTCATTGATCCAATTCAGTCAGACGTGACTCTGCCGCTCTACTCTGTGGCACAACTCTTCTCTTTTTCACAGTGAAATGGCGTCAAATCTGTCTTTAACTGAGTCTTTCAATTTGGACCAAGAGGAGAAAGCTGCAGAAGAAAGGTCTGTTAGGTCAAATTCTTGCATTTTTCTTTTTTTTTTCTTCCTTTTTTACCCTGATTGTGTCTCCTGCAGCTTTAAATACCAATATCACACTTTGAAAGCATTAAAAGTAACCAGTAGAAGAAAAAAAGTCCTTTACTTTAGCCACTGACTTGACAGTTCATTGGGAACGACTAAATATTAATTATGTCTTAATTTGCAGCTAAATCACTTTTCTGAAAATACTCACAAATCATAACCACAAATGCTTTAAACCAGAGGTCTCAAACATGCGGTCCGGGGGCCAAATCTGACCCGCTAAAGGGTCCAGTCTGGACCATGGGATGAATTTGTGAAATACCAAAATGACACTAAAGATATTCGTCATTTTAGTGCAGGTTCCACATTCAGACCATTTTAATCTCAAGTGGGTCAGATCACTAAAATATTATCATAATAACCTATAAAATACTCACAACTCCAAATTTTTCTCTTTGTAAATGTACATTTTTTTTATAGTTTATACTTCTTTCTACTCCTTTTCGACCATGCAAAATTCAGACTTGCATGTACTTGAAGATAGATTCTGTTCTGCTTCGTTTTGTTTCGTCATGTTTGAAATAAATAAATTAAAAAAAAACAAAATAAATAAATATTTTCATGTCATTTTACTGTATTTAAACTAAACCAAACTATCATTTCATAAAAACGCAAATAACCGGAACAAATATGAACATTCTGAAATGTCTGAAGTCTAAGTTTACCAATACTCTGCCTGTTATTAAATTTTTATGTATTTGTAGATCCACTGTGATCTTTAAGTTGTAATATACATGTGTAAATGACAAACTAACACATAATATTGTTAAAATTGCACTAAGTTTTCATAAGAAATTTCAGTTTGTTCATGTTATTCACATTGTTTGAAAGGCTAGTTCGTACATTTTCATCGCATAATTTTACTTTTTTCACTCTACAACATAGAGGAAAGTTTTGAGTTGACATTAGTTAAATATTATTATCTTATTATTTCACTGGTCCGGCCCACTGCAGATCATATTTGGCTTAATGTGGCCCCTGAACTAAAATGAGTTTGACACCCCTGCTTTAATCAGTTATAAAAATAGTAACTAATTTACTGCTACTCTTATGAGGTTTGTTAGTTAGGTCAGAATAAGTCAGATAAATCAGAGGTTACTAAACTATATATAAATATAGACACATTTAACAGATTTCCTAAAATCCACATTTGGCAGAGCACTTTAATCAACTTCTAAATGTTTGCACTATTGTTCCTTTATTTAAAACAGGATTCTTATCTATAAAAACTTATCCCAAGCTGTTCATTGTAATTTCAGTTTCAGTTTCATTGCTATTCTCTGCTATTTTCCTGATTTTCCACTTGTTGGAACTTCCATGCAGTTGTGATGGAGAGGAGATGCACATACAGGTCATATTCTCCTTTTGGCTTTGTTCTAAATAACATTAATATGCAAATGTACATTGTGTAACCATCAATTTTCAGACCATGATACACAATGAAACCGGTAAACTGCTGCAACCCTCATCATGACAGTGTGACACAGAACTACAGAGTGCATGTTCCAAATTCCGTCATTTCAACAATTCAACACTTTTTTTTTTTCACAACCACTGCTTTTAAGTAAGTAAAGTAAAATCAGATATACAATAGGTTCAGCACTTTTCCCTCAAAACGCACAGAGCACGTACAGTAGTTTCTGTCAGACAATGTGAAAGTGAACAGACTGAGAAGCTGTTTTAGGAGTTTATTTAGTTCTGGTGGTGCTGTGTGAAAGTTCAGAGAGCTGCAGAGACCGGGCATGTGGCTGAGGAGGCTGGTTTCCTACAGGTCAGAAGCATCAGCAGAGAGGAACACATGCCAACTCCTACTAAATCTGCTCTCTCTTCTCTCCTTCTTTCAGTTCTCACAATTTCACACTTAGCAAAATCAAAGACTCCAGCTAGCACTTACAAGTAATTCTATGAATTAAAATACAAAAAAAGGTTTCAAGAACATTCATTCATTCATTTTCTGAACCTGCTTTATCCTCACAAGGGTCATGGGGGGGGGTCACTGGAGCCTATCCCAGCTACTTATGGGCAAAGGTGGGGTACACCCTGGACATGTCACCAGTTCATCACAGGACTGAACCCCCCCCCCCTTTTGTCTTTTGTGTTTTGTTTTGTTTTGTTTTTTAATATATATACTTCTTACTTTATTCTTTTGGGTGATTACTGCTCTCTCTATGATTTTTGCTTTGATAACATTTTTGTATAATATTACATATTTAGTGTGTTTTTTTATAGGTGGTCAATTGATTTTCCGGCCGGTGCAGTGCCTATTGACCCTTTGCACCGACGTCACAGTTATCACGTGACTAGGGCTTCAGCCCATGGTGGACGGCAAAAGCAACACAACAAACAAATGAATGAGCGACTGATTATGGCAACCAGCACTGAAAATAAAGTTTTGGAGTTGTCCTGCGAAGTGACTAACCTTACTGGACGGCACAAAGAACACTATTTGGAGAAGCTAGCGATAGCAGGGCAAGCTACCAACCCTTCTCCCTCCTGATGTGTTTACGGATCTAGCAAAATCCTCCAGAGTTTAAAGCATATGATCTGTACCATTATGTTATAAATGGAATGTTCCCATACACAGGTGCTAATCCAAAAGCATACAAAAGTCTGGATGCTTACCAGTTCTTAGTCTCAGGTTAGATTACCCAGTTGCTGTACTGTGCTCACAGCAGAGGAATGTATCTCATAATGGTAAAGGCTAACGTTAGCTAGCTAGCTGTGTATGTTTTTAACATGTTTCCCCCAGCATGCCATCAAAACTCAAATAGACTGTAACCAAAAGCAGCTCTAATTAACTAACATTGTGTAATAATGTTGGTGGCTGTCATAAGTAGCCTACAGTATTCTCAGATAGCAAATATTTTGGCAGTGTTATGGCATACATTTGGTATTTTTGGCTTTCTTTTGGCATTATGAAAACCTTTAGGCTTAACTGCGGTATGATTAAGGTTATCCATAATAGATATGGAGGCACCAGCAATATATGGCTGAGTTATGGCATATGTCTGGTTAACCAAAAGACTGGGCAAAGAGCGGGAGCAAGTATAGGAATGGTATGGCATGTTTTGGCTACTTTTTGGCTGGATTATGGGGATCTGGGGCTTTTCTGGGACAATTATGGCTATATTTTGGAAGTCCACAATTAGTTTTGGGTGAATTTTGGCTTCCTTCCGGTTTGATTCTGGCTTGCCTATTTTGGGCCATTTAGGGCCTATACATCTGCCCAGAACTTTGCAAAATGGCATGCCAGTTTTGGGCCAGATTTAAGCCATAATGATTTTGCTATCTGGGTTAGCTCTGTTGTTGAAGTGTCTGCCTTTCTACTATCTACACACAGTAATATGTACAGTTCCACCACCAGAACATATGGCACAGCATAATGACAATAACAGTGTTTCATATAACATGGTGTAGCTCGTAGAAAAGAAAAAAAAGGCAGCCACTAAAACAGAGGTAATATTGTAGGCTACTTATGACAACCCCTGGAACATAGTGGCTCACTGTAGTAAACCCAGTCTAGCTATCTAGCTAGGGGGAGCTAATATGCTATGGACACAAACAGAGCCTGCTCTATCTGTAATATCAGGTCCATCAGATCCAGACTCTGTCTGAAACCAGCTGAAACCATGGGTGTCTGCAAAGAAGGATGGAACTGTTGTGTGCGACCACTGTACGTGTAAAGCAGGGTTAAAAACGAACAAAAACGAGAACGTTCAGTTTAAATTCTACATTAGCCGGTTTGCCGTCCAGTGTGCTGTCCAGCACTTCCGCCGTCCGTTATGGTGCTTGTTTGCGGCGTGAACAGAGTGTGACATAATGTGCAAAGGGTCAGTAAATTGGACGGGTACTGGGCTCTCTCTCTCTCTCTCTCTGCCTCGCCTCCTGCTCCACCTCCGACGCCACTCCAGAACACGCATGCCTGGACGCGCGCACCAAGTGGTTTGCACCACCGTTCTGAAGCGGCACGTGGGCTGCACCCACGCACCCACTTTTTATCAGCTGTTGCTTTTTGTTTGACCAGGTGAGTCCGGACATCCTGTTCTCGATTTTTCTTTTGACAGGCTTTAGTTGCAGGGTTGCGTTTATTAGGGTAGGGGTAGTGGTATGTGGCCAGGTCCGACGGTCTTGTACGGGTTGGTCTGAGCCATATACCGTCCTTTGGTTAAGTTTGCACCTTGGTCCTTGTTTATCCTTTGTAACTTTGGGCTTTTTTTTTTTTTTTGTTTACGGCGCGGGAAGGGGTTAACAATAGGATAGATTCCTAACAATAGGATAAGTCTATACTTACCTTTAAGTAAAATTAAAGAACTTTGTAAATTGAATCCTTTCATCTCCTGTGTCCCATGTTAAATATGTTGAAACCTTCGGGTTGTAACAGACATATAGAGACAAACAATCACTCACACATTCACACCTATGGGCAATTTAGATTAACCCATTAACCCAGTGGTTCCCAACCTTTTTTGGCTTGTGACCCCATTTTAACATCACAAATTTCTGGCGACCCCAGACATTCAAAACAGAGACACTTTTTTTTGCTAAAATTAAGTTGTTTTTGATCATGTAGTAGTTTGCTATACTATTTTGCTAATAAATGTTAATTTTAGATGATGTTTAGGCTATATAATGTATATTTTATAGAAATATATATTATACCACCACCAGAGTGTGAATGTGTGAGTGAATGAATAATGGATCCATTTTGAGTATGCATTCATAGAAAAGCACTATATAAATCTAATCTATTATTATTATTATTATTATTATTATTATTATTATTGTTGTTGTTGTTGTTGTTGTTGTTGTTGTTGTTGTTGTTGTTGTTGTTGTTGTTGTTGTTGTTGTTGTTGTTGTTGTTGTTGTTGTTGTTGTTGTTGTTGACAGAGGCAGAAAAGCCAGGTGTAGATTACTGCACAAAGTGAGAATTTTATTTTCCTTGGTCAGGATATGTACAGTCAGTCCAGCTTGGATCTACAAGGCTGACAATTAATACTGAACAAACAATAACTCAAACTATGAATTATGAAAGAGCTGCAGCATCTGAAACCGACCACAATAAACATTTGAAAGACAAACAGTACCACAGCGCTTCAGTTTCAGCTTCACAGTTTGTCTCTGTCAACTCACCATATATTTTTTATCAGTAAGTTTTTCTTTTTTTCTTTTTTTTTTTTATCAATTACTCAAAATTTCAGGTGACCCCATGGTTGAAAAACACTGGATTAACCTATCTGTGCATGTCTTTGGATGGTGGGAGGAAGCCGGAATACCCGGAGTAGAACATGCAAACTCCACACAGAAAGGCCCCACCCCCATTGACAGGTGCTGGAATGAAACCCAGGACCTTCTTGCTGTGAGGTACAAGTGCTATCCACTGCACCACTGTGTTGCCCATTTTCAAGAACATGACAAATAAAATGTTTAAAAATAACATATAACTGCAGGAACAATCAGTTTGTTTTCATTTCTACGCAATATTACAAACTTATGGTGTGCAAGAATAACATGCCAACATGGGTTTGTAATTCATATTTCAAATGAGGCAATGTCATTATACTGAAAATTGACAACAAAACTCAATAAAAACTTAAGTCTATTGCAGAAAACAAATCAGTTGCTGTCTGGTTCTATTATGCCGCTCCTCACCTCATAACCATAACTGTATTGCACGATTACTGCTACTGTAAATAGATTGACATGAACTTGATATTCTGCTATAGTTTATTCTTTATACCGCTTACTATTCTTGTTCTATTTTTGCCTCTTTTTTTATTGCAGGGCATTTAACAAGGTCAGAGAGAAACAGTATCTCAATTCTCTATATCTCCTGTGCATCTAGTGAATTGACAATAAAAAATGTTTGAATCATTGAAAACAATAATGAAACTACAAGTACTTATGAAAAACTGAGTAAAGCTAAACTGACATCCAAAACCAAATTAAAAGGCTAATGCCTCCATCAACAACAGTGAAAATATTCTGCGAAACAGACGTTTTTTTTTTTTATGTTTGAGGTCGTAAGAACTGTTATTTAAAAAATGTTTTTGCAAAGTGATTTATTTTTTTTAAAAAGTGGTCTGATTTGGCTGTATCTTTTTTGACAGGGAAAACAAAGAGAATAGAAAATGACCAACCATCATGAACCTACACCTGAAACACTGCATACTATTGGTGAATAAATCATTATATTACATATATTACAGGAGATGTATGTCAGCATGGACCAAAATCTACATAATAATAACTCCAAATAACACTTAAAGTATCTTGAAGCTTATAACTTAACTTGTTATTACTGCTAAACTTCAAGACATACCAAAGCCTCAGCAATTGTTTTGTCCAGTAGCAACAGAATAGAAACAGTGGTTTGTGTTTGTTCTGGTTTGTAGTTGTTTTCATGTTGTTGCGTGAACAGAGATATTTTGGAAATCACAGGTCAAGTTTAAGAAATGTTATAAGACCATACCACTTTAGAAAATTTTCCGTGGATGTGGCATAAATCAGTATAGATAAGATAAGATAAGATAAGATAAGATAAGATAAGATAAGAATCCTTGGAATCATTTGCCTGCCTGCTTATTGATTCCACCTTCGTTGTGCATGTGTGATGACGTCACACGTACGCCGCATTGTTTTGGTTTAGAACGCAGCCAGCCTAGCGTCGAGGTAGAAACACTCCAAAGTTATATTTCACACCAAAAGATGACCACAGGGCCACTTGTAACACTTGCACAGCTTCCATTTCTTCAAAGGGGGAAATCCCTGAAATATGCTGAAACATTTGTCCACACAGCATGCAATTCATTTGTAGGAAAGTCACGTGTTTGATACGCTACTTAGTGATGCTTGCGAATGTAGCAGCAGAGCAAACACCAAGGCGTCATCCTGGGGGGGGGGGGGGTAAAAGTTTCTGAAGGAAAATGAGGATCACAACAGCAGGAGACATAGAGGAATTAGTAAAGCATCTTAAGTTTCACTTTCACTTTGTACGGTCGTATGGCGTGCCCCCCCCCCACCACCACCACACACACACACAGACCAAACCCCCCACACACACACACACACCAAACCGGGCCCAGTTTCATCTGTTATTATACTTTGTGCATACTGTATATGTTATATTTTCTGTGCAGAGATGTAAATATAAAAGACAATTAACGCAAACAAACTTTTTTGTACTCTTATTCCCTCACCCAATGAGAATCAATAAGGAATTGGATCGATAAGCAAAATCGAAAATGGAATTGGAATCGTTAAATTCTTATCAATTCCCATCCTTGAGAAGAGGAGAGGAGAGGAGAGGAGAGAAGAGAAGACTGGTTTATGTCACATGCACAGTTATATGTAGTCCCATGTCAATAGTAAAAGAGAAAAAAAGTCAAATGTATATGTATAAAAAGTACATCTAACAGAAATGTGAACTGATCATAACTGTGCATTAGAGTAGGAGATTACTCCTCCATTTCACATAATTCCTTCGTCATACTTGCTCTGTCTCTGGTCCTGATGCTCTGTGCTCCACAGAGGCCCAGAGCAGAACGGCTGAGGACAGATCAGTTCATCGGGACATGTTTTAGCCTGAGGCCAGAGTAATGATGGAAACCAGACCAGATGCATCAACGCCTGCAGCGGTCAGCCGCTGTTCTGTCTCACTTCCTGACAACACGAGGAAGTCATGGGAAATCCCAGCGCAGTCATTCAAGACCGACAAGTCTATTTGGATTTCAAGTCACAGCTGGATATGTGCAGTATCTTCTATATTTGTTAACTTTTAAGTGGAGCATTTACATTATTTCTTTCAATCACTTGAGATTGAGATCTTCTCATAAATGTGGCAGTCGCTGATTCAAGTTCTATCTGATCTAAACCCACGCACAGTCAGATAAATCACAAGTTCTCTGGAACCCAATCATTTTAACTGCAACATTCTCCACTATTACCACTCATACAGCAACTGGAAATCAATAAAATAAAACCAAACAGCATTACCTCTGCAGTAAAAACAACGCTGAGTTTTAGGATGAGCTTTTATGATGATGTGTGGTTGCTTTATTGTCTACAAGACATATCATAATAATCACCACTGTGAGCCACAATTTAACAGCTGTCTTCCAGCCAACTTGGACTAACACTGAATTGGTTGTACAGCATTATACGAGCAAAAGCTTAGAATAAAAGCAATCTAAGTCAGTTGAAAAGACAGAAACAATAAAAATAAGATGTTCTATATAACTTCATTTAGTTCTAACCCGCAGACCTCATATTGGGTTAGTGAAAATATGGAAACTTTGTAAAGTCAAAAATAAGTCATGCACCGTGTAGTGACAGACGTTGTGTTTGCATTAGTGTGTGAAGTAACACCAACCTCTGCTGCACTGCTCATGCTGTCCAGACCCTCACTGGCTCGCACCAACAGCAAGTAGCGATGCTGGTCGCTCTCATAGTCAATAGGGCGGGTCAGGCTGATCTCCCCAGTCTCAGAGGAGATGGAGAACAGGCTGCTGGGATTGATGAGGAGGTTATAAGCGATAGGTTTCTTCTGGAAGGACACAGCAGGTGTCACCAGAAATCTGGAGAGACAAAAGGAAATTGTATGAATGTATAGTACATACTGGATAAGACTAGAGTGCATCAGGCTATCTGCATTTTTGTAGTGCAGATAGTGCAGTAAAAGAAATTAGACTATGAAAAACATTTATTGAAGACTGTGCGGATGTTGTCATTTGAAATGCATTAAACTTGGAGGTAAAAAGCACAAGACGTGGTTGTCACAAAAAAACAAAACAAAAAAAACAAAAAAAAAAAAAACTATGCTGAATGTTTTCTTATGACTTGCACTGAGACCAGACAGCTTTGCCAGATCAAATTTATTACAGAAGACAAAGCACCTGTAGTGCATAGAGTCAAACAGAAACACATATTGGTTTTGGGATGTGGAACAGTGGGGAAAATATATTATTGCTAATAAAAGTAAAAATTGGACAAAACAAACACACACTCTTCCATTCTGCCCTAGATTTAACTTAAGCTTCACACCTCCCCTCTATTAAATGCTATAATATTTTCATAAAGATTCATATAAAACACAATTTTTACAGCAGAAAAAAAGTTTCTCCTTATTATGAAGCATTATTCACACATCCTGAATCCACATTTCTGTGCATAGTGTCCACAAATATAACACAACAAGTATGCAACCAACTGTAAAGTGCTGAGCAGAATGGGTTGTTGTTATTTATTAGACATGTTATCTGGCTACTTACATGATTTCCCTGATGACACTGGCATAAGCAGCAGACTGGAATATCCACTTTACTGGTTTGCCAAAAGTGTCAGTCAAAGGAATGATGCTAGAGGCGGATAATGAGACAAATCCAAGGACACCACTCATGACTAGACCACTTCAGTCAAACCTGAGGCTGTCTGCACATACGGGTGGTTTAAGGATGCACTTACACCTATATGTTATGTGTGAAAATATGTGTGCATGTCTGAGTGACATATAACAACATTTTAGTATGTAGAAAGTGATCTTGGACCTCTGCAGTCCTGTTGATCTTACATGGAATATGCGCTCAGGGACAAATGTGTCATGGTTATTGCATGGGCATAACAGAAACATGAAGCATGACCATGAACTTGCACAACCATATGAAGCAAGAAAACATATATCATATACAGCACGTGCAGAACAAATGCATTTTAATAATTTCACCCTTGAAGACACTTTGAGAATGTAAATTTGAGGGTAACTGGAGTGAATAATAATCATCAGCTGTAGAAACACAATGTCTGTCAAAGTCTAAGTGACCGTGCGTCTGGATATGAGATTAAATCCACGGATTGATATTTATTGCACTTGTGAAGAAATTAATTCACAGGGAGGGAGACAAAACACCAAGTCAAATATTACAAGCCTAAAGCAAATGTTTACATTTATCATGCAGATGACTTCAGACATGATATGATTCTTCTATGTCGGATACTTACGTCTGCCCTTCGGGTGTGTTTTCCGGTATGGCGATGGTGAAGGATGCGTTGGTGAACTGTGGCGGTCGGGCTCCAGCCACCACCGAGACGACGGCGGGAGCGCTACGACTGCCCAGCCGGTCGGCGGCCACTACTGTCAGCAGGTACTCCCTGTCGTGCTGCAGAGGGAGGCCCGTAGTCCGCACCTGACCACTCTTCTTGTCCACTTCAAAACGCCCATCACCACCTGCAGATACAAGCAGATGCAGGTGTTTTCAGACAACGACAGTATCACACACACTGAAATCTACTACAGCCACCTGCATCTGAAAAAAACTGTTGCATCATGATGTTTCCAATATAGGCACTTTTTTAATAAAAAACAAAAAAAACTTGTACTTTGCTGACATTTCCTGGGTCTCAGGAGGTTAAAAAGAGTGCCTTGGAGTTTTCTTCCTGTTTGTCATCTACTTTATGAATCCTCGAAGAGCACCTCGAAGAAACTATTTTTTGGGTCCTAGAAGCATTACTTCCCATGATTTTTTGAACTTTTGTTTACTAAGTCCATATTTTAGTCACAATAGAACATAGAAAACAATAGAACACAGAAAACATCAAATTTTTAAACTGAAAGAGAGTTTTAATGCAGTGCGGCCTGAGGGCCTGATGATCACAGACACCAGTATTAAATTTCACTCTTGTCCCTTACACACTGATACTCTGAGTCTGTTGTTGATTATATTATTTAGTGTAGATGATATATTCAGTCTTCACAATTTTACATTGAAGAACATTATTATGAAACTGTCACACACACACATTGTCACGAAGTGTGATGTTGAGTAAAATGTAATCAGAAACAAAATGCAATACGTTACACAATCTACTAAATCCATATTTTATTCACAATAGAACATGGAAAACCTCGAATTTTTAAACTCAGAGAGAAAAATAATTGGTCATTTTGAGCTTTATGGCAGAAACTTGTCTCAAAAAACACTGTACTCTTGAGTCTTTTGATTAGATTATATAGTGTAGATGATGATATATTCAATTTTCACAATTTTATATTGTAGACTATTGTTATGAAACTGTTGCACATTTGTTGTAAAATGTCCCTCTATCAGTTTCTTTTTGGTATCACTTACCTTTACAGCCTTTTTTTTGAGACCTGTTGCTGCCATATTATCTTATCTTTTTTTTTAAAAATGGTAGATTTTCTAGGATTAAATGTTAAATTTTCTATGTTCTATTTTGACTAAAATACAGGTCAGTGAGGTTGGCTAATCACTGCATTCTGTTTTTAATTACATTTTACACAATCTTCTAAGATTTGTTGGATGATGGGTTGTACATTACATAAATACATTCTCTGTATAACAAAAATTATGTAAACCCGAAATGTAAACATGTAGAAAATACCAGCTATTTAGGTAGATACATCAGCCCAATTACCAGAACGAAACACCTCAGACACATATGATTTCAATGTTTCTGAACCCAAAATGTGTTTTATATTTATATTTCTATACATAATTTACCACTTATAATATTCTCCCAGTATGTGGTTAGTTATCTTAAAATATCGTGGTTTGGTCTTAGACAGAAAAAACAAATCAAAATGTGATTAAAAGTAACTCACCGTCTCTTATTATAATTAAACAAAGCCAAATTTTCCCAACCAAACATATTATCGGTTCAGAAAAAGCAAATATTTCTTGTGCATAATGTGCAGAAACACACAACTGCAACACTTTTCGTGGTAGCTGATTCGTAAATACTGCATGTTTTCCACTTTTTAGGAAATAAAACTGATGGAGCAATTTAATGTGAAGACACTGACATGTAAATGATTAATGAATCACAAAATTGAGCAGAACACATGTAAATGTGCTGATATAGATGTAAGTATTATGTCCTGATGAGAGTTTATCTGTCTTGATCTCATGCTTTTTCTTCCTAATGTATATCCATGGTTCCATGTAGAGAAAGCCTGCGGCATAAAATGGAAGCACAGCAGGGAACATAACAACCTCTGGACACATGGCAGCTTCGCTCAGTTACTGCTAGTGCAAAGGAATTTGTCTGTGTATGGCATGAGGCCTTGCAAATACTGCTGCCTCTGAGAGCCATCAGAAATACTGCAAATGCATGCTGAGCATGAGAAAACAGAGTGATAAATGCAACCAGACAATCTGTTTTCCACATTGTGGAGAAGTGAAAAGCGGAGAGGCAAGAACACTGATGTTCACATTTCTGTCTTGCAGATGGGGAAAGGATGGCAGAATGGGATGGCTTTATAGCACAATTCTAAATTGCCTAAAAAAATAATTAAATTTGGTGGCTAAAAATGGTGCAGAAAAGTACTGTAAGAGGTGTGATTAAGGCTATAATGGTTGAAACACAAATTGCAATGACAGAAAAGTTAAGTCTAGACAGTGACATCAATGTTATGTTTTCCTGGTAATTTCTTTTGTCAATTCATTTTCTGTCATCACCATGGGGAAAATTGGAAGACTGTCTCTTTATAGGGAATGGTTTAACAGACTGCAAAATGAGACGGAGAAATCATTACATGCCAGACAATAAGGAAAGCAATTATTTTGGGTAGTAGGGAAATGAATTACATTATCCTGGAAAATAACTGTGTGTGCATGAAATACTTATTGGTTGAGTAGAGGCTCAGTTTTCAAGAGGAAACACAAACAAAGTACATTCTGCAACTTGGAACACATTTGCAACAAGTCTTGACCACGATATACATATATATAGCTATTCCTTGGACATCATACAAAACAATTATGAAATATGGATCTGAATCAAGAAAGCTGTTGAAGTAGGAATGCAGGGGTCCTTACTGACTCAAATATCAGTGACAATTTAATTCTATGTCTGTGCCTATTTTATGTTAACACCCTGCAGCGTGGCAGCAGTAGACTGGCACATTTTGCTAGAAGGGAAAAAATAATAATGCTAGGAAAGATCAGTGTACACACAATGAACAGGTAGCATAAAGCAGCATGAACAGAAAGTAACCTGTTAAGACAGTGTTTTTCAACCTTGGGGTCGGGACCCCACATGGGGTCGCCTGGAATTTAAATGGGGTCACCTGAAATTTTCAGTAATTGATAAAAATTAAAACTTACTAATAAAAAATGCATTTGGTGAGTTGAGAGAAACAATCCCAAATCCATAAAAGACATGACAAACTCTGAAGCTGAAACTGAAGCACTGTGGTACTGTTTGTCTTTCAAATGTTCATTGTGGTCGGTTTCAGATGCTGCAGCTCTTTCATAATTCATAGTTTGAGTTATTGTTTGTTCAGTATTAATTGTCAGTCTTGTAAATCCAAGCTGGACTGACTGTACATATTCTGACCAACGAAAATAAAATTCTCACTTTGTGCAGTAATCTACACCTGGCTTTTCTGCCTCCATCCATAATAATATACATTATATAGACTAAATGTCGTCTAAAATTAACGTTTATTTGCAACATAGTATAGCAAACTATTACATGATCAAAAACAAATTAATTTGAGCAAAAGAAAAAAAATGTCTCCATTTTGAATATCTGGTGTCGCCAGAAATTTGTGATGTTAAAATGGGGTCACGAGCCAAAAAAGGTTGGGAACCAGTGTGTTAAGCTGCTAATCAATGTAACTTACAAATTTCTACTTGGTCAACTCTACTAAAAAAGTCTGTTTTACTCCACCTGCAAAATGATTATAAGTCACTAGCTTAGCTTTAGCAAGAGTAGCCTCAGTGATAAGACAGGAAGCCTGTTTAATTGCCTGCAAAACTCCAATAAACGGCCCGTTATCCTACCACCAGGCTTACGTACTGCTAATATGATTAATTTTTATCTAGTAGGGCTGTCAAAATTAAGGCATTAACGTGGATTAATCCATCATCATGATTAATCTGATTAAAAAATGTAACTCAATTAACCCATCTCCAGTGCAGAATGACTCTGAACATCTCTGGCAACACATTTTGGGCAGTTTGTCCAAGTAGAGTTAGAGTGCATATGGGCATTTGCTCCAGTAGTGACAGGGAGCAGAACCGACCCATAAAGATGGAAGACACTAAACAGCATGTTGGCCTCTGGATGGAAATATGAGGACAAAAAAACCAAGACGGAACAGTTGTTTCAAGTTGCTTTGTTGAAACTGTTGAAGGTGTTTATTAAACGCGTTAAAAGCATATACAGTCACGGAAGAAATTATTAGACCATCAAAAGTCATCAAAAACAGTCAAGTCAAGTACTAACTCCTGTGTGTATCATGTGACTAAAACAGACAGAAAAGAAAACATGGAATGCCTAAAAGCACTGTTTTTGTCAGTACAATGCCATAGATATTGATGTAAGAACTGAAGTGATTTTGGTTATTATCAAGAAAACATGGAAAATGTCTAGATATCAGCTCTGAAATTAAACTCTTATGAGCTATTTTTGTTGTTATCATTATATTTGTCCAAACAAATGTACCTCTAGTTGTACAAGGCATTAAAATGAACAAGAAATTGAAGAAAACAAGGGTGGTCTAATAATTTTTTCTGCGACTGTATATTCCATTCTTTCTTGAATCTGTTTGCTCATGCAAAATGTAACGCAATTAATATAATTAAAAATGAATAATATTTAATAGTGATTAATCAAAATTAAACCACAGAATCCCTGTGATTAATCTGATTAAACATTTTAATTGTTTGACAGCACTATTATCCTGTAACACCATAGTCTGTAGACAGTTATTGGTAAAACTGAAAACTTGTGGTTAAGAACAATAGACTTCTGTAGCTCCATCCATCCATCTTGACACAATATGATAGTAACATTATAAAGGTCAATATGTACACTAATATGTAGTATGTACACTAAGGGGACAGAAGTTTCTGGCTACTTGATATACATCTATGTAGATGTAGAAATTTAACTTGCTGAGATTCTGAAACAAAACTAAGAGTCAGGATTGTGTTTTACATGGTATATCCTTGCAAGATGTTCAAAAACACAGAGAGCAATGCACTTTGTAGAGTGTGTGACAAAGAGGTAAGAGAGTTCAGCGATTTTAAGGAGTCTGGTAGACACAGTATGCATGAGAATTACTGTAAATGAGATACTTTGAATAAGTGAGATATAAGCTTGCTCATATCAGCTGTATGTCAAGGTCTGGGATAAAGACAGAGAGCATTGTGTGAGACAGAGGAACATCCTGTGAGGAAATAGACATAAATGAAAGGCTTTCCATACAGCAGGTTAACATATACAGCCTGTGCAAAAGTCTTACTAAAGAGGGGCTTTATCTGTTTTAATAACCCATTGTAACCCAAGCAAAGAGTAATTTTCAATGTAGTGGCCCACTGACCCTAACCTTCAGAATTAAAAAAAAAAAAAAAGAAGTGATGACGTGACGTACCATCGGACAGAAAGTACTCCACTTCACCATTGTTGCCTTCATCACCATCCTGAGCGTGGAGCTTGTAGACCAACGAGCCTGCTGGGGCATCAGGGGAAACCACAGCGAGGTAAGGGGCAGGAACCATGCTCCACTCGGGGACATTGTCATTGACGTCGGTCACAGTCATCTCCACCCTGACCAGGTACCACTCTGAACCTGAAGAAGGATCGAAAAGGAGAGATGCTTTAAAGGATGTACTAAGGTGACCAGCAGGGTATTTGATCAGGACTATGAGCGGTAGGGATGGGAATCGATAAGAATTTAACGATTCCGATCCCATTATCGATTTTGCTTATCAATCCGATTCCTTATCAATTCTCTTATCGATTCTCATTGGGTGAGGGAATAAAAGAGTACAAACTGGTGTGTTTGCATTAACTGTCTTTTATATTTCCATCTCTGCACAGAAAATATAACATATACAGTATGTACAAATAATAACAGATGATGCTGGGCCCGGTTTGGGGGTGGGGGGTGACAGCCTGGTGTTCACTCAGCCTCTAGATTCACAAACGCCGCTAAGTAGTGTATCAAATGAATCACATGCTGTGGACAAATGTTTGAGGATATTAGAGGGATTCCACCCTTTTGAAGAAATGGAAGCTTTGACAGTGTTCCAGTGGACCTGGTGTCGTCTTTTTGGACCATTTCTGCCTCAACGCCATGTTGGCTACATTCTGACTAAAACAATGCAGCGTACGCATGACATCATCGCGCATGCACAACGAAGGCGGAATCGATAAGCAGAATCGTTAAGCAGGCAGGCAAATGATTCCAAGGAATCGAGCTACTGGGATCCGCTTCTCAAAAATAACCGGTTCTTGATTCCCATCCCTAGTGAGCAGTAAATATTTTTGTCTTCCAATGGAGATTCTTTGTACCCTTGACAAGGCAAATACTGTAGATAATATAAGACTTGATATTTTCTTTGCTTGTATTCCTCATTTAATGGGTCTGATTTATTTATTTATTTATTTTTTTGTTTATTTGTTTGTTTTCTGTCTTTCTCCCCAGTTTACTCATTGCTTGTTATTGTTATTGTTACCATTATAATTATCACCATGGTTGTTATTAGTTGCTTTTCCATTGACCCTCAAATTGCGCAAGTATAACTTGCGCATAAAAATTTACCTAATGGAAAAACGACAATTTCGCCAAAACTCTCATTTTTCGACTAAAAAGTTTTTTGCGCTGGCAAGAGGTGGTTTTTCGGGCGAAGCGCAAATGGTATATCACGCAAAACTGCAATGGAAAGACCTTTTTTCGCAACTAGAGTCAGGTGAATTAAAAAAAACGGATGTTGACATGCATTGAAACAAGCGACGAAGAAGAAACATGTCACGGTATGTGTGGACACACCAGGAAACCCAATCATTTTAAAATTTAGTATGGGATAGAGGGGTAAAATATAATAATAATGAATATATCTGTAAATAAACATCATATTTACGTTCGTCACCATGTTTATGGAATGACTTCTTGTGTCATCTCGTGATAATACATAGACAAATCATCGCATTTGTGATTTAATGGAAAAAACGACATTATGCACTTCTGCTTTTTCGATATTTAGTAAACATCAGTAAAGTTTTGTGCAGATGTTTAATGGAAAAGCGACTAATGTTGGTATTGTTGATATTTTCTTGTGAGGGTCTTCGCCACCTTCTCCTTCCTTGCCCCACCCATTCCTCCAGGTCAGGTCTGGCATTGAAATATGGTTCAACAAAACTCATTACAAAGACAGTAGAATATCAAGGGGTGCCTAATATACTTAAGGAATTTTCCCTTGGCAAAGCAAATTTGTTCAGCACCAAAAGGCAGCCAGACCACCATTCTGATGTTGTGATACTGGACGAGACAAGTTAGAAAAAAAAAAAAAAAAAAGCTAATATAAGAGGGAAATACATGCTTTCTTTGTGTGTGTTTAATACATTTGCACAATACTGCAAGGCCTAGTATCATACAAATGTACAGGATGAATATATTCGTAAAGATAGAATAGAAATTCCCCATGACTGTTCCTCCACTTGTTTATTTTTGCTTTATTATACTGTACTTCATTTTCTTTTTTCTTTAAATGGTATTGCAGAGACTTAAAATGGCCTCATCATCTGGAAAGCTGTACATGACAATGGTACATACACACCAGAGCCTATACAATGAAGCTTAGAGCTGTTTACACAAGCCTAAAACCTAATATTGAGTTTGTAAAGGGTGTTTGTCAATGTCAACACAAGCATAGAAATGCTCAGAGAGGCAGCTTCACTTCTCTTGATTTGACCTTGGAAAACAGTTTCTTTAAGCTCACCCGCAAATAAAGTTACCACAATAACATATCAAGGATGAAAAACGGTAGCATGAATGTTTTTTTTTTTTTAAACAAGTATGAAGCAAAGGAGAGTAAATAGGTGGAGTTTCCATACATACAAATACATACATGCATACACAAATGCTTTTATCAATTTTTTTCTTTCTGGTATGCAGCCACGAAAAATAATAAATGCATAAAAATCAGAATAGTATGTGATGACAATTCTAAAACCTCTTTTATGTCACTGATATTCAATTACTTCTTTTCAGCTGTCATCTGATTCTTTCCAGAGTGTGTCTTGTGGACATCCAAACAAACAAAAGAAATAGGATGCAAAATAAACTAGAGAAAAGGATATCTTTGCATTTCAACTCGTAATTATAATCAAGGCTGTGCTATTTGTTTTTGCAGTAAACAGCAATCATATTGAAACAGGTAAAACACACTAACAGATCTCATCACTATTACCATGTCGTATAACAAGCACGCACATGTACTTCAGATTCTACATACATGCAATAAGTGGTGACCTGTATTTCTGGTTATGTTTACGAAAGAAAAATAATATGTGCACACAACACACACAAGTACAGACACCATCATTGGAGCAATATTTGCCAGTCACAGCAGGGGGCAAGGGAGTAATTTCAGCTCTGTAGCCAGAGAACTGGTTTCAGTTGTGTTAGTTTTGGTACCTGTTGGAAAAAAAACCCAACTTGTTTCTTCTTTGAAATTCTTATATAACCACAAACATTATCCCTGTAATTTTTGTACATTATTAACTGTTGGCTCAACAGCAAGTCTGGATGACAAATTTTTCCCCATCTTCAATTTTTAGATTCTCTAGATGGAAGAGCAATGTGCGTAGCTGAAACGCTGAAAGGATGGAAGGTTGAGGGAAAGAAGAGGAGAAAATAAGAAGCAATTTTGGAAAGAGTAGGGGGGTGCAATCAAGTAATATACAGCACGGCAAGAAAAATAGGAGTTGAGTGTCGCATGAACAGGATTAAGAGTGAAACGCAGAGGCTGAGAAATGACCCTGCGGTTGTTATAGAAACAGCAGAACAACCAAAAGTGTGAGATGGGAGAATTAAGAAAAGAACGAAGAAAGAAAACAACAAGCAAGCAATTGCATAAATCAATGGCATTAAAGAGAGGGAGGGAGGAGAAAGTTACAAGTTTAAAAAAAAAAAAAAAAAAAAAAAACATAAGCGAATATCAAAAGAAGACAGAAGAGTGGCATTAACCAGACACATCTTTACAAAAGATATCGCGCTTGACTCAGGGGTTCAACCATTGTATTTGCTGATGATGTCTCTCTCCTTCCATGTCTGTTGCTGTCTCTCTCTCTCTCTCTCTCTCTCTCTCTCTCTCTCTCTCTCATTCTCCATCTCCCTCCCTCCCTGTGGTCGTAACAGATTCAGAATTAATTGGCAAAAGGACAATGCAGCTTTGGGGAAGAAGGGACGGCATTACCCAGATAATAAATCACCGGCCTAATATACAGAGCACCACGCCGAAATGCATCTTCCACACACAAACACACACTCCTTTCTCACTAATAACGATCATCAGTGGATTAGTGACTAATGAAGGACCATAGGGAGATACTGTTTGGTGCTATTGCCATCCCTCACACTAATGCATCTCACTGAATCTAATGATATGTTGCAATCCCTAGAAACAGTGGGACCTGCAATTACTAATAGTGCTACAGAAGGCTTTCCCATGGCCACTGACCTTATTTGCTCCAGTAGGTTGCAGTTCAAGCATGTGTTCATTTTCTGACAGTGCATTCTTGTTATCTTGTTCACAAAGTGGGTATATGCAAGGATAGCCCATTTGCAAACACTCCACACACAACGAAAAGTAGTCTAAGTATTCACTGATAAAGAACTGAAACTGTGGCTAAAGGGGGATAAGAGTCACAAAGGTACATGTCACGCCACAGTACGGTAAACTATAATGTAAACTATAAAAAGACTTAATAGGGCACTGGCTTACAGGATCAGAATCAAGTATTTATCAAAAAGGAAGCAATTCCTAAGAAACAACTGGCTTCCCCTCAGTAAAACAGCACAATAAAATGCAACCAGATGATAAATTCTGGTGTATTTTAAACCAAAAATCCTGGATATTTGAAGTGTATTACTTATTTTGATAACTATAAGTCAGGAACAACATGAACAGCATGTTTTAATCAGTACCATTCAAATGACTAAGTCCTTGTCATTGAATATGTAATTTAATCAGGCAGTCAAAGAAAGCATGACAGTTGAGTCTCTAAGCTAAAAACAATGCTGTATGAACCAGACATGCCTTAGCAAAGTCCAACCTTACACTGCATTCCAGAGTCCTGGGAGGTTGAATATATCTCACTTGGAGTTAACGACATCTGACCTCAAAATATTCCAGGTGATCCATGTTGAACATAAACAGCAAACATGGAGATCGCAGACCTAAGCTCCTGTTTCCTTTGTTACTGAAGAGGCATTTTGACTGTCGACAGTACAGTGTTCTCAAATATGCAAACGAGATGGAAGAAGCGAAATGACGGATGAGCTAATTATACATTGTGAAAGTTCTTTTCATTGCGAACTTGCACACTGTGCACCGCCATTGTTGTGTTGACACCACGTTGTAGTTTGTGGTGAGGTCGGGCTACTTCGAACTGGCCCCCACTTTGCAACTAGGACCTCCAGCTTGGACAGGCGTTCCAATGCATTTTACTGAGTTGGATGTCGGAAACGTCCCTTCTCCCAGGACTCTGGAATGCAGGATTACTACCAGCTACACGGACCGAGCTCGCACTACTTCGGTATAGGGACTGAATGGCCGCCAAAAAGGGAACGTCCACCCTATACTCCCCTACTCCCGATCTGTCTGTCGATCTCCCGCTCCATCCTATCCTCACTTGTGAACAAGATCCCAAGACACTTAAAGTCCTCCACCTGAGGCAGGACTTCCTCCCTGATCTGGAGTGGGCACTCAACCCTTTTCTGGCTGAGGACCACAGCCTCAGACTTGGAGGTGCTGATCTTCATCCCAGTCTCTTCGCACTTGGATGCGAATCCTGCTCAATGAAGCTAAGAGGACCACATCACCCACAAAAAGCAAGAGATGAGTTCCTCCCATCACCAAACTCGACCCCCTCCACCACCCAGCTGCACCTACAAATTCTGTCCATAAAAGGTATGAACAGAACCGGTGACAAAGGGCAGCCTTGCGATGCTAAACTGATCCGTTGTGGTAAAGAGGGAGCTAATTTGAAAGGCGAAGCTCTCAATTTACTGATCAGCATTCCGACTCTCACCTATGATCATGAGCTCTGGGTAAAGACCGAAAGAACGAGGTCGTGAGTACAAGTGGCTGAAATGAGTTTCCTCCGCAGAGTGGTTGGGCTCAGCCTTAGAGATAGCGCGAAGAGCTCTGACATCCAGGAGGGACTCAGAGTAGAGCCGCTACTCCATAACTCCTTTCAAAAAGCCATAAAACAAACGTTCACCTCTAAGGTGAAACCCAGTTGTGGGGCTTATATAAGGCCTGCACAGCTCAACAAAACTAAGGACAGGATTTCCAGAATTCTAAAGGCGTCTCACAGACAAAGATGTTTTCATTATGTCTTTCAGATAGCAATGCTTGTTAGAAACCTGCTCTCAAACTTTCTTCATGCACATCTGGACACACAATGCAAGTTTGTCCACATCAACGTCAACTCATTTTCTATTTTGCAACGGCACCACAAGCATTTTCATCACCCCGGCTCTCAGGCAGACAGGTAATAAATGAACAAATCAGAAGGCACATCACTTCAAAATTAAACCTCTTATCTAATGTCACTGTCCTTTCCACTGTGGAAAATAATGTCAGCTGATGTTAACCACGTTAACTAGCAAGATAACCCTGCTCTCTCGCTCCTGTAGGTTAGCATTCAGGTTGCCAGCAGGAGGAAACAAAATGAGAGGATATAATAGAGAGATAAATTTCAGTCTATAAATGCCATGAAAATGTCACCATTAATGAATTATTTTGTGTGCAGGATACACAGCTGCAGGTCGGAGAAGTAGAGCAGGCTGATGAGGAAACAGGTGCATCCTTAGGGTTTTCAGGTAAGCTCCTAATTATGAAGAATAGTTTATGAATTATAGATTTATAGAAAGGCGTCACTGTTTTGGATGCTTGGCTAAAATAATCTTTGAGAGTCAATGTTTTTGGTCTTTAATATCAAAACAACTTATTTTAATAAAAATTCTTCATTCAGTTTTAAAAACTGCACTAAAACTAGATTGATCAGAAGTCATTAAGCCAGTGTTTTTCAACCTTTGGCTCCCAACCCCACGTGGGGTTGCCTGGAATTCAAATGGGGTCGCCTGACATTTCTAGTAACTGTTAAAAAAAATTTTTTTAAAAATTACTAATGGGTCAAAACATAGTAATGTCCCGTCAGAGAGCGAATTTTAATTGATTGCCATTCCAACATTTATTTAAGTATAAAGTAGCTCGTTTTGGAAAATCCCTTATGGTCCAACTAAAGCAAAAATGAATTTAAAAGTAAAAATGTGGGTCATTTAGCAACACTAATGTGTCAAATTGTCTCTAAAATTTCCCATCAGAGAGATTTTGAATACTGTGTTTTGACCTTAATAGAAAATATTTTTAATGATTCATTATATATTTTATGATAATTAAAACACCACACACTTTTCCTAATAAAAATCTAGTTCAAAAAAATGCAGGATATAATATCTGAGAGGGCATATCTTGATTGACCCGATCATGTGACTGCATGTGTTACTACGCTTCAACCTGCCCAGACACAGTCGCAGTTAGAAATCCTAACGGAGAATGGAAAGAAATCTTCCCCCACCTGGCCCCGCAAAGACATCTCCAAGAGAAATTGAGAAGCAGACACCAAAAATGTGTATTACAGACATTATATAGCCTAAATGTTGTCTAAAATTTATTAAAATTTATTTGCAACATAGTATAGCAAATTATTACATGATCAAAAATTAAGCAATTTTAGCAAAAAAAAAGTGTCCTTGTTTTGAATGTCTGGGGTCGCGAGAAATTTGTGATGTTAAAATGGGGTCACGAGCCAAAAAAGGTTGGGAACCACTGCATTAAGCGTTTTTATCTGCATGATTTTTTTATGAATGTGAAACTGTCCAGATGAAAAACAAAGCATGTGAGTCAAAGTAATAAAAAGACATAAATTGTAGATACACTGATAGATTCAACACCTCTTCCACCATAAAGAATGTTCATGAATTTGACTCCCTCGTCACATGTTTCTGAACTGATAATTCAATGAAGAACCTTGCACTGGAAAAAGCATTGCTGTAATCAGTTTCCTTTGGGGTTGGACTGCGTGACAGAGCAACAGGAATGAAAGACATTACGATCAGACCTGAAAACATCATTTCTTACTGTGGTTGAATAATTACAATAAATTATAAATTAATTGTACTGACCACTTCTTTATGCTTCGTCTCATTCTATGAACATCACAAGGACGCTTTAACTGTTCGTTTACAAAAAGAATCAAAAAAGAAATTCAAGTCACATCCTTGACGATCATATACTGCATCTACGTCCACAAATCTATGCTGAAAGAAATAACGCAATAGCCTTTATTAGTATTTTTAATATTTTTTTTACTGTCCTGTTATCTTTACATAGACATTTATGCATTTCAATGGATGCCATTCTCAATATTACTCTGTGTAAGTTATCAATGTATTTTCAGATATGTTCACCTTGTCCACAACATGAATTAAACTTTTGTCTCACTATAATTGAATTTTCATTCATCTGAATTATAGTTATCAAAAGTAAGTTAAGGCTACTTTATTACTGACCTTTCATTCAGTTAAGTATTGAAAACAACTTTGAAGGCCTCATAACTCAAAGTAAAGGCCTCAAAAAAAAAAAAAAAAAAAAAAAAAAAGCTCCTGGGCAAAGTAAAAGATTTAGTTAACCTCTGTGTTACCTCTGAATTCCGGTTAAAAACCAGATAGTGTGTGCATCAAAGAAACCACAAGTAGGACTTCGCTCTTTCTGCATAGCTGATGTGCAAAAAACATCAATTACTGGTGTTTTTTTCATGGTTGGGTGATATGGTCATTAAATTTGGGGACAGATCCACTGTAAAAAATAAATAAATGTACATCCTGCAATACTTAACCGTTGTGACTTGCAGAAAGACAGTTAAGAATAAAAAAAACAAACAAACATACAAATAAAAAAAATAAATAAATGACCAGCTGCATCAATCACTTCAGCATATAAACCTCCTAAGACCCAGCTATGGGTTTTCTGTCCACACTTGTGGACAAGAGTTTCACAACTACAAAAAAACAAAGAAAACTGTCCACCACAAAGGACATTCCATAAAAAATTTAAAAACTGTTGCATCATGATGTTTCCAATATAGGTACTTCTTTAATTTAAAAAAAAAAAAAAAAAAAAGCTTGTACTTTGCTAAAGTACAAGGAGGTTAAATAATTTCAGTTACTCCATTAAGTAAAATCAGTGACAGATATGTACATTACACGACTGATTCATATTTGTTCATGTTAGATAAAGATTGAATTTAACCAGAAAGCAACAGATTAGGAAAGAAAGACAAATAAAGGAACCAAAAGCCTAGTATTTTAATTATCTTTTCTCCAAAAAAAGGCCAGGGATACCGGTGGATAATTGCAAAGGACTATAAAATATTTTAATTGTCTTTGAAATCAGCTGTTTGTGCTTTTTTTTAAACCATAATGAGAGGGCAGGCAGAGTATTAATATAGTAAGAAAAGAGCAGAAGAACAAATGTGACAAGGAGGACAGAGAACGGTACTGTTTCACTGTGTATTTCACTGTGGAGGTGGAAGAATGTATGTACGATAAAAGGTCATCATGTTCCTTCAACACTGGAAGACAACTGGGCTCTTTCTGTCTTTCTTTGTTTCTTTCAATCCTTGTTTTCTTTCTTTCTTTCTTTCTTTTTTGTCTTTGAGGGCTAAGAACATTATATTTGTCTGTACTTGTGGCATCAGAGATCGATATTTCTTGACTAATTCAAGCAGAAACCTATCATTTTTTTAAAGAGTTCATGTACTTTTTCTCGCCACTGCAGTTGCGTCACCATCTGCTGAGTTCATTGCAGAACTATGGTCTTACTTTTAATACAACTTGTTGCTTCACTTCTTTAAAGAACCACCGTCTGAATGTTTTATTTTACTGACAATAATACATAATCTTAAACACCGCCACAGTTGACAACGCTTTGTTCTAAATTTCTGTTACAACTTTGTTTACTTCCTGAAGGTCAGCTGACAGATGCCTGCCTTTACTTACTAAAACTTTTAGCAGCGTCTTCATCTTGAATAATGTGCAGCGCTGCAGTCTGACTCATTCAGGACGGGTGAAGTTGTGTGCATAATATTATTTGTTACATGTCATCATGTTAAGTGTATTTTTCTTCCTGATCCTTCACGCATGTTTTAAAGCCTGTTCAAAAAATGTGAAGGTTTTAGGTAGGGATGGGAATTGATAAGAATTGGACGATTCCATTATTGATTTTACTCGTCGATCCAGTTCTCTTATCGATTCTTATTGGGTGTAGGAATAAAAGTGTGTAAACGGGTTTGTTTCGATTAACGGTCTTTTATATTTCCATCTCTGCACAGAAAATATATCGGGGGGGTCACAAGACAGTACAAAGTGAAGGTGAAAGTGAAACTTACGACACTTTACGAATTCCTCTGTCTCCCAGTGTTGTGCACCTCATTTTCCTTTTCCCTACCTTTCGGAAATTTTTATTTGAGGGGGCAGGACATTTGTTGCCCCCCCAGAACCAGGCCCAGATGACACCCTGGTGTCATATGCTGCGTTTCCACTACGTGGTACCGGCTCGGCTCGACTTGACTCGGCCTTTTTACATTTCCATTATGAAAAAGGACCTGGAATCTGGTACCCGGTACTAGTTTTTTGGTATCACCACCGCCAAGGTTCCAGGACTGGGGACCAGACACTAAAACGTGACATGTAAACACTGCAGACCACTGATTGGTCAAAGAGTCGTCTCTGTGACCTGCCATTTTACAAAAAACAGATGCGGAAGTTTACAGTAAATATAGCGGTAGGTTAATCTACATGATGACAGCCCGCAAAACTACACCATTCACTCAGGAGATTCAGTCTTTGGTGGCCAACGTAAAAATTCAGGATGAGCTTGACGAGACAACATGCAATGAGCAAGTTTATCAGCAACTCTCTAAGCAGACGACACGGAAGTAACGCACTGCATAGCTATGACGTCCAGGTACTGAAAAGTCGGTAGTATCCTGTAATGGAAACGGTCTCCAGGAATAGGACTGGTACCCGAGTCGAGCCGAGCCGAGTCGAGTCGGTTCCACGTAAACAAGTGTTGCTAAGTAGCGTATCAAACACGTGACATTCCTACAAATGAATTGCATGCTGTGTAGACAAATGTTTGAGCATATTGGAGGGATTTCCCCGCTTTGAAGAAATGGAAGCTTTGCAAGTGTTACAAGTGGCCCTGGTGTCATCTTTCGGTGTGAAATATAACCATACTTTGGAGCGTTTCTGCCTCGACACCACGTTGGCTACATTCTAAACCAAAACAATGCAGCGTACGTTTGACATCATGATATGTGCAACGAAGGCGAAATTGTTAAAGGCGGCCTTACACTGTGCGAGTTTAGAGACGATTTCTCACTCGTGCGACTCTTTCTGGGATCGGGCCCGATGTGCCTCTAATCGTGTGTCGTGCTTCGTGCAGTGTACATGGGGTAAAGAGAAGCGATTAGCACCTCACGACCACCTCACGACCAGCAATCGTGTGTTCGCAAGGAAAACGGAGCTGTTTGAAATCCTGCTCGCTCCTCGTGAGTGTATCGTACTGTCAAAGCAGTGCCACGAACCGATGTGCCTCAAATTCTCACACTGTGCATGCGTGAACACAGACGCGTACAGTAGTGTACAAGCTAACAGTAGCTGGCTGTTGTCCTAGTGCAGTTTGGCTGTTGCAGCTTACCTCTAGTTCCTGGATGACAGCCCGTACTGTCCACGTCTGGACAACCAATGCCTGCACCAAACACATCGTTGTCTTTTCTTCTTTTTTGATTCCTCACAGATAATGGCACATATTACCAAAGCAGCTCGTTGATTTTTGTTTAGCACTACCATTTCGTGACTCACGCCAATGCACAATCGTCTATGCACTTTTACAGATTCCTTGATATTTTAACGTTGTATTTCCGGATACAACACTCAAACGTGTCGTGCGTCCTGTGGTGTATGGTCCTACAGTGTGAGCAGTCAGGTCGCATACGAGCGTCGGTCCGTACAGTGTGAGAACATGAATCGTGAGCCTGACTGTACGACTGATTCGCACAGTTTGAGATGGAGCTGCGTGCAACGATCGAAATAATCGCACAGTGTATGGCCGCCTTAAGCAGGCAGGCAAACGAGCCCAAGGAATTGAGCTACTGGGAACTGGTTCTCAAACAGAACAGATTCTCAATCGCTATCCCTAGTTTTAGGAGTGTCTGTGCATATCTGGATGTGCATCTTGTATGTGCAGGTCATAAATATGCTTCTATGCTTCAGGAAGAAGATGCATCCTCCAATGCTCTGATAGATTTAGAGGATGTCTGACAGGAAGACACTCAACTACAGATTCCTTCTCTCCCACTCGTCTCCTCGATGACCCCAATCAGCACCTCTCTAACTCCGTGCTATACCTCATTTTCTCCAAACCCCGTCCACCACCACACACTCTCCATTATGCTGACAGTACTGACGGGATAACATGGAAGTCCTCATTTCACCGCGCCCCCGTTCTTCTCTCCACTTTGCCATTTCTCATTTAGTGTTAGCATATAGCACTAACTATTCGCATCTTCAAGCCTCAGAAGAAAAGAGTTTCATTATACCTGACAACACCTGCAGTGTGTGAGTTCCCAAATGTTGTGTCCTCAATACACGCACATAATACAGAGACAAAAAAGGAGACGGAAACAAGAAGTGAAAGAAGTGAAATGAGAGAAAAAAGTCACAAAGACTGAGATAAATAGAGACACAAAGAGAGAATAGCAAAGAAGGCCAGTTAATTAAATGTCCTCTGTGAGGATTACAAAGAGCTATTTGGCCCTCACTGGTCCATCCATAATCTGTTTAAATGGAAAGCTGCCGCCGTCTAAGTGACTTTTTCACATTTTTACAAGGAAATGCCAATTAAAGAAAGGGATGAAGACGAGACAGGGAGGGGGGATCAAGTTTTAGTTCGAACACTAATTGCAAATGATACAAATGGTTGGGTTAATGGTCCAGCAGAGCTACTCATAATTGAAAGGCTACACACTGCCAATTCTCTGCAACACTGTACACTGACTGATAGACCCGCATGATGTACTGACAACGGTGCAACAGTTAATTAGAAAATGTATTTCACAGAATAAGACAAGGGAATTTCAGTTGCTCAGAAATACCACAGATAATGTAAAAATGTACAAAATCGTGTTTCACTTAGGCTGTCACAATGCCATGGACAAAGGTAAAGTATGTAACATTTTAATTAACCCATAAAGACCCAAAGAGCCACTGGTGACCAAAACCATCTACTGATCTAACCTGTCTAATCCCTGTTGATTGACTAATCCTATTAATCCAAGTCAATAAGTAGTGTAAAATGCAGTTTGTCATCTTTTCATGGTCATCACATATGACCCATTTGGACATTCAGAGGCTCCACAGTTACCATGGAAACACCATCATCTTCTACAACATTGATTCACCAATAAAACCCATGGAGTTGGATCAATGACTTTGGATGGACACACCGGGTTTATGTTCAATTAATGAGAGATTTTAAAGAAAAAGTCAGTTTTTCTTCGCTTTTCTCTGTGTTGATATAATAACCTTTGAATTTACTCTGAGCTATTATGAACATCTAAATGATCAGTGAATTAAATATAGGAAAATACCCGATTAACACTTAAAAAAATAAAAATAAAAAATCTAGAGTATAATTTTTTTTTAAAATAAATTGTAATAAATTGTTTAAGAAATATTAATATAGAGAAAAAATCATTTGGGAACTGACACAGAAGTAGCACTGGGTCTTTATGGGTTAAAACAATACATAGATTCACATAAATCAACACTTAGATAGGACCTTAAGATCTTTCTGAAATGTGTGGTGGTGTATTTACCCACTGCCTTTATTTTCTTATTTTATTTTATTTTTTGCTGCATCCACACTGACAAAAAAAAAAAAAAAAAAAACTCAAGGCAAAGTACACACAAAGATGCATTCATTGACAACACAAAGAGGTGAAATCCACCCCTTCCACTAAAGCCCATAGGACTGAAATATTAAAAAAAATTGGCAGTCGATGGTAAGAGACATGTTTGAATCAACTACATATATGATGTTTGTCTACTTATAATATTATTATACCAGTTTAGAAAGCTGCAGTTTGTGGTGAAGATAGTAACATAACATGTAGTTCAGAGTTACGGCCCTGTGAATGGGACATAATACACATAACCAACACCAAAACAGCCATTACTGCGGGTTTTCCACCTCATTCTTTGAGATCGATGTGAGAAGGTATTAAAAGGGACAAAAACCACAACAAGTCTGGTCTTATCTGGACATATCCTGAAGAGAGAGTTACAGTCACCACCAATACATGGCCCTATTTTTCACAGTTTACCCCAAACTTCCATTTCTGTGAATTGTAAAATTATCGTCTTAAACTGACAAATATAATATGTGAATGACGACATATTGTAATTCACTCTGGATCAAAACTTACTTATCTCTCACCATTGACTGTATGATTATTTGCAGTTTAAGACATATTTATTTATTTATTTTTCATAACTGCTTAAAGGGGGCTGCATCTTATCCCAGCTGACATCGAGTATAAGGGAGGGTACACACTGGACACTTCGCCAGTTCATCCAAGGGCAGTTACTTAAAAATAAAACCATTATTCACACTATTCACATCAATTGGCAATTTAGAGAGACAATTAAACCTATTAAAACGCTTCACTTTTATTCTGTGATTATGAAACTATATATATACTGCATATTGTGCATACACCAGAATAAAAATCTAAATCTTACCATGTGTGTTTTTCTCTCTCTCTCTTTTTTTTTTTTTTTTTTTGTTTGAATTAAGCAAAAAAAAATATCTTGAATTAAGCAAAAAAATCCAATGCCAATGGAACAAGTGAAAATTATGTTGGTACGATTTCTTGAAATAAGATTTTCAAGATCTGTTGTCTAAAAATAAGTTCTTATATCTCACTTAAAAGTTACTCTTTAGGTGATTATGTCTTATTTTAAGTGTGATGAGATATTTTGACTAGAAATGAGAAAAATACACTTGGTAAGATTATGATTTTTGCAGTGTAACATAATAAGCTACTTCTTCTTATTATTATTACTACTTTGCCAATGGTTTGTAATTAGTACTTTCCAATGTGCAATTGCAATTTTTTCATTACTTTTTTTTTTGTTTTGTTTTGTTTTGTTTTTAATAGTTATCCTATTTTTTCTTGTGGCATTTCTTGTGCTGCTTAAGGAACCTCAATTTCCTGAGTGCTCTGCCCAACAGATCACTAAAGTTCTAATCTAATCTAATCTAATCTAATCTAATCTAATCTAATCTAATCTAATCTAATGTCTTTGGACAGTGAAAGGAACCCATGCAGACACTAGGAGAACATGCAGTCGACCAGAGATAAGTTCCTTCGATAGGACATATCACAAAATAATGTTTTATTTCTGTTTCTTTTTCCTCCTTCTCATTAATACAGCAGTCGCTCTCTACTTTTATTGATCACCCCCACATTCATTGAGCACACAAATGAGCAAGAAACATATCATATGTAAATAATGTAAAACGCTTTGGGTGCCTTGAAAAGAAGAAGAAATCTAATCCATTATTATTACCACCACCAGGGGGTATTGTGATAGTTTTGCTTTGTGTGTTTGAGCGCGTTTGTGTTTGTTTGTTTGTTAGCAAGATAACTCAAAAAGTTATGGACGGATTTTCATGAAATTTATTATTATTATATGTTACCTTCCAATTTAGTTAGATTTAGACTCAAGGAACCTTGTTAAAATTAGGATATGATCATAAAACTGCATATAACTGTATCCATGTGTCTCCCCCTACTTCCCCCTTCTCCGCCTGTCCCCCAGTCTCTCTCTAACTCTATCACTCTCTCTTTTTCTCTCCCTTTACCCTCTGTCTTTAACCCCTACTGGTCAAGGCAGACGGCCATCCTCTAGGAGTCAGGGTCTGTTAAAGGTAAATTTTTCCTCGCCACTGTCACCAGTCACAAGTGTTTGCTCCTGGAGGATTCTGTTGGGTTTCTGTAAATTCGCTTAGAGTTTGGTTTCGACCAACTCTATATGTAAAGTATCATGAGATAACTTTTGTTATGATTTGGCGCTATATAAATAAAATTTGATTTGATAAAACAGATGCTGCCATGACAATGTTAACAGGTGTGGTGAAAAGTAGCCTCCCCTACCACGTCTAAGTGCACACCGTGTTCCTACATAACACCATCACTCAACTTGCTTTGTCTTTTTTGGAATATGCATATTAGATACTCCTGAACAACACTATGGAACTTGCAATAAAAGGCTACTAAAACACATTTTCAACAGAAACACAAAATCTAACAAGAAAAGCACTCGGAGAGCGCAGACCTCTGCCTAGACAGATCTGCCCCCCCACCCCTGATCACCACCAAAATGTAATCATTTCTTCCTTGTGCCAGTATCAACATTTCCTGAAAATTTCATAAAAATCCGTCCATAACTTTTTGAGTTATCTTGCTAACAAACAAACAAACACGCAAACACACAAAGCAAAGTGATGGCAACATCTCCAGGCAGAGGTAATTAATCATCACACGTATGAAGTTAAGTTGAATCAAATTTATCTTCTTAAATAAATTGTGCACCTATGAGGTTGTTAATTATCTGAATTTGGCAAATAAAAATAACCTATTTAGTCAACAGTGCAATGCTTAACATAAGCAACACACCGACAGGTTTGTAATTGCTGACCTTGAAGTTTGTTTTGTGCATCTAAATGGCATTTCGGAGATGCGTACAATAACACACAGTGCACAGCAGGAAAGAGACAGAAAACTATAAATAAATGCAGCAATAGAGAACAATTCTTAAACTACTAGGACGCTGTTTTCATTACACACTCTGCACCCAGGAGACATTGTTTAAATCATCATGAAAAAAAAAAACAAAAACATTTGTTAATGAGGTTGGAAATAGAACACTGTTTAAACAACATTAATCTACAAATGATGATTGACTCTTGTATTATATGAAAAGATTTTCCTTCAGTTTACTAATCCTGAAATCTGCGATCAGAAGGATTTGTGATCAATGCAAAATCTGTAGCATCTCATTAGTTTGTTTTTGTTTAGTTTTTTGTTTTTTTTTTTTGTCCCCTAGAGCATCTTTAATCAGTTATAGTTCCATGTGTTCAATTAGTCCAACAACCCCAGACAAAGAGTTCACAGAACATCGCATCTGGGCTTAGATCTGATTGGTTAGAGATTCCCGATGACACTTGTCCGGCTCTGGTCTTGGCCTCCAAAAGCCAATAATTATTCAGTCCTTCCTGAGATTACTCTTGTTACCCGCAGGATCAAAGACCGTCTTACCGACTGTGATATCAGCTTTTGTTTACAGCCGTCGCTCTGCCGCTCCACTTAGAAGGTATTAGGCTGGATACCCCAGGTGACGCAAACTTCACAGCACAATGGAAAGACAATGTGTCCCCTATTTAAGAATCTACTAATTACTAAATACTTTAATTAACTCAGAACGTCCCACAGTCATTCAGGACAACCTACGTCTATGTGTGTGTGTGTGTGTGTGTGTGTGTGTGTGTGTGTGTGTGTGTGTGTGTGTGTTGGACAGTTCAGCTGAGGTAATCCTATGATCTCTGGCTTTATTAAGTCTTCTTTAGGTGTGTGGGGATTCAGCGGGGATTACAAGCGTCTGTCTCCTGTCCCTCTTAAACTCAGCCTCAACAATTAAGCGCAGAAAAAAGATTCACAAGCAAATTAAACGCAGCATATTTAGGAATTATTTAACAGCTACAGCTGCTTAGAAAGTGCCAAGTGCTCTGAGGGAGGCTGTGTGATGCTGCAGCGCCAAAACAAAGCCTTCTTGTTTTCCTTACCCCCCCCCCAACCACCACCCCCACCACCCCCTTCAAACCACAATTGTGTTCCTTCTTTAATCTCTCTTTTTCAAAGTCAGTCTAAACCCAAATACAGATCAAAAGTCAACTTAAATAATTGCTAAAATGTGCCCTAAGTAACACTTTCTACTTTTGCGGGTGGAAGATTTGCCATAAAGTTTCAGCAACAACATTACAAGTCAGAAAGAAAAGACAAAATAAGTTTATCACAACACTCCTGCAGAAACTGGTCAAAAAGAAAAGTCACTTGATCGAAATTTCTTTCATTAGAAGTCTGCGTAGGGTTTAAAGTTTCTCATCTCATACAGGTCCACTCCAGGGTTTTTTTTATTCATTATCTCACCATAACTGTGAGCACAAAGGCAGAGAATATCTATCGTCAACTCTGCAAAAAGCCTCCTGCCTGAAAGAAATGAAACGTACTTGAGATTTTTTTGGGTTGCTGTTTGCTTTTCCATGTTCCTTGGTCTGATAAAGATGTTGTTTGACCATCATGTTATAGTTTGCCGAAAGAATTTTATACCCATTCTACTAATTTGAATATTACATTCAAGGTAGGGCTGGGTGATAAAAACGATTACAATATACATCATGATATAACTTTTCCTCGAAAGAAGGCAAGGCAAATTTACTTGTATTGCACAATTAATAATAATAATAATAATAATAATAATAATAATAATAATAATAGTGGACTAGATTTATATAGCACTTTTCTATGAACGCATACTCAAAGCGCGTACAGAGGATTCATTATTCATTCGCTCTCACATTCTCCCTCTGGTGGTGGTAAACTACATCTATATCCACAGCTGTCCTGGGGCAGACTGACGGAGGCGCGGCTGCCAATCTGCACCTCTGACCACCAACGAACATTCACACACATTCATACACCAGTGTGAATAGCAGCACTGGAGGCAAGGAGGGTGAAGTGTCTTGCCCAAGGACACAACAGCACATGGACAGAGCGGGATTCAAACCGCCAACCCTTCTGTTATTGGACGACCCCTCTCTCTGAGCCATGGCCCACACACTAATGTTTGGGCTGCGGTTGGAGGTAAATGAGTGTCCACTTGGGAGGAAATTTGACCGAGAACTCAGATGACTGGGTTACTGAAAAGTAGGGTGTGTTTCATTTTCGGTTTATGCCAGTTAGACCGCACCCCCACATATACACCCCCAGCATTGTTTCGTGAAGATGGTCTGTTTTGCTTCTGTTCTCTTTCAACACCTGAAAGCTTTTGCCTGCTGGTCAGACTTTTAGTTTATTTTTAAATATATGTACCTTTTTTATTTATCTGAAACAGTTGTATAGTGTTGTCATGTTCAACCTCTGACAGAAAATACATCACATATAAATCAAAAATAACCTTGTCTTCACAACTAACTTAGGAGTAACAGAAAATTTAAACTTAAAAATAGTGATTTGATTTATATCATAATACATATCGATATCATCTGATATGAAAAACAAGATCGTGATATGATTTTTTTTTCCATATCGCCCAGCCCTAATTCAAGCTACGTTATGTTATGACTGTTTCAACTTTCACTTCTTCATTAGCTTGAATTGTAGGTGAACCGGTGCCATTTTGCCATTTTAATCTTTTTTGTTTCCCTTCAAGACACAATAAAGTCAGTGAAATGAGTTTTTGTAGCCCTAAGCAACATAATTTATATCTCAGGTCCTGCTATTTGAGCAGAGGGAGGTTTTAACGGCGTTACTGGTAGAATTTCACTTAAAGACAAAACATGTCCAGCGTTCACTATCGCTCCACTCAAATCTGTCCTCTGCTTGTCACTGAGTCAGCCATTTCATTAAACAGAGCTCAATCACAGTTAAGGACACAAGCCTGTCCAACATAAATGCCCAATGGTTGTGAAGAAACTTAGGAAAAAAACAAAATGCCAATAACCTTGTGTTCTGTGTCTCATTTCGATCATATTACATATTGTGTCAGATACACAGGACTGTGATATACTGCTGGTGTTTTGTTTAATATAGTTAAAAAAAAAGGTCTTTTAACACAAGAGACACATTTTATGAGCATGTGTTGTAACATCTCACACTGTTTTCTTTGTATAACTTATAATATTCCAGTATATAAAAACACAATGATGAGTAAAATCACAACATGTGCAAGATGTGTAGCTCAACAGCTTGATAATGACAGCAGTGCATTTAAGGGCCAGTGTGAAAATGTGCAAAATGGTTTGATATGATGCCAAACGCCAGACTGGACCACCATAATGAACTTGACCACCAATGCGTCGCACTTGGCTCGGCAGATGCTCCTGAATCCAACGTAATGAGACAAACAGAGTCTATGAAGGAGAGTGTAGCCAATTTGATGGCAGTAACTACCAATAAAGACTAATGAAGAAGAAAAAGAGGAAGACAAAGAAGACGGCCAACAGTGAGTCAATTTTCAATGTTTAGGCCAACACATTGTGTTTGCAGGGTTTATGCAGGTCATTAAAAAGCATTAAAAGTTGTTAAATAGATTTTGTGAAAATAAAGGCTTTAAATGGCATTAAATTCAATGTCCAGAGACATTAAAAAATTAAACACACTTGATGGAAAAAAAATGATTTATTTCCATTATATAAACATCTAAGAATTTTGATCGGCAGTATAGTGTGATGATTGACAGGCTGAACCCTTTAATTGGCTATTGTTTATGGCCGATACATGAAGTCACAACACCGGATGCTTGGAATGCAACCTGCTGTGAGTGTGCTCATGCCGTGGCAAAAGAGCGGAGAGAATATTAACAAATGTCAGAGAAATGGGAAAATACAAGTTTGAGCAGAAGTGATTGGAGGAGGAACTATTCAGAACCTGGTTAAAGCCTGTTGATGATAAACTGTCATAAAACTATTTATAAAACTGTATCTGCAGTTGGACATGGGCATTGAATTTGTTTAAAGTGGCATTAAAAAGCATTAAATTAGATTTTTTAAATTCAAACTTTTTTTTTTTTTTTTAATTTATAGCAAACAAGTGATGTATTAATGTTGGCTTTTTATGTTTTGTTTTTGTCACCCACTTAGGGACTGCAGATGAAAAGTAGTTATTTTTACTAATTCTGGCATATTTACATAGGTATATTTTTTATACAGTAATGTTCATAAATGTGCATGGTCCCTATTAAATAAATCAATAAAATAAAATAAATAAAACAAACTTGCTGATACCTGCAGAAACCCTGGTTTGTGTCTATAATTTTTCACTAATTTCATCAGTTTCAAATCCAAAATGCTGACAGATTGTTTTTTTGTTTTTTTCTAAAGTAAGCCCTATTCTCAGGGGACTACTACAACATGCGATTTGGAAATTAACCTCCCACATCCGTTTTTCATGCAGTACATCTGCACAATATAAGCAAAGTCTGTTTTTTACTCAATTATTCATCAGTTCTGATGTCAAGAGCAGGTTCACCACTTACAGATAACTTGAAATACAGAAAAAATGTCCTTGCTATAGTTACCATCATGTCGATCATCCATCTTTTCAGACACTGCATTTCTGACAAATTTAAGTTTGTCATCCTTGCTGTATTGTGATATGAGCCTCTTGAATTTCCCCAGCAAAAAAAAGAAGACAAAAAATTTAAAGTTTGATTTAGTCATCATAAGTCATCAACCAAGAAACAGGCAGAATAAATGTGTGGAGGATGCAAAAAAATGTTGCATTAATGCCGATTCATATTGGGTGCTTCTGTTTTTGCTGAAGATAATATGTGGTGGAACTTTTACTTTACAAATCCCATATATGGATGATTTGCACAGGATTAAGCTCACAGACGATCTCTGCAATTATTACCATTTAGAAAAGGTTCACAGGTAGTACTAGTCCTGTGCAGATAGGGGTTAAGTTGGTCATGTGTCTGTCATCACCCACAAAACACAGGAACTTTCTAGTAAACAGATAAAATGGACACAGGTATTGGAATTTTATGTTTTCTATGTTGCAAAAAACCTCAGCAACAAATTGAGCACAACTAATCAGACACCATAAACACACCTAAAATAATATCAGGGAAGTTGTCGTATTCATTATTATTAATGTAAAGAAGGGTACACACTTAAAGATAATCAGGCTGTTTTTGTCCCACTTTCCCCCCTTCCTGACCAAGGACAGCAAACATCACATTATCTTCTATCTTCCTATAAGATTCTCCTGCGGTCTGAGGTGTGTTAAGAGTACGTTTGTCCTGATAATCGGCTCTGAAACAGGTCAGGGCCAACAATCGTAAATATTAAACCTATTCAATATTTACGACCAAAAATCTTCACGTATGTGAGGAAAGCCGACGACTCCAGAGTCATTACTCCGTGAATTGTGATGTGGAACGGAATGTAGCCAATCAAGAAACGAGCTGACTGAGGAACAAGGAAGAAGGTGTTAATAAAAATAAGCATGGCCGACCTGAAACATAGAGTTCGGTGGACCTCAGAAATGGAGGACCAGCTCGTGAAGCTGTGGGAAGCCTGAGAATGTCTATTTAACATCTCCGCCAAGTCGAACCCCAACCGAAACAACATGTTGCGTGTTGTTTTTTTCCAGTTGTTGCTATGTTTCTTCTTCGTTTTTGTTAGATCATGTTTGATCACACAACATTTCTGATTTGGACGACTGGATTCTACAGGGTGTCCCATAAGTCTCCATACATAGGAAAAATAAACGTTTCTTGACATAAACCATTTTTATTTTTATAATATCCTCTATATGTCTGCCATTTTGTCAGGAACACATTTCAATGCGTGTCTGCTGAAGAACTATGAAGAGGAAATATAAAGAAATACATGTTAGAATCATATATGTATGGAATGTATTATGTCTCCTATGTATGGAGACTTATGGGACACCCTGTAGATCGGTGGTGGGACAGAATCGTTATGTGTGCTGTGTTGAGATTATTGGAGCACACCACACACAGACCGAGAATGTCTATTCAACATCTCCGCCAAATCGAACCACAACCGAAACAACATGTTGCGTGTTGTTTTTTCCGGTTGTTGCTATGTTTCTTCGTTTTTGTTAGATCACGTTCGATTGCGCGAGATTTCTGGCTTGGAGGACTAGATTCTAGATCGCTGGTGGGACAGAATCAGAATCAGAACAGTACGATCAAAACTGTTCAATGCCTGATTTTTTTTATCTTCATGTGTGGGGTCTGTCACAGATAAAACATCTCTTCAGATTTTGAAAAATCCTTATTAAAGCAAGTTGTGACGCCATTGACACAGGTTGCTGATGTAGGACACTTTTTCCCCCCATTATTCAGCCAGTTTGCATAAATCAAGCAGGTTAAAACTCCTACACCAGACTGGACCGGTAGGAGAGCTTGTCAGGATTCTCTAGACCTCTTGAGAACTGAGTTGAGTGCTGCCAATCATCGCACTAGATTTCTGAAAGGCTGCATGTCAATTTTCCTGCTAATCTTCACCATAGGCATACAACTCAAGTGAAGGCAAAAGCATGTGCTAAATTCAGATTAACCAAGGGTATATTTGTATAGTTTTTTGGTTTTTTTTTTAAATCCATGTATTGCGATTCATCTGATTTTGACCCAACCTGGAATTATCAAAGTAAATTATCCTTAATTACTGTCACAAGCATTAAAATAGCTTCTATATTTTCATCTCTCTTTCATCATCAAAAATGTCTGTGATATGATTTCCATGAGCTCAAACAGCAACAGATAACCTTTGATAGCTATTACACACAGAAATTATAAACCATTCATTCAATAGTCTATCCTTCTGGTCCACCTACAGGGGTATGTATAAGAATTCAGTCATTTCAGACTATAGAGAGAAAAGTATTGAGATATTATTTCCATATTCTATCTTTCTTACTGGTACTGCTGTCAAGTTCTCTTTGCTGATTATAGAAAATGGGAGTTAATTGTTTCATTTCTCATCTGCACTCTGTTCCAGCAGTTGCAGAAGGCTAGTAGAGGGGGCCGGGAGTCTCGGAGATAATGAGAGATAAAACCATGATGGATCTGGCATCCCACTTGTTCAGGCTCACTGGGAATGGCAGTTGCAAGCCAGCGTGCTCTGTGAAAATATGGACTCCAGTCTAAAACCTTGAGGCTGGCTCAGTTCCATCTGTGAGGAAAAATAAATGGGCTGAGAACGCAAAAGGAGAGAGAAAAAAAACAAGAGAATGAAAGAGAAACTGGGAGCAAGAATGTGCAAGAGAAAGATGAGGAAATGGTGCGAGCTGGAATGGGTGTTTGTATGGTAATGTTGTCATTACGCCAACTATCCCCACAGCTTTTAACCCTTTATCAAGCAAGTGACTGTTGTTGGTCATTTCCAAATGCATTACAAGACAGTAACAGTTAAAGTGATTCAACAATCTCAGGTCCAATGTGGTCTACAGGGTCTGTAAGGTCCACCTCTGCATGAACAGTGAGTGTACCTGCTTTGTTAGGTACCATGAAGTAATGGTACTAATGTAAGGAATGATGTTCAAAGGGAGAATGTGGAAGTGGACAGGGGTCTGGATCAGCACTTATGTTGTAATGCTCTAAAAAATTATGTTCTAATATTCTAAAATACATGTTCCATTCACCTTCCATGTGTTTTTCTTGTATTTTTTTAGATTTACATCTTGTATACATATTTTTGCCACTTATAGGTAAGGAACCAAATATGGTAACTTCATTTACCTTGATATATATATATATATATATATATACATATATATATATATATATATATACATATATATATATATATATATATATATATATATATTTTTTTTTTTTTTTTTTTTTTTTTTTTTTTCAATAATAAAATCTTATTATGTCCTGCAATAACACACACTAGGTTGAAATTTAGAATTTCTGAGTATTTCTATGAGTCAGATAAGATAAGATAAGATAAGATAAGATAAGATAAGCCTATCTGTTCAAACTGGCATATTCACTTTCGCTGGACACTGTACACCACACTTGTTTTTAGGCCAATGTTTAGTTTTAATTATGTTTGATGTTGTTATTTTATGCTTTTTTATTGTCTGTAAGGTGACCGTGGGTGACTTGAAAGGTGCCATCAAATGAAATGTATTATTATTATTATTATTATTATTATTATTATCATTATTATTATTATAGGACTTTATTGATCCCACCATGGGGAAATTTCACAGTTGACAGAAGCAACATGCAACACATCAGTGCAAGAGAAAGGCAGGTGTAATTGAACATTCTCAATTTTTTTGTATTTAAATGGTATTTACATATTTACATTGTGGTTGCACATGTACATGGTGTGATATGGGGGTGTATGTTGTATAGTCTGATGGGTGAGGGGAGGCCTGACCTCCTCCTTCTTGCGCTCCTTCATGCACAGACGATGTAAAAGTCTTGTGCTGAAGGAGCTGCTCAGGGCCTCTACAGGGGGGTGGAGGGGGTGGGAGGGGTTATTCATGATGGAAGTCGGCTTTGCCAACACCCTTCTGTCCGCCGCCACCTCCTCGATGGAGTCCAGTGGGCAGGACTGGGACAGTGCCGGCTCTCCTTATCAGTTTATTGAGTCTCTTCCTGTCTGTAAAACACAGCTGTATTGTATTGTATTTTTTGAACAAACATGATGTGCAAGTGCTCATGAGGAAATAGCATAGGCAAAGTAGAAAAGGCAGGTCACCCCCCCCCCCCCCCCCACATCACCAATTTCATCATTTGTTCCTTGTGCCAGTATCAACATTTTCTGAAAATTTCATCAAAATCCTTCCATAACTTTTTGAGTTATATTGCTAACAGACAAACAAACAAACAAAAAATCCAGATTAAAAAAAAATCAAAAATCAAAAAAATCTCAGATGAAATGATTTTAAGGAAAAAAAAACGTCAGCATTTTGAGGTAACTGTGAGGTCTTGATGACATGCTGGTGATATGTGTGTGTATCTGTAAATAGCCTCCCGTTGTCATGCAGGGGTGAGTGGGTGAGTGGGTGAGGGGGGTGCTTTTGTGTGAAAATACCACAACTTCGCTCTTCACTTTTCCTCGGGAATATAATGCCAACAAACAGCACAGCATGAAAGCGGCTAAACGGATTATTAACCGGATTATTAACGAGCGGGCGTGAGAGGATTAGCCGTGTTGCTTTGAAGTCAATCTGAGGAAGGCGAAATTGACTTGGAACTACCTCTCTTTTCTCTTATTCCGCTCCTTGCCTTTTCCTTTCTGCTTCGTTTTTTTCAACCCCCTTTTTCTTCTATTTCTGAGTAAACGAACAAGGAGAAATAACTTTAGTCGTTTGCCAAAAAAAAAAGTGTTTCTCAGTAAGCAAACTCACCGATGTAGATACACCTGAGATATATTCAAACGGATCTTTTTTAAGAAATAGCAGGTATTCATCCTCGCTGCTCCAGATTAATGTCTTTTGAGCCTTTTTACCTTATTGTAAGACGTGCGTGCGTGCATTTAAAGCTGCGTGCATGTGTAGCTCATCAAGACAAAAGGACAAACATACATCAAGTCATCTCCCAGATTGATTCATCCCAAACTAATGCCTCATTTATCTGCATTGTAGTGTCTAACCATGCAGATAATTTCAGTTTAACATTCCGGTTTTAGAATATTCAAAGATGCATCCATTCTCTCCAGGGACTATTTCTTCCTCAGACAGTAGTTTCAATTAAAACTGATCCTGGTGAAGGCTGATGTTCTGAAGTTTAGACTGGATTCATGATGAAAACAAGTAAAAACACATTTTGCTACAGCGGATTTGAACACATGACAGTTGAAAACCTTTCATTTTGAGTTTTGTTAAAATGACAAAAAACAGATTCGGTCCAATCATTTAGTAGAAAACTGAATCGTGGCTGTACAGTTTTGATCATCCCTTCAAATGTACTTTCTTTTCTTTTTTATTTCTCTTCTGTCAGTAGGATACCCAGCACAACACATATACCAACAAATTAAAAGTAGTTTTGTATTATTTCTATCAAAATGATGAAGCATCAAACGACAGAAAGATGTAAAAGTGTGGAAAAAATAACCAGATAGTAAAAAGAAATTAACCTGTGCGATGCTGGTGAGTCTTGTGCAGGCTTTAAAATCAGTTTCCAGTTGAGAAAATAGAGAAAATACCAGATATCCGAACTTCATCTGCATATAAAAGGTCATTCACAAGTATGTCAATGAGTAGGAGTGGAGAGTATAGTTCTACTCCAGCCTACAAGTCTTGCCTTAAGCAACTTTAAGTGAATGATATTACCATTCCACTTCTGAAGTGCTTCTAACTCTTTTAACACCCTTACAACATGCCGCTGATGTGTGGTTACAGTGCAGTTCTAACTCATTATCCCATTTCTTTTTATTTTTCTCTGCTCAGGGTTAAAGTATACGAGAATGTAATCCTCCCAACTCTCCACAGTCTTTCAACAGCATATCTGTGCCATTAATTAGAGCCATAATTTTAATTTATTTCATTTTTACAAAGCCCTGTTCTCATTACGTGTAACATTGACGCTAATCAGCACTGGAGTGTTCTTGATAGTGCGTCTATTGCACATGCGTTCTGGCAACACCATCCAGAGTTTGTAGGTCATCCTAATCACCTCCCACTCGGAGGCTTCAGGGCCTGCACTGACCATATCTGTCCCAGGGGAGCATATCACCCAAGACGCAAAGGTAGGAAAGGTTACGGAGGTCACTGTGCACGATATCCAACATTTCACCAAACTTTGAAATAACTTAAGGCACTAGAAATAAACAAGCAAACTTGGGAACACAGTTATGTTTATAGTAAATGCATGTAAATATAATTAAAGAAAAACATGATGTGAGTATTTCATAAAGCTATATAGGCGATGCTAATAATTGTTATATTGTGAATGGTTTATGTGGCTCTTTGGAGTTTATATTTTTGTAATATGCCAAAAATAGTGCGACCATTTTTGTATTGTATTTAATTTAGGCAGCTGGAAAATAATTTCCTTTTTTTTTTTTTTTTTTTTGCAGGGTTTAATACTGCCCTGGAAAGTTAATTAACAGTCATGTCATTTTATATTTCATATACAGGGTGGGGAAGCAAAATTTACAATATTTTGAGGCAGGTATTGAAAGACAGTGTATGACCAATTAGTTTATTGAAAGTCATGAGAATTTAAATCTTCAAATCATATTTTACTGCATTTCTAACGGTCTTGTTGTCTACCTCAAGTTCAATTGCCATTTTTCTCATGGATTTGGTTGGATCATTTAGGATTTTGGATTTGAGAGCTTTAATAAAAGCTTTGGTACGTTTTTTGTTGCTTCCTCCACTTCCAGACTTTCTCGTAATAGTTTTGCTCATAGTCATTCTCTTCTTTCCATTATAAACAGTCTTTATGGACACTCCAACTATTTTTGAAATCTCCTTTGGTGTGACGAGTGCATTCAGCAAATCACACACTCTTTGACGTTTGCTTTCCTGATTACTCATATGGGCAAAAGTTTCTGAAAAGGTATGGATAATAGTGTTAGGTATGATTATGACATCAATATATGTTTGGTTTCAAAACAACTGACGCAGTGCCTGCTGAGAAAAAACAACTAAATGTTCATTGTAAATTTTGCTTCCCCACCTTGTATATCGTGAACTAACATGATAAATGTAAGCAGCATCCAGGTGGAACTTTTGTCACGGGAGTAGTGGCACCCCAGGTTGTTTCAGGGCGTTTTCAAACTACGTATCCGAGTCTGTATTGGAGTACGCTGGACCCAAAAGTCTGCTTAATTTTTATCAGTGTGAATGCAAACGTTCTGTGCTCGAGTACCGTACCCGAGTCCAGCTGAGAAGATACACTGTAAGCTCGGAATTTGTATTTACTAAAATGCTTTAATTACAATGCACTTAAATGATTTAAGTTTTATGATGTTGCTATAAAATGTTAAGTATATTCTACTAATTTGTAGACATAGTTGAAAGTACGATAAAGTTTAAGCTGAATGGAATTAAATCACTAAGTTTTAGTCATGACCACACCTTTTTATCTCTACATTGCATTGTGGGTATTGGGCATGTTGTTGAAAATGTGTTATTTTTATGTGCAGGGGTTCAGCGGAGTTGTGGTGTTAGTGTTAATTTGGATTTAATGTGTGTATGGCAGTGTTTATTGGCCTTTTTGTGTTTGTTTTTGTGTTTTTGCAGAGCTGCACCATGAGTCAGAGCCATAGGAAGAACAGTCGCTTTCCTGTTCATCTAAGACTTTTTACTGTACAATGGAGATCTTAATGTCTTGTCAAATTAAAAGCACTTTCTGTACTGGCAAATGACATTGAGCTAACTTCCATTCATGCTACAATATATTAAGTGATTAATTTCATAACTATTTAGGTCAGGAATAGGATTTTGAGTTTGATTATCTTAAAAAAAAGTTGTTTAATCAATGGTAAATTAATCTGGCTGCAATTGAGAAAATTAGTCAGTGTAACCTAAAATGCTGAGTTGAATGGTTGGATAGTGGGGTTGATTTTACAACAGATTTAAAGTACAAATAACTTGTCTTTCAGTGTTTTCTACTAAATAGTTTAAGTTCAATACTTTTAGCATTAAAGTTGAACCTACTTAAACCAATCGATTAGTCGATCATTACTCAAATCATTTGAGTGTAATCACTTGCCTCAAATTTTTTGAGTGAACTCTACTTATCCGGGCTTACAGTGTAGTCCTGGGTACGGACTGCGTGGACTTCAGTACGGTACGCTGCAGTGTGAAAGTGATACGTGCCCGAGAACGGAAGTGACCTTTTTTTTTTCCTGAACTTTATACATTGCAGTATACAAAACAGACCAACAGCAATCAATAACAGTAACAAACATTAACAGATAAAGTATAATGTTCAAGGCAAGGCAGGAGGAAAATAAATAATAAAAATACATAAATAAGTAAATTATGTAAATAAAATAAGTTAAAGAATAAACAAGAAAAGAAGAGGTTTAAATAAAGTTTAAATAAGTTTAAGTATAAATAAATAAGTTTAAATAAATTAGTTTAAATCCATTACATACGGCTTTAGTTTTCACAGCTTTAGAGTTTGTGCAAAATTAAAGTGTTGAAGTAGGATGGTAAGTAGGACTTAAAGACCACAAGGTTGGGTTTCTTACTAGCAAATTTGCTAGTATGTATTTGAAATGTTGCTAATAATGAAATGAGATTAATAATAAGCAATTTCGTCACAGGCAAATCATTAATAAAGAAACTAAATAAAACATATGCAATTTTGAAGTTTAAAGTAATATCCAATTTTCTATTTAAAAAAAGACTAATGTCATACCAAAAAATTTGACCGGAAATGACCTAATCACCACGAGACCGTAGACAGCGCTCCTGTTGTCTCCTGAAAAAACCTTGGATAAGTGTGGCACCGGCTCGCCTTATTGACCGAACCACTCTGCGATATATCAGGGACAACGAAGGTCGCTCTCCTTCACTTTGCCTCAAACAGGCTAACAGATAGAAGAATATTGCCACCCTTGTAGACAAATGACCAGAACAGTCGCTCAGGGTTTGTCTTCTTCTGACTTCCGCATTTGTTTGATAGCGACAGAATTCCCTCCACACTGCCACCTACTGTTTCGGCCCTGTAAAACCCACTTGTACTCGGGCAGGGGCCGTGGTACGTGCTTGTGAACGCAACATCTGCAGGAAAGGTGTGAACATACAGGGGTTGGACAAAATAATGGAAACACCTTAAAAAATCAACAAAATATAATTTAATATGGTGTAGGTCCGCCTTTTGCGGCAATTACAGCCTCAATTCTCCGAGGTATTGATTCATACAACTTGTGAATTGTTTCCAAAGGAATTTTAAGCCATTCTTCAGTTAGAATACCCTCCAACTCTTTTAGAGACGATGGCGGTGGAAATCGACGTCTTACTTGAATCTCTAAAACTGACCATAAATGCTCAATAATGTTGAGGTCTGGGGACTGTGCCGGCCATACGAGAGGCTCAACTTCATTAGAATGTTCCTCATGCCATTCTTTAACAATTCTAGCTGTATGGATTGGGGCATTATCATCTTGAGGTGAATGTGTTTCCATTATTTTGTCCAACCCCTGTACGTTACAGTTCTGTAGCCATGTTTTGTATTGTATGTTTTATTGTGATTTTGAATACATACGCAATCTGGATAAAGAACTGAGTGCTCTGTGTCTTCATCGCTGCTGACCTTTATCTGTATTTTATAGATTTGTACTTTGTTGTTGTGGTACCAAACTGGGACTCGTAGCATTTTTCTTACAATAAAGATCCAATAAAGCAACTCTTACAACAGTCTTACACCATAACCAACAATATTAAGTGTTTTTGCACAAACATCACCAAGGCTAATACTATTAAGAAAATCACTCTAACAACTACCGTACAACAACATACAATAAGTCCTGCAACAACCCGACTATCCTTGAACGTACACTTGGAAACAAAATGTGTGTTCGTGTACTTTTTTTTTTTTTCCCATATGCACGGCCGGTCTGTCACAATTCAATCACAGTACAAATAGAATTGAGATTGTTAAATATTCTTATGTTAAGAAAATGTGTTGTTAATGCATTTCAGCTATTTTAAAGTGAATACAAAGTTGGCAAATAATGAATTTGGCTTCACTCTTACACACACAGTATTAGTCTGACTCCAGTCTGTATTTGTTTATTTATTTATTTTTACCAAATGTAACCATGCAAATCAGCAGCTTTTCAGGTCGTTTGTGGTAACATGAGGTTTCCTAATCTTCACTACTTAAATGTGCAGAGTTTGCAATGGCACCACCCCAAGACAGTGTAGATGTTGACATTTTCAGAATGTCACAGCACCTACTGACAACCAACTTAGATGAAATTCTCACTGCAATAACAATAATTGATGTGTTTACTATTTATTTATTTATGTTTAATTTAACCAGGACAAAAAGATCCCATTGAGATTAAGAACCTCGTTTTTCAAGGGAGTCCTGGCCAAGAGGCACCATGCAATACAACACACAGTTATAACATACCAAAATTTACAGGACAATTCAAACTATGAAAAACAAGTGCAAGTTATTGAGTTAGTCTCCAGCACTTTGACAATATTTTTCCTTGTATAAGCATTGCATATTTAAGCTGCTGTATGTACTTTATTTCTTTATGTGGTGTATTTCAGACTGTTAACTACAGTGAGAAACAGAAATATCTATATATACACATTAATAGGGGTGTAAGACAATACTGGTTCTGCAATATATCGTGATATTTCATTTCACAATACTGTATTGATATTAAAAAGTACTGTGTTGATATTTTTAGATATTTTTTCAAATGTGGATATGGCAGAAGTTCATTTTTATTTTTTGTTTTTTTGTTTTTTTATATATTTTATTCATTATTATTTAACACTGTTTTATTAAATAATGGTTATTTGAAGCATCCTAAAAGTACTTTTAACTGTCTGAGAGGCAGATGTTCATTCCTTTGGAAACTAGGAGAATGAGAAAAATTTTGTGATATCAAATTAGATCCTGTTTTGATCAAATAAAAATGTGTTTAGTATTTGTACATATTTCCGGTGTAATTCAATTCCTCCAGGAAATAATCTAAAAAAAAAAAAAAAAAAGAAACAAACAAACAAAAAATCAATTTTTTTTTTACAGTATCATGATATATCTTGAGCCTAGTATTGTGATTTGTATCCTATCACCAGATTCTTGCCAATACACACCCCTACACATTAATGTATTAATACTATTTGTGCTCATTAGTCAATAATGAACTGACAGAGGACATGTGTTTGCACTGGATTTCTAGTTGTATTGTTCCCTGCATGGATGAAACACAGAGCCTTTTCAGTGCACAGTATTTTAAAAAACACTTCACTCCACTGCTCACTGAGATTAAAGCCTTCCGCTATTGTGTCAACATAGCACATCCAAAAGTGGATAACTAAGATTTAAGTTCACTTCAGCTTAGCTCACCCGGCTGTTATCCAAGATTAGCCAACTTGCAGAGTTAAGACTATTTCAGAGTTTAACCCACTTAACCCTAGGCTAACCGGCAGCCAAAAAGGGGGTCATGCACAGAAGCCTTAAGCCACCCAGGAAGAATGCTCTTTGAATTTACAATGTGACCACTGCTGACGCGGTAAAACCTCCTTAAAGTATAGTACCTTTTATTTATTTATTTATTTCTGAATCCCTTCTCCAGCATGTGATCCCACTCCCAACTCCAGCTTTGATGTCCTCAGCAAAGCTAGAGGGATGCATGTTTTTTATAGAGTCGATGTGCTGTGTCACAGCATCAGCATCACTCATATCGTGAGACTTTTATATTTTATAAACATCATCTACATCCATGTCACTTGGTCTATCTGCCTCTCCATCTGTATGGTTTGGAGCGATATCATGTTTGTGTCCCTCTCATCCCCGCAGAGTGATGTGAAATGGCAAGTCGTCAGACCGACAATCCGCTGTGGGCGAGAAGTGTCTGTCATTACAGCAGAACACAGTTGTCCTGTATGCGTGCATGTGTGTGTGTGTGTGTGTGTGTGTGTGTGTGTGAGAGTTGTTGTGTTACAGGCCTGAAAATGCTTGTATTGTGACTTTTTGGAGTTTGCATAGACTCAAGTGTGTGTAAGGACAAAATGGTTTAACTTTTGCCAACCTGCAAACAAAGCCCAAACGCTGAACTCTATAACTACTTGTACATCTGGCACCGTACAACATTCTTACACACACACATTATATTGTATATTCAGGCAGCTGGTGCACACAGGAAAATTACAATATCCATATTTATGATTGCAGAAAAGCAGTACATTTAAATATAAAAGCAATAATTTATTCAAAGAATACAACAAGAAAATCAAGCTTGATTGTTCAGAAAACGAGCATTTATGTTATGATGCAGTCGGATCAGTGCAGATTATTTTACAGATAATGATATAAAGTCAGTCTTAAGCACAGCTACATTTAGTTTTTGCTGTTACATTCAGGATAAAAGAAAGAAATTGTGTTGTTTTTCCCCAAAATGTATTTCTTAACCTTTTATCAGGCAAGTGACTATTTTTGGTAATTTCTACGAACATTAAATATGGGGCCAATCCTGTGCCTCAGTTTGGTCCAGAAGCATGTAGGTTTTTCTAACACCATACAGTGATTCAGAGAGATTTTATAGAAATTTTGAAGCTTTAAATAGTGAATATGAGTGATTTTTGTCAGTTTATAACTTTATAACAGTTGTTTTATTGCATGTGTTTACTTTTTAGCAAGTGCTGCTCAGATGTTTGATGGCAAGAGGAGGTAGATGACGATGTCCAATAACACACTAAGTTTGAAATTTGGAATTTCAGAGTATTTCAATAAGTGCCCTATAAAGGGTTAAGTCAGCCAATGACTGCTTGTGTTCACCATTTATTCCGTTTTCTCTTCTCAGAGATCACAGTGTGTCCGTACAACACTCTGACATCCACCTTGTTGAACTGTGTGTGAAACATCAAAACAAATCCCCATGAAAACAGAATATTAAATACAGCTTTTCCCATTTATGACGTAGATATTGCTCTGCCATGAACTTAAAATGAACCAAAAATATTACAGTGAGAGGAGTCTTACTCTAAGTAAATAACCTTAACCCTTGAACAAACTTGGAGTATGTTGTTCATGTTACAATGCATGATAAAGAAAATTCAACTAATCACAAAAACTACATTTTGCAATATACACTTGTGTTCATGCCTATGTGCAAAACCGACCCAGATCCTGAATCAGCAACCTCTGAAACCACGAAAAATCAACTTATAGGCCTAATAAAGTCAGTGAGATAAGCAGTGTATAAATGTTACTGTTTGTTAAGTAATTCTCATTAGTCATGATCAAACATTTAGCTTCACATTCAACTGAGTGACTCCTCAAAAGCAGCTAAAAAACCCAGTAGCAGTGACAATTTTTTTTTTTTTCTTTTTTTGTAAAATGTAAAGATTATTTCCACAGACAAATCAGGCATCACATAATCTGCCTGAACCTGCCAGTATATTTATTACAATGACCAAAACTTGTCCACTTGGATTCTCCAACTCTTCCACCAAATGTCCATTTTCTCACAGTGTGAAAATTAACTTGAGGATTGATAATCTGGAGAGACAAAAAGATGACACTGACAGTGACAAAACAATGTGTACGTAGGAGTGAAAGTTAATTACCATGGGAAGAGAACGCTAACAAAATGCAATAGATCAGTGGTTCCCAACCTTTTTTGGCTCATGACCCCATTTTAACATCACAAACATACAAAACAGAGACATTTTTTTTGCTAAAATTAATTTGTTTTTGATCATGTAATAGTTTGCTACACTATGTTGCAAATAAATATTAATTTTAGAGGACATTTAGTCTATATAATGTATATTATTATGGATGGAGGCAGAAAAGCCAGGTGTAGATTACTGCACAAAGTGAGAATTTTATTTTCCTTGGTCAGGATATGTACAGTCAGTCCAGCTTGGATTTACAAGGCTGACAATTAATACTGAACAAACAATAACTCCAACTATGAATTATGAAAGAGCTGCAGCATCTTAAAGGTAGGGTAGGAGATGTTTTCCTGGAGCATTTTTTACTATATTGCTTAAAATCCCCTGCACACCCCGATTGCAACCAATTAATTAAATGCTCTAACACAAAAATAAAAAATTGTAGTCACCTGTGGAATGGACAGGACTGAAAAAAGCACCACCCAATCATTTTAACCGGCCCATCGAAATGATTGAATGGTGATATGTCTATCAAATTCAACTGTCATTTGTCCCTCCCCCCTCTGCGAGAACAATTAATACAATGGAGGTGTGGCTTCAGGGGGAAGTCTGAAGAAAGGGGTTTGGACTTTAGTTTGAAAAATGTAGCTTGCTTGAACCATTTTTCTAGGATCTCCTACCCCACCTTTAAACCAACCACAATGAACATTTGAAAGATAAACAGTACCGCAATGCTTCAGTTTCAGCTTCAGAGTTTGTCATGTCTTTTATGTATTGGGATTGTCTCTCTCAACTCACCATATATTTTATTAGTAAGTCATTTTTTATATCAATTTCTAGAAATTTCAGGTGACCCCATTTGAATTCCAGGTGACCCCCCATGGTTGAAAAACACAGCGATAGTTGAATAAATTCTGTGGTCTGTCATAATCATATTAGTTCATTTTAATTCAAGAAAACAAGTAAGGAGCAAAGGTTAAATAAGGATCGATGAATCATCCGACCCAGGCATCAACAGCACATTAGGAATCTGTGCGAAACACTGAAATCCATTATTGATGTTAAAATGAATCTTCAACATTTTGGGAAACACACTTTTGAACTCCCCGAATCCCATTTATTTCATCCCTATGACAACCCAGATAGAAAAATCAGCAATATGCTGTTTTACTGAGTGTTCTGCATGGGATATTTTCTTGGCATGGAGGAAGTTCGAGCTCCAGGCTAAGAAGTAGCTCCACTAATTGATTGCTTTGTCGATTTCCAGTGGGGGTAAAACATATTCAGATCCAAGTAAGGTACTATTACTGTGCTGTGAAAATGCTCCTCTGGAAGTAAATGTTCTGTATCCAAATCAAAAAGTTTGTAAGCATCATCAATAATATGTATAGTAACAGAATATGAAAGTAAATGTAGTCCATATCAGTGATGTATTTGATGCTGAGCGAATAATTATTACAGGTCGACCAATAGCGGATTTTTTAAGGCTGATGATTTTTGAGCAGAAATAAACTGTTATTCATTCATAACTATCCTCAGAAACAGAAATGAACTTGACTCTTCACTATTGATGAGAAGCTACATCAGAGTAATACTTCCCTATATAAATAAATCTGCGACACTAAATGTCACTGGAAATAAGCAACAAACCATAAAAAATATCTAGGTGATTCTGAGCAATAATTTCCACTTGTGTGAACTAATAGTGGCCATGACCCACTATGAGAGCAAAGTTCTGCTGATACTATTACGATTTGTAAAATGTCCCATTGACTCCTGTTTTATTCTATGTTATTATCATATGTTTGAAGCCTCTCTGTGAGAACAAAACATCTCTTTTTGTAATGTTAGCTGTTGTTACATGTGTAAATGCAGCTACTTTTCATGAACTTATCATAACAGGCAGTGTAGCAAACAATAATGTAATAACTTACCAATAAGATTATCATTTTCAAAGTATGTTTTTTAATGGTAGGCCAATAATGTAACAGATTATTATTATCATTATTATTATTATTATTATTATTATTATTATTATTATTATTATTATTACAGGGTGGGGAAGCAAAATTTACAATGAACATTTAGTTGTTTTTTCTCAGCAGGCACTACGTCAGTTGTTTTGAAACCAAACATATATTGATGTCATAATCATACCTAACACTATTATCCATACCTTTTCAGAAACTTTTGCCCATATGAGTAATCAGGAAAGCAAACGTCAGAGAGTGTGTGATTTGCTGAATGCACTCGTCACACCAAAGGAGATTTCAAAAATAGTTGGAGTGTCCATAAAGACTGTTTATAATGGAAAGAAGAGAATGACTATGAGCAAAACTATTACGAGAAAGTCTGGAAGATACTATTAAAGAAGAATGGGAGAAGTTGTCACCCGAATATTTGAGGAACACTTGCGCAAGTTTCAGGAAGCGTGTGAAGGCAGTTATTGAGAAAGAAGGAGGACACATAGAATAAAAACATTTTCTATTATGTCAATTTTCTTGTGGCAAATAAATTCTCATGACTTTCAATAAAGTAATTGGTCATACACTGTCTTTCAATCCCTGCCTCAAAATATTGTAAATTTTGCTTCCCCACCCTGTATTATTATTATTATTATTATTATTATTATTATTTTTATTATTATTATTATTATTATTATTATTATTATTATTGGTAGTAGTAGTAGAAGTGGTAGTAGTATTGGCAAAATGCTGTGACAGTATTGGCTCAAAAACTTCATTACATTATTGGCAAGTTATTATGTTACTATAATGGCTTTATTACATAAAAAAAACAAAAAAAAAAAAACAGAATTATTATGTCATTGGGTATTTTTAGATTATATGACAATATATTTTCTATCTTATACAAGGACCATTTTGAGGTATTTATGTAGTTTAGGAACATTTTCTTTGATCATGAAGGAATACTTAATATTCATTTTTTTTAAAACTAAAGTCAAAACATAGAGGTGCTGAATGTCTATAAAATACATAATTTGAAGCTGTCAGCTGTATAAAATTTAACTATTAGCTCCTGTATAAAAATACTTAGATGCTCTTTTATTCATTGTAAGCAGTACGTTTACAAAGGCATCGCCTCTGTCCATGGTGCTGAAAAATCTGATGAAGAAGTGTCAGGAATGTGGGTTATTTAATTGTAACATTACACATAATAATTAGCAATACCAAATAAAATGGGCTTCAATAAGAACATCTCATCTCCTTTGAATCATCACTCCAATTAATAACAAGTCAGCCTCGTGTTCAGTCTACAAAGTTTTCACCCTCAACCTTGCTTAGTTCTGTGACACAAATTACTTTGTGGAAGCAGCTTTAAAAAAAAAAGTGCATTTGACTGATGCAACTGCTTTGAGGCTGACATTAAGCACAGACACAAAAACCCTTTAAGTACAAATTAAGAACTAGCCTCAAATCACACAGTGACAGATCTTATTAGCTTCTGAAACAGGAGTAAAACTAACAATTCATGCAGGTGTTTTTACTGTCAGCAAGTCAACATTCTTATATCAGACTGCTGTCAGCGTGTGCAAAGAAGACAAATGGTACACACTGTGGGCAAGAAAAGAAAAGTAGGATGTAGGAAATGCATCATCAATAAATACAGCTTGTATTTAACCCAGTTGTCACAGAATAAAGGGTGAGTAAGAGGCAAAAAAGTTATCTTGTTTACTAATTCAAGGCCACACTGACAAATAGTGGCATGAAATACATGAAATATAGGATGACATCTTCAAAAAAAAAAATGTAGTGACCCACACTTCTTCCATCACAGTGCTTTGCAGTCATTACTGTGACGGCTATGTTGCACATCAGTGCTGTCTGGGCGATGACACCCGTGCATGACTGTGAGAGGAGAGTGAAGGGAGGATGGTAACAGGGATTGGCAGTTAGAAATATGCAGACAGATAAACTATTCATTACCATTTTGAGATGGAGCAACATTTTTTTTTTTTTTTTCTGCAGTGTGTATTTGTGTGTGTGTGCAGCTTGAGTTGTTCCACTCCTGAAACAAGGCCTGCATGTCCAAGAATAAAACATTCAGTGTCATCTGAGGTAAATCTATTAAGTTACCATCCCAAACTATTCTTTAAAAAGACACGTACAAGTAACTCTTCAGAGTGATACACTAGTGACAACAAACACCAGCATTGATTTCACCTCCATTAAATTAAGGTTGAAAGAAAGAAGTGGTGCGAAAGCAGCACGATACCTGCTGAGGCTTATAAATCAGCCTCACTCATTTCTCTTTAACCACATCTCTTTTTCTCTCTTTCTCTCTCACCTGCTGGCTCTCTGCTTGGATAACTACTCCTACAGCTTTGCAATCCACTAAACCAGGTAAGGGGCTTGGTTTGTGTGTGTGCGTGTGTGTGTGTTCTAGCTAATGAGAACTGGTTTGGGTTTTGCAGGACATTTTGTGGATTATCGCTGCATTACAAGAACTGTAAATTAATTTGAATTCAATTCCAGTTGAGATTCACCATACAACCCTTGTGTTCCACCCACTGTGGGTACAGGTGTCCACCTCTGGGCACAGATAATAGCACTCATAAATGATACTGGCTGAAGTGAAACCAGCAGAAAACTCTCACCAACACGAGCAAAAATGTAATTTATGTAAGAAAACCTGAAGAGGAAAGGTACTGTTTTACTTTATGAATTCAAAACTAAGCCAATTAACACCTGCTGTCTGGTTTCTGTCCACTCCAAAAACACATTTAATTTCTGAAAGATCCAAATGAATATCTGACACCTAATGAATGCATTTTAACTAAATTATTTCTTGGTATAATTGGTGTTAAAAATTCACTTAATACATCTATAACAACTTTTGCAATTGAATGCAATTTCTAAAAAGCTATGGTTGTCCTTATTATCACAGATTTAACATTAATGATGATTAATGCAAGAGCTGCAAAAATACCAGTTAAGATTAAAGTACATTAGTCTTCCATTCAGTGATACTACCTAAAATAAGCCTCAGTGTAGGAAAACATAGTTACAGGTACGGTTTATATGGAAAAAGTACTGTAGGATCACAATTTTAAACTGGTCAACATTTATATAAGAATTATAAATATTAAGTATAAAATGTGCATAGTTTATCATCTTCATTAAATTACTTTGTTTTAGGTATGAATGGGTCCTAAAGTAAGCAGAAGTAAAAATGTGTGTTGGCAGATCACCCAGAAAGAATGAGAATAGTTAAAAAAAAAAAAACAAAACAGGAAAAAGGAGCACAGACAAAATATAATATGTAAAATATATTCAGTGTAGTCTACATAGTCTGCATTATTTATAAACCTTCGAATCATCTTCAGTGGCCATTCACGCGAGATATTTAACAGAAGAGACATGAATACATATTAAATATATGGACTGTCTGAAATTGTGCGCAGTATGACATCAACATCATGCACTTTCACAACTTTAAATCATAGAGGCAGAGCAAAGTGCAAACACATACAAATCACCACACAGTGCACACACTCACACTCGTACACCGAATCCCTGGCTCTCAAGTCCCCTGGGAAATGGCCATCACTGTCAATTAGGATCATTCTGCACAGTGGCCAATGTACTTAACCACAGAAAACCATTACACCCTCTTCCTCTCTTGCCTTTTCTTTCGCTGTCACCCTCTCACACACACACAAGAAAGAAAATAATAAGACACACACATTATGAATAGCAAAACCTCATGGGATACTGAAACACTGACAGCCCATTACGATTCCACTGAGGCCAAGAATGGTTTACAGGCACTATAAGCTCTAGAGACGCCAGTGGACACAGACTGCTGTGCACTCATGCACATACACTTTATATGTGGACATAACAATGGGCACGCACACACACACAAATACACTCCACTATTTAATCTACCCAAGGAGATATGTAGCATATACGTGCAATAGGAGACACCAGAGGCATTCTAATATGTTTTAAACTCAATTGTGACAGAAGTGCAGGCTGGGCACCTCAGGACGTTGACAATAAAGACCCAGATAGATAAACATGCATTAAAGGTGCACTATAGCAAGATTTCACCACCGATACCCCCTTTGTCCAGACATAATTCTCCACACCAGACAATGGTCGTAACTGCATCATGAACTGAAATGCTGTAAATGCACTGCACTTTATCTGCAGAATGGCCAGAGCTCAGTCCAGTGAGAGTGGACTCAGCAGTATTAGATCTCATACATTTTTTTGTCGTTTTGCAGTCCTCTCTGAAAACGCTACCAAAAATTAACACTCCTGAATGTTACATGAATCAGATATTCTTAACCCTATAACGCCAAATATATCATATTTGAGACATGAGTTTTGAAGCCCTCTACATGATCAGTGTGATATATTTTTTTTCTTGAAGAACCTGATGAGTAAAATTAGATACATGCAATACACAGATAATCCACCAGGGGGGAGGAATTCGCTCACCAGAGGCCTTTCCAGTGACACTACAAGATTGTCATTAATGAGGAAGGAGACAGAACTTCATCAATTTTGGAAAGGAATTACCAAGTTGTTAAACATGTTTGTGTTATATTAAGTTTTTGTTTGTTCAAAATTAATAATATTTGAGCATAGAGACCTGATGTATCAAATATGATCAATCAATCAGTCAGTCAAAGTTTATTTATATAACACCTTACAACAACGTGAAGCAGACCAAAGTGCTTTACATCTAAAAGCATGACTAAATTATAAGATAGAAACACTTTAGTCAAATACCATAAATATGCATAAAACAATAAGACAAAATACACACTGATACAAAACTGAAACTCATACATGGAAATTGTTATTTGAAAAAAAAAAAAAAAAAAAGACCATTTTTGGGTTGTCCAGAAGGACCAATAAAGACTGCAGTTTTAAAGAACTGGAATGTTCTGTCAGTGATTTAATGGTCAAGGCTTTTCAGGGTTAACAGGAATGTGTGGCAGAAATAGTTATGCACTTCAGTTTTGTCAGATAAAATGAGTCAAATTCAGAGAACTAGATGAATAAGAAGAAAAATGTGTACTTAAAATTAAAACTAAAGGCAGAGTATGTAGCTTAGTACTTTAAAACATTTACTTATAATTAACATTAGGCTCACAGTGGATAATTCCGTGTTTAAAAACATTATGTTCACTCACCCCCAGAAAAGAAAAAAGAAAAAAATCACATTTGGTTGAATATCAGTTTTTATCTGTTTTCTATTATTTATTTATTTATATTTTCTGTAGCAACATACCCTGGTTGTTAAGAGTTCCTTACAAATACATGAGATATTCAAATCAGTAGCTTTAGAAAAGTTTTTCATAAAAGCTATAAAAAATGCATCTTTACCCAAATAACCTTGAGAAATTCCACTTCCTCTTGGAGCAGCTAAAATGTGAAAATAATCTGTATTTTTTTTTAAAGCCATTGCATTGAAAAGTTGCCTCATGTTCAGGTTACTAGCAACAAGAAAATATGAAAAAGTACTTTAATATACACCAAAGACTCTAAGGTGAAATATGTTGTATTGGTGCTGGCTGCATCGCCAACTGAAGTTAAATCAGAGTAATCTGGGTGAGACTTCACTTCAGACTGTACCTACTGTGTGTTAAGATCTACTAAGCTTTATCATAAGGCTCAATAAGGCTCATTATTAGTTTATTTCACAATGATATTTAACCTTTAAGGGTCTGAGCCTATTTTGGCTGTTTTTGAGTATTTTTGATTTTGCCTTTATATATTATATAAAGACAAGTTTACTGTACCCATGTTTGGTATCTTTTTTTTCAGCACAACTTCATCTATCTCATCTGCCTATTATTTTTTCACTTTAACCTACTGTATCAACCTAAAAGGCCAAAAAAACACACAAAAAATATAAAATCCGATTTGAAAATGTATATAATTTATTGCATAAATAACACAAAGATGCGTAATGAACCTTTTCAAAGACTTTAAAAGTGAATATTGGTTCCAAATATTAGGTATATAAAATCTAAATTGTAATAAATTAAAACTGTACTCAAATATTTGACATAAAAGCAGATCTTTACATAGGCATTTTCTCTGGTTTTCTCCTCCCACACCCACCCCCCCGGTTTCCACATCTGCTTCAGGTGGGGGTCATTCATACCCATACCTGTAATGCTAATGCAGTCTGTAGATTAGAAGCCGCAGATTCGGTCAGTTTTTTCTGTTTTAAAAAAGGACAAAAAATGATGACAATACGGTAAGAAATTTAACACCCCCCCATCTCATTTTCATACTTTTATTCACGTTTGTTTGCTCCAGTTTCAGAACATCATATCTCCGGTTGTATTTGCTCTATCAACATCAAATAAAAAGTGCGAGAGTGTTTCAAGTCTGCACTTTAGAATGCAATTGTCCTCAGTGGTTTACATGACCGGCTTCCGACACTACGACGTTTTGAAACTGTCATGTGATTGAGTCACAGGGCCATGACCATGGACCCCTAAGGGTTAATGCTGTACTTAAAAGCTGGAACTATTTCAGTTTTAGGCTATAGAAACACTTATGTAGTCTGGCTTCTTGGTGAGTCATTCAGTATAGAAATACCATCAGTTCCAGCTGATATGATAAACCAAATTGACAAGTATCTGTATAACAATAAAGTGTATGTGCACTTCCACTTTATTTGGTTGCTGTGAGACAGAGTACCATGCACTCTCTTATAGCGCTGGCCTTTTCTACAAAGATGGTACATTTTTTTTTGTTTGCTGTATTAAATCTGTATCAGAGGAAGTTTATTCTCTCAGACAAAGAGTTCAACAAGCCAGACACACAGTCAAACAGAAGAGAAAAGAGAGAATGACAGACAAAATAAGAAGGCAGGCTGTCAGGAAAATGGGCAGAGCGATATTTACTGCCATTTCTGCTCGAGAACAAAAAACAGCCTCTCAAACACACACGTACAGTAGATAAACATAGCCACAAACCGCATCATTGTTTTTGCCTTCTTCACACTCCATGAGGCTTTCTATCCCCTGACACCTCCCCATCTCTCTCTCTGTCACCTTCTTTCTTCATCTGTGTGTTGCCCACCCACTGCACACACATACATGCACACTTCCCTGTCTGCGCTTTTCCTGTGAGAAGACAGGGAATAAACACCAAACACACCATGCTTCTGTGTTTGTGTGTGTGTTCCAGTACATGCAGTGAACATGGTGAAAGCGTGACAGTAAGACAAGGAATCAGGGAGAGGAAGACAGAATGAGAAAGCAAGGAACTGCATCTTTGCAGAAAACTAAAAAACAATTAATCAAGCCTTATATATAAAATAAATATAAGTAATATGCATGTTGAATGATTTGGTGTGTTCAGTGTAACATTTTGATCCATGCAATGTGTTAAAAGAGTTATGACATAGAAAGTCCAATGTCAAGGTTTGGATGTTGAGCGAACACTGGTGCCTCCATAGTGCTTTCATGAAAGGTCAACCAATGTAAAATGATCTGCTTTTCTGTTTTTGTAGAAAACAGCAGGAAAAAAAGCCGCTGGAACAAAAGATACACTGATTAATCAGTCTGGCAATGTAATCACCTCCAATGAATGAATGAATGAATGAATGGATGGATGGATGGACGGACGGACGGACGGACGGATGGATGGATACTTTATTAATAATTTGATACTTTATTTAGGATGGTTTAAAAATAACTGATATCTGCAGGACTTGGTTCCGTTATTGGTGGTTGGCTAATAATAAAACTCTTAACTAGAATCACTGGATGGATGGATGGATGAACATTCATTATTGATGCATTTATTCAGATGTTTATTAATTTTGGTGCTCACTTCAGTACTTAAAGTGTTGTTTTTATGAGTTGGAAAGACTTTTCTTTCTGTGCTTTAAACTATCCTTTTATCTACTTTTAAATGAAAGATTGTTCAACCTCTAATTAAAAAAAAAAAAAAAAGTAAAGTGTTTTTCAGGCTGTTGTTTTGTAGCTAATTTCTGAGCAAATACACATCCCCCCAAAAAAATATACTATCCATCATACGATGATCAGTAATTTAAAAAAAAATATATCTCAAATACTCTTTTTTTTCCCATTATGTATGGGAACAGGAAAAAAAAAAACAAACAAAAATAACACTGCAATGTCAGTTTTCCACAAACCTGCAGCCTTATGAAAAAGTTATAGCTAATGTAACAAAAAGGCTTCTGTAACAAAGCATTTTTAGAGGTCATTTAATACATGATTGTGCAAGCCTCAGATGTTCAGCTCCTGAGCTAAGGGAAAAGCCCTGCCACCTTTAGTCTTGAACCAGGATTTAGCAGACTTAGATATGACACTGCACTCTGGCTTGGAGGATACCAGCCATTCAGGAATCAGCCCATGATGTGCTTTAGAAAACCCTGAGCGTTCTCTGTGTTTTAATGAATACAACACAAAATGACATGACATCTATAATAAGAACCAGAGAGGAAAGACCTTTTTTTTTTTTTAGAAGCTATACAGTTGGAGGAAAAGGAAACATGTTCCTACATCCCACCCCCTTTTCTGGCAACCACTGGCAACCCCAAGCACCAATCCCAACACCCCAAGCCAGCCTCTCATTTCCGTACCATCGACCCAGATAAGTGTGAGTGAAGACTATTGTTTAGAACAGCAGGCTGTGTAATTTCACCATTAGTCTCAATCAAAGACAACTAGCCTTCAGGCCCTGGGACAGTGTGTCTATGCCTCTGTGTGTGGTTGGACCTAGTAGTGTCTAAGACAAAGTAATAAGACACCCCCACCACCGCCGCCACAACCACCCTGGGGCCAGAGAGCTGAAGGAAAAGAAAGATGAAAAGAAAATGGAGAAAAGGGTAGACACAAAAAGCAAAGGAAGGAAGGAAAGGAAACCAGGTTGAGAGGGGAAAAAAAAAAAAACAGAAGAGCCAGGGGATGAAAAAGAGAGAGTTAAAAACAAACAGGGAAGATGCATGCATTAAAAAGTACGGGTGGAAGGGGAGACGAACAGGGGCAAAATGTGAAATGGAGCACCTTAAAACCATTATGTTGACACACTTGTGTCAGGGTACACACAAATACACACAACTCAGAATGGCTGCAAGGCATTTGGCATCTTAGTGCTGCAGGATTGTGTATCTCTAACCACTGCACCATGCAACCGTAATCTGTTATAGGCCCCTGCTTATAACCTCTCCTCGCACAAACATGAGCACACACAACATTTCCCTCTGGCTAAGTAGTATGTAGGTGTCACGGGAAATTCAGATGGATTGCGTGCAACTAAAAGACACACACAGGCTAACAAACAATCAGGCAGCCAGTGAACTAGGATGGACAGAGCTTATGCGACCTTCGGGGCTTTATCCGGTCCTTGGTTGTATTGCAGCTTCCAGGAGCCAGGGGATTTGATTTAATAAAGGGATTTGTGTGAGCTGGGAATGGGAGCAGAGAGCATGGAGGGAGGGAGGGAGGAGGTGAGGAAAGGAGGTGGCAAAAACAAACGGCTTGGACTAAGAGGCATGAGTAGCGGGGATGATGAGGATGATGATGGCGGTAGTTACAGTAAACGATGAATGATGGCGCCGGTGCTGCTGCTGCCGATTATGATGCAAGCGCGGTGGTGAAAAATGACAAAAAATTACCACTGTGAGGATATAACGCCAGTCGAGAGGATGGTGATGAAGCTGGGGGTTGTGATGATGATGATGATGATGAAGGTCATAATAGCGATGATGGTAATTAGTGCAGTTGTTGCATTAATAATGGCAATGGAAGCCATGATGATAATGATTAGTGATGAAATGAAGATAAAAAAGGCTCAAGGTCTAAAACATGAACTTGGAGGTTTTAATTTTCTCTCCCACGTAATAAAACAGTGATCTGCAGGAGAGACATAACTCCTACCTAAAACGTAGAAACACAATGCATTTAAATGACTGAAAAAGATACGATGACAAGAGGGAAATTAATTGTTCTCTTGTCTAAATCCCTGGAATGTAGACTTATTGCGACTATTAGATTCATTTTTTCTTTCTTTTTTTTATCATTTCTTTGCTCTTAGGTCAGAAACATAGTCTTCCCACAGCTATCCTATGTTGTTAGATTTCAGTAATCTGCTCTTTAAAAATGCACTTGAACTACACCTAACGAAGTTGGACACTATTTATCATTACGCTTTGTGTTTTATTACGTTTATTTCTACATTATGTGTAGGGACGCCCAGATACCGATACCAGTATCAAGTATCGGGTCCGATACTCAGTGTGTCTACTTGTACTCGTACTCATAAAAGTACTCTGATACAACTGCACCAATACCACTTACGGCAGCATGATATTAGCAGTTAAGTACAATAGGGAAATAACTGTTTTCTCGTCTAAATCCCTGGAATGTAGACTTATTGTGACTATTAGATTCATTTTTTCTTTCTTTTTTTTTGTTTATCATTTCTTTGCTCTTAGGTCAGAAACATAGTCTTCCCAAAGCTATCCTATGTTAGATTTCAGTAATCTGCTCTTTAAAAATGCACTTGAACTACACCTAAAGAAGTTGGACACTATTTATCATTACGCTTTATGTTTTATTACGTTTATTTCTACATTATGTGCAGTGACGCCCAGATACCAATACCAGTATCAAGTATCGGGTCCGATACTCAGCGTGTCTACTTGTACTCGTAAAAGTCCACCGATACAACTGCGCTAATACCACTTACGGCATCGTGATGTTCACAGTTCAGTGCAGCAGGTACGCGGCGGAGGAGTAATGTCAGCAGTGTGGAGATTTTTCAAAATAAATGACGGTGACAAAAGTAACGCTGACTGCAAGTAACGTTAAAGACACAAACAGATACGGATGGAGCGTTCTGTCCGTCCTCTGTGTATATTCCATCCATTTTCCAGGTGCTCGCAGATGCATACCCAGATGGAGAATACCACCGGGAACTGTGGAGGTAGCGGATTTTTCAGAGAGCGACTGCGAGCTAGTGAAAAACTACTGACATATTTATGACACCTACCCTCATCAATATCAATATCAACATTAGTATCAACATTAATGTTACCTCTGTCATCTTCATGTTTGTAATTATTAACTTTTTTCTTCTCAAAATACTTTTCTTCGTGGCATTTGTCCAGTATGGTTAATTAAGAGTGAGAAATACTCATTCCAACGCATTAAATGTCAGTAGCAGCACTTTGTTACAGTCAGACCAATGACAACAGCTAAAGCACATTTTCAAAAGTAACTAAGAACTGTAATGGTATTATTACCTCCGCCAAGGAGGTTATGTTTTTGCCGGCGTTGGTTTGTCTGTCTGTCTTTGTGCAAGATAACTCTAAAAGTTATGGACGGATTTGGATGAAAATTTCAGGAAATGTTGATACTGGCACAAGGAACAAATGATTAAATTTTGGTGATGGGGGGGTGTAGTGATCTGCCTTGGCGGAGGTCTGCGCTATCCAATTGCTTTTCTAGTTAAGTACTCATATCGTGTACTCGGTATCAGCAAGGACTCACATGTAAGTACTTAAAAGCGGTATCGGTGCATCCCTATTTATTTCTACATTCTGTGTAATGTTTATAACTCTTAGGGTATCTGCAGGTTTGACGAAGCCAAATTAATGACATTTTTAGATGTTTTGAAGGTATCTTTGGTCAAATTTCTATCCATCCATCCATTATCCACCGCTTATCCGGGGCCGGGTCGCGGGGGCAACAGTCTAAGTAGGGATGCCCAGACTTCCCTCTCCCCAGACACCTCCTCCAGCTTGGTCAAATTTAAGACTTTATATTCACTAAAGTAACAGTACAATGGGGATCACAGTTATTGCCTTGAACCAGTCTTAACCATGTTGCATTCCAGCTCACATTACATTTAAGTTTCTCTAGGACTAATGTTTGTGCCACTGACATTCAAGCTCCTCCATCCATACATGGATGGAGGAGCTTTACATAAATTATTACAGAAATTTAATAATTTATGTAAAATACAGCTTCTCAACTTTTCACCAGCATCAGATATGACCCACTTAGATGTTCACAGGTTCTGCAGTGAACATGGAAACATCATCATCTTCTGCAATTTTAGTTCATCAATAAAACCGGTGCATAGATGACAGTGGGTGTCTGCACTTGTTATTTTACAGAACAAGTTTTCTCTGTTTTGATATAAGAAAATTATTGTAATTATAATAATTATAAAATGTTTGGATTTACTGAACGTCTATGAACTTCTACATGATAATTAAAGTAATTAGTGGAAAATACCTGCCTATCAGTGCAAAATGAAAAAATACAGAGGATAATGTTACAGTAAATGGAGATAAATTGTTAAGGAAAGATCAAATTAAGAGGAAAAACCCAGTTAAAAGTTAATACAAAAATAGTGCTACGTCTTGAATGATTAACTTGTATTGTCCATACTAAGCCAACTTTTCATTTTTTGGGGCTGAAACAGGATTACGCATTGCACCAAAAAAAAAAAAAAAGAAGAAGAAGAAGAAGAAGGTTAAACCTATAAGTTTGACATAAGGATAAACCAGAGTTTCCATTTTTTCCTTTTTTTCCTTTTTTTTTTTTTTTTAAGAGTTCATTGGGGCCATGAGCAAAAAAAAATAAAAATAAAAGACGGAAGCTCTCTGGACTGCTTGTTTAATCATTTTTGTTAATCAGTTTTTAATAAACTGATTTACATAGCCATCAAAACAGCCACTTGGTAATTACAATGTGGTAAACATAGTAATTTCCTCAAGAGGCTTCATCAGATTTATCAAACCCCCGTCAGTAATTAAGAGTGAAGTTGTTATGCATACTTTATTTTCTGCTATACCACAAAACCCTTTTCATGTTATATCAAAAAAATTTGAATGATACATATTTTTTTCTCGGTGATAATGTAGATGAATTAAAAAACATAAAATATATTTAATTTTCTCTTACGTGGCTAAACTACCAAATCTTAGCTAAGTACAAGGTATGTATATTAGTATATAAATATACTACACACCAGTTATCCAACCGTACACATACGCATATTGTAAACTACACACACGAGCACCAGGCTTACAACAAACAAAACAATTACCTATTACTTTGACAGAGAAACTGGAGTGAATTCATTCACTCTACCAAAAACTGCCCATTTTAAGTTTATTATCGTTAACAAAAACTAACGAAATGACGAAAACTAGAATTGAAACAACACTTTCGTTAACTGAAATAAACTTTAAAAAAACTATAATTAAAAGAAAAAACAATAACTAACTGAAACTGTATTGTGTGCTTACAAAACTAACTCAAACACATTAAAAAAAATTATGGATAAAATTCCCTTCGTTTTCGTCCTTGTTAATGTCGGATTGATATGAAATCGATTTATTTTGCTCAAGCAATTTTAGCTGGCGGCGCTATACGCCATTTCAAGTCCGTCACTTCTCGTCACTTGTCGTTTAGAGTCAGCTTCTCATCCCCACTCTACCTGGAAGAGTAATGTATGGGATTTAATTGAATACGACAGCGAGTGAGAGAAAAGATATGAAAAAACTAAAACTGAACAAAAACTAAGCATTTAGAAAAAACCAAAAACTAATAAAAACAAGTAAATTTGCTCTTAAAAATGAACTGAATTAGACTTCTGAATGATGTTATGGAACATATGGAATTAGAGAAAATAAGATTTGTTTCGAAAAATCAAGAAAGCAAATTTGATAGAATGTGACAGCCATTTATTGATGATTTTAAAAGCAATATGTAGCCTGGTGGCAAGATATATGATTATTGCTTAGTACTATCTCTTTTTTTTCTTTTATTATTGTATTTATTTATTCCTGCCTTTTGCTCTATGGTTGTAAGGCACTGGTTTATATATGTTTGAATATAAAGATATCCAACTTAAATTTGACTGAAAGATGATATGCAGTGTAAGTATGTACGTGTAGAACATGTGATGTTTACATAATCTGTTGAATCTGTTGAATATGTTCTAAAAGTGTGAAAATCTAATAAAGAGAGCTGGAAAAAAAAACCTAACTGGAAAAAAAAAGTCAAAACTAAAATGTAACTATAATGAAAAATCCAAAACTCTTATAATCTTGGCCCATACCAGTGTGTGTTGGTTACTATTAACTCATTTCAATGTTTCAATCTGCAAGACTGTATTTGTATTTTTTCCACAAATGATAAAATAGACGGAAATGTATTGTATATACCGATGTAGCTGCTTGTCAAGGATCATTTGAACCATCCTTGTTGTTGAATGTCAACAGACTATCTTTGGCATCCTGGAAATGTTCACGGTCACCACGTATCACATGCTTCTTTTGATCAGAATCAGTTTGCAAGCAAATATTATGTAATTTCCGAGAAAGCCATACTATATCTATATCTGTGAAAATGCTTGTAGTCCTGTAATTTTTGCATGATCCCCGGCCATTTTGTGTGGTCAAAGGTGTTTGAAAAACAGTTTTTTTTTAATAACACACACTGATACAGGTGCAATTATTAACTTAAGAGGACCTCAGGCACGGCATTTATTGCAGACCATGTAATGGATCCATGTAAGAAATCTAATACTTTACATGGATGTACTTTCATGTCTATATGTGTGTGTGTGTGTGTGTGTGTGTGTGTGTGTGTGTGTGTGTGTGTGTGTGTGTGTGTGTGTGTGTGTGCGTGTGTGTGTGAGAAAGTGTTAGTAATTGCATTTGTGGTGCAGAAAAGCTGACTGGTTGCACTTTACAAAGTTGAAATGAGCTGGAAGAAACTGTAGATGGAACTGTCTTTCACTGTGAGCACGTGTGTGAAGGTATGTGTGCAGAGCTCCATTTCACCCATACACACTCAAATAAACACCACAAGCCCTCCTTTTCTCTTGGTCATTAGGCCCGGCCCAGCATGTAGACAGATTTTGACAGTGTAGACACAAAATTTATATTTACCAAGAGTTTTCCTCAGTCTTAAAATCCTAAAATGAAAAAGACATTTCATATAAATAGAACTATCAATGCATTAATATCAGCACACACTCTGGAAACTGTAAAATCCCGATAAGTTGTGAGTAAGCCGAACCATTTGTCTTTGTTTATCGCAATTTAGAAGACCAGGTTTATTATGGGTTTGCTCAGAAATATTATGTTGCACGGTATGTATGTTTTGAGAAATGAAAACGGCTAATTTATTGGATTCATATATCTTATATCTCTGTATGGGCCCACATACACACTCAGCTGACAGATAAGAAAAGCAGAGAGCACCACAGTGGAATAAATGAAAAACACAAAGCCTCTCCTTATATATAACTAAAATTACATTTGCTTTTTTTTTTTTTTTTGCTGTTATTGTTTTGAAATGCAAAAAACGCATATGAATCCACCGTATCAAATCAATTATCATTGCAAATAAAATGTGTTTGGTGTTGCTAATGTAAAGACAATGGGCTATCGCACCCGTAACACACTCTGCCCTGAAGTGTAACACACCATTTTTGTTCATTTCACTGTTGCTCTCCTACGTCTCAGCTCCATTTTCACCGCATCACCTCTAACACATGCCCTGTCCTCAGCAATCCTCCTGTTCTCCCTCGTCTTAGTTCTATCTCATTCTGCTCAGCACTTTCTTTTCTTTGTCTGATGCTCTCCAGTGTCCAAATGGTGTATTTTTATCATTACCCACTCTTTTACAGGCCATTTCCCTTCTGATGCTGTGCATTGGCAAGGGAAGCAAATTGTGTAACTATTCGATAAAGGAAATTTAATGTATGCTCTGTGCAAAGACATAGGCTGTGGTAGAAAATCCATCAATGGATCCAGTAAAATCAAGACTGTTACATGGGGTGAAATGTGGACATCCAAATAGCTTGGGAAGAGGATTTATTTTTTTCCCCCTGACAAGACCAGTACTATAAAACAGCAGGAAACTTATGTTGGCTCATTGGAAAGATTCACATAATGATAAATGTCCAGCTATTGGACAAGCCATTTACTGTGTATGGAATATACAACAGGCTTTATGACGTTGAAACATAAGGCGGTAAATAAAATAATGATGTGCAACAACTCATTTACATTCTCACACGTCATGACATGTCCATTTCATTTTATTTTCATTCGGTGTTGTTTTGCTGCTCCAGGTCCAGCCTGAAACATGGCCACAGGTTATTTTTAATTATGACCTATGGTTATGTTCTGTACACTTCTCTAGCAACACCTTGAATCCCTCAATCTCTCCTTTTTTATTTATTTATTTATCTATTTTTAAATATTTAACCCTATAACGCCGAATGTATCATATTTGACACATGAGTTTGGAAGCCCTCTACATGATCAGTGTGATATTTTTTGTCTTGAAAAACCTGATGTATACAATTAGATATATGCAATAGACAGATAATCCAACATGTAGGAAAATCAAGCTGCCAGATGAGGAGCTAGTCAGCATGGAAATTTGATAAAACTTCGATTCATTCATGACTAGTAGTAGTCATTTGTTCGTCACAATAACCTTAATATATTGAAACTGGTTTCCATTTTCAGATAATTCTGTAAAATGTTCTTTTTCAGTATGGAAAAATGCCCCTGGGACAATCTGTAGATATGTATATTTTGGGTAATTTAGGTCTTAAAGGTGTCATATTTTGCTAAACCCACTTCTATTAGTCTTTGGTACATTTATTTGTGTATTTGGACCCTAATAGTTCAAAAAGTCTGAATTTGAACCATCCAGGTGCTGCAAAGCTATCTTTATATTCATTTAGGCAAAAATTGAGTGGATTTCTACAACCTGTTTTAATTCCTTTTTAATTTGCTACATTTTATAACTTGTTACGTCACGACATTTGCACATATAAGCTCAAGACTTCCAACGAACATTTCTCAGAGTACAACATAATTGTTTGTCAGCAGCAGCAGTTGTAGTCCATACTGAAAATATGTCCAAACTTCGAGCCAGTTACCTAAAATGTTCAGTTGTTGACTGTTTTAATGAACATTTGTGGCTGAACGGGACAGAAACCACGGTCAACAACCTGGAGGGGGTGGGGCATGAAGTGGCTCAATTGCATTTAAAGGGCCAGCGCTCAAAATGACCTTTCTGGTGTCATTACTCAGAAACAGGGTCAAAGATTGGACCTGTGGAGTTGAATCAATGAAGAATTCAGACCCAAGCATAGCATTTACAGTTTATGTAGACCACAGGGAAATGTTTTAAAATGCATTATTCCATTTTAAAAAAGCTAAATATCACTCCTTTAAATAAATGTATACTCAGGACTGCATATATGTAGACATAAGGTCCAGATGTTTACTGTGTGTGCTATTATTGGTGGTTGTGTAAAATCCACAGTAGTATATTATTTTCTTACTTTTTAATTATATCAGAATTTCTATTTCAAATATTCTTCTGTATTGTGTTTTATTCATAAACCAGAAACATTTTCCAAGGCAGTCCTACACAAATATAAAATGATTCATCCACTCCCGTACACCCTTCTCATGTACATGCAATGGTAAATGGACTACACTTATTTGGTTTGACCCAAATGCCTCGAAGTCACAAAGTGGTTACTATTGCCAGAGCAAGACACCCATATTGAAATTTGAATGTTCTTTCTTGTTACATTTACATTACCATAAATATCCCATGTAGCCCATGAAATAATTTTCATAATTCATTATTAGAAGTTAGTCTCAGACAAGGACATTTAGTCAGGTACAGATAAATTGTGCAGCATAGTTTTCACCCAATGTTATCTGCCTGACAGTGGGCATTAGGATAGAATGCAAAGTTCCTTCCAAATGAATTGCTAATAGTAAGTGAAATTCCCAAAAAGTGACAAAATGTAAATTTAGGCATGTTTAAATCCTTATGTGAATATTAAGAGTTAGTTCATCATCATCATGGTTCACAACTTAAACTGTATTTCATATAATTCCATACCTGGTTGATGCTGCTGATGCTGATAGGGGTGAAATAAGAGATATTTTGACACAAAACCTAAACCTGCAACCTTTTACAGCAATTGTGGAATGGTTGGTTATTCAGCTATTCAGGGTGTTTTAATCGAGTTTTTCATGTAATACAGCCTTAAACTTTTTTTTTTTCTTGTATTAATTCATTGCAGTTTCTTCATTGCTCCAAATATGTACAAACACATAACATTTGGCTAAATCATTTACATTTGCACCTTGTTTTTTTTCTATTTCTTTACTCTGGGTTTTGTTAAAAAGCGAAATGGGAAAGATGAGAAATTGGACGGCTTTTTGAAAGACAAGAAACATGACCTTGGTCCAATTAATTGGTTGACAGATAATGCAGATTGCTATACTTAGATGGAAAGTATATTAGTATTTATAAAGCACATTTCTACCTCACTAGTACCCAAAGCTCTTTACAATGTGCATCTCAGTCACCTCATTATCACCACACACACACACACACACACACACACACACACACACACACACACACACACACTGGTGGTGACACAGGAGCGACCAGGGTTCAGTGTCTTGTCCAAGGACACTGCAACTTATTAATCAGCGGATCTGAGACTCGAACCGCTTTGAAGACGAACCGGTCCTACCTTCTGACACATAGCCACACCCACTTTCACAACCACAAGCCAAACCAGAAGACATCTGTCACCACCTTTCAAATCCAGATCCAAATTGCTTCATATCAGATCAGACCTTATTTCATTCATAAACCTGCACTGCTAGTCCAACACAAACACAGAGTGATTCATTCATTTCCACCAACCCTTCTGAAGTTCATGCTCGTGTGTGTGACTGTTGTCCACATCTGTTATCCTGTCAAAACAGAACGCCAGGTATACTCCTCCCAAACACACAGACCTGCACAACATCTCGCACAATAATAGGTTGCGCATCTACACTCTGATCATGTCGCCACTAGGCAGACGTACAATCAAAGTTTAATGAGACTGATCCATCACAACCGCTGAAGCACACACATGGCCTACAGATGCCCTACCCATAAACCTCACCAACATACATGTCTTTGTAGTTGATATCATGTGTAATACAATTTGTGGTGAGCAGGATTTTTTTAATGTCCTCTTTGCATATTTGTGATGACAGAGGACACACATCTTTGTATGGGATATTAATACTTTCTTTTGCACGATACGGGACAAAATTAGGATGCACATGTGAACAATGAAATTGATTTTGCTCACTGAAATCCATCTCTACCTGCAGGGTATTTATCAGTCCTTTCATACTGTTATCCTGTACTTAATATTATTCAGTCCCTTCATACGTTCAGTTTAAGTGATGGGGGGCAAAAAACTGTAGCTCTGACAGATGTAGTAAGTCAAACAGCTAAAACAGTGTATCTTCACATCAGCGTGTGCATAGATATGTCTATTTTCTGTTTTCTTGTTTTGTTCTCCATCACTTACATTCACAGTTTATTACCCCGCCCCCTGAAGGGCAGGGAAGGGGTACCGTTTTTGGGTTCGGTTTGTTTGTTTGTTTGTTTGTTAACACAATAGCAACAAAACTGTTAGTTGAATTCATGCCAAATTGGGATTATAGATTGCCAGCGACCCAGAATAGATCTGATTACATTTTGGGGAAAGTAGGTCAAAGTAAAAAAAAATTCTGAATTTTTTTTATTCTTTTTTTTTCCCCATTTACTTATAATGGGCAACATTTCAAATGTTTGTAGCAGCAAAACTTTTGGTTGAATTCCTACCAAATTGGGTTTATACATTGCCAGTGACTCAGAATAGATGTCATTACATTTTGGGAAAAGTAGGTCAAAGTTTCAATTTTTTTAAAATCTTTTTTTTTTTCCCCATTTACTTATAATGGGCGAAATTTCGGATGTCTGTAGCAGCAAAACTAGCGATTGGTTGAATTCATACCAAATTGGTTTATAGGTTGCCAGTGACTCAGAATAGATATGGTTGCATTTTAAGAAAAGTAGGTCAAAGTAAAAAAAAATTATGAATTTTTAAATCCTTTTTCCCCTCATTTACTTATAATGAGCGAAATTTCAAACATCTATAAAAAAATATCATTTTTGTTTCAATTTATTTCAAATTTGCCACATAAATACAGGTAACTGATATGGTGACATCACCACATGCCAAGACATGATGACATGAGCTGGATCGATGCCAAAATAAGCTATAATGCATGCAAGGGGCGGGGTTTGTTGTGCCTGGCACCACTTGTTATAAATAAAGTGCCTCAGTGGGCAGTGCGAGCAGCAGGAATGATTGTAAAAAAAAAAAAAACATCACACTGATACACAACACATACTGTAAAACAGCTCTGAAAAACTGTTTACCTCCCAAAATAGTGAATGCCAACGAGATCTTCACACTGGTCAAATCTCCAGCATCACTTGTACAACTTTATTAATATTAGACCAAGACCTTTCAGCTTGTGGCTTATGACCCTGATAAAGGCCACAGTGGTTCGATATAAATAAGGTTGCTCTAAATACTGCGAGCACTGCTGGATTTTTTGACCAAATAACACTTGACAGTGCACCTTGGAAGTGGTGCAGTTGTGCCAAAAATTCCTCCTCTGTTTTCTAATGAAGTCTTAGTGCCAAGTAAAAATCTTTATATATCATTAATAAATGCATAATATGAGTTTTTAGTGTTAATTGGTTTATTGTAGACAGAGACAAGATAGCTGTGCAATAATGCCACTGAAACAGTCCATCAGGATGTGAAGGGTCAGTAATATACAATAAATATAGTTTATTATGTGCATGGCTTTACCCTGGAAACACATATCAGGGCAAGTAAAAGAGCATAAAGGTCACCGGTATCGAATGAATACAATAAAACTCACATGCAGCACTAGCAATGTAGTATTTGACCTATCAGGTAAGTTTTATCTACAACGTGACATTGTCCATCTACTGCAGTGGCTAAGCATCTGCAATGCAGTGTGATTTGTGCTGAAAGAGATCTGCAGCCTTCTCATCAAGTTTCTAAAGGAAAAATATTCCAGCCTTTCCATTTATACCTTTCTTTAAGAAGCCTTCATTACACTGGCAGGCATTAAGTTGAAACATTACTGTGCTATACTTCATTACAGGACATTTACAGGTAATTATGAGCCCTACAGCCTCTTAGAAATTAGCATTCTTTCAAAGAACACTGTTACAATTACAGAGTCTCACCATTGCTGAGAGGCCCATTCGCACGAGGCCTTGTTCAAGACACACAGCCACTTGTTCACCTACACACACACACACACACACACACACACACACACACACACACACACACATATATATACATATGGAGCTTCACCTGTGACTTCCCTGCTGAGGTGGGTAGTAATGACTTTAAACTACCTTTATTCAAAAGCAACTAAGAAAGTGTAATTAGTTTTTCTCAATTTAAAGCCTCTGGAAACAGGTTTTAAATCTTAAGTTCTTCTCTAAAATATTAAATATTCATGCCCAAAGAGTGCATTTCAAAAAGTGTTTAAGTTTAGTAGAGGGGAAAAAAAAAAGAAAAACAGCCTTAGGTCACTCCCTCTTGAGAGTTTGACAGCCAAAATCTCATCTGCTGCATCAGGAATGTATGGGTGAGAGTAAATTAAATAGAAAGTAGCGATGCAAGGTAACAACACCCAAATAACTGGCATCATATTTTAATTAAAATGTTCCTGCCTCTTGACAAGTGTATGGAAATATATGCCACATCTTCTTGAAATAAGTGAAACGCAAGAAATAACCAGAATGCTTATATAAATAACTCTTGGGGAGGCATTCATGCCTTTGTTTTGATAGTACGTAGTGATTACAAGAAAGCAGGTGGAAAGATTAAGAACAGTATGTAGAAAATGTTCTGATTGGAACCTGGGATGACATGTCAGTGCGGTTGTTAGTGTGTTAACCTGAAATGAGGCATCGCATAACAAAACATGTTCATAATTTGGACAAAATGAGGGTTTTAATTAAGTTCCATTTGGAAACTGTGTCTTTCCAGGTGATATACAGATGTACATGGGATGATAATGACTATGAAAATAACATGAATCATACAGTCATGGAAAAAATGATTAGACCAACCTTGTTTTCTTCAATTTCTTGTTCATTTTAATGCCTGGTACAACTAAAGGTACATTTGTTTGGACAAATATAATGATAACAACAAAAATAGCTCAAAAGAGTTTAATTTAAGAGCTGATATCTAGGTATTTTGCATGTTTTGTTTTGGTTTTTTTTATAATAACCAAAATCACTTCAGTTCTTACATCAGTAGCTAAGGCATTGTACTGCCAAAAACAGTGCTTTTAGGCATTCTATGTTTTCCTGTCTGTTTTAGTCACATGATACACACAGGAGTTAGTACCTGATAGCATAACCATTGTTTTTGATGACTTTTAATGGTCTAATAATTTTTCCCGTGACTGTATGTCCTTCACAGTCACCAGATCTCCACTCAACTGAACACCAGTGGAAGATTTCAGACAGCGCTCTCAACACCATCATTAAAACAACATATGTGGGAAAATCAACAACAGGAGAATCCACAGATTCAATGTGAAGACCCAATGAAGCAGTTCTAGAGGCATGTTGACATGACATGACAACCTGTTTCATTTAACAAAAGTCAAGAAGTGAATCTTTTGGTGAAATGGAAGTCATCACTGTACTGGCATGACTCCAGTGAATAATTCATTTTTGGAAAGAAACATGCTGTTTTCTCTTGGTAGATTTGACAAAGGAGTATGGTGCTGCATAAAAAAATGCATAAGATTAATTGTCTTCGCAGATTATTATTGTGCTACACTTGAGTTGACGTTTGAGCTTAAAGGGGTCATATTTTGCTAATCCCACTTTTATTAATCTTTGGTAAATTTACTTGTGTATTCGGGGACTCTAATAGTTCATAAAGTTTGAATTTGAACCCTTCAGGTGCTGCAAAGCTATCTTTATATTAATTATGGCAAAAATCGAGTGGATTTCTACAACCTGTTTGAATTTCTTCTTACTTTGCTAGTTGCGTCACGATATTTGCACATATATGGTCAAGACTTCCGGCGAACATTCCTCTGAGTATGACATAATTGTTTGTCAGTAGCAGCAGTTGTAGTCCAAACTGAAAATATGTCCAATCTTTGAGCCAGTTACCTAAAATGTTCAGTTGTCAGTTGAATGGGACAGAGCAGCACAGCCAAAAACCTGGAGGGGGTGGGGTGTGAAGTAGCTCATTTGCATTTAAAGGGCCAGCGCTCAAAACGACATTTCTGGTGTCATTACTCGGAAATAAAGTTGAAGATGGACCTGTGGAGTTGAATTAATGAAGAATTCAGATCCAAGCATAAAATTTACAGTTTATGTAGACCACAGGGAAATGTTTTAAAATGCATAATTCCTTTAAAAAAAAAAAGCAAAATATCACTCCTTTAAATCACCACATAATCATTCTATTATTTACCCAATTGTTAAAATTTGACATTAGTGTATATAATCTTGATTTAAAGCCAAAAAATGTACGTGAATTCAACAATGACCACAAAATTCCAATCAATGGAATCCAATCAAATTCAGGAGCTACCAGAATTCCCAAGAACTGGATAAGCAAAACTGAAAACATGATGGCTCCACCTTTTAACACTTTCAGTTAAAACTCTTCACTGAACTACCTTTTTACAGACGAGTAAAACTTTGAATTTCACTTCCAACATGGCTCTTTCTAATGGATGACACATTCACACTGAAAGCTTCCTGGAAAACCTGTGAAAACTCTCTCATAACCTTTCATGTACCTCCTCTGGATTGTTAACAGCATATAAAAAAAAACCTCTGACAAAGACAGACATGTTATTATGTACATTACAGTTGCAGAAGGAAGCACTTAGGCTTCTTCCTGTGAGCGTTACAGGGTTAAATCTAGTTATTATGTAGACCTTTCAATGACATTACGGGAACCTTTACAAATGAGTCTATGCTTTGGGGTCAGCAGCCCAAAAACAGCCCTGAAAACTCCTGGGCAGAGTTTAAAGGTTTACTCAGTGCTGACTGGGTAGATCCATTTTTAAAGATCTGTGAATGGTAGATTTTGGGATTCACAATAGAACAATAGGAAGACTAATGTATGATAAGTGGACCAACGCAGATGTGCAGGCACGGCTTACATTCTTTGGCCAAATCGGTCGCACCATGAACACAATTACCCTGAATTTCCTGCAGTGGAAACGTGCCTTTTGTTAGCTAAATCGAAACTTTTATAAGCAAAGATATATAGTAGATTTCTACAGCAAAGACATACATGATATAGGATATAATCTGTCTTTTATAACAATATTGAGGCAACACTTCAACACATCAAGATAACTAGAGATAGACTTTCACTTCAAGACAAATTAAAAATCCATTTTAAATGTTGCAAATGGAGACTGCATTCCACTGTATGGGTCAATCTACATTCCAAAGTCTTCAAGGCCAGCCTTTCACCAAGGAGAAGGAAGAACAGGATAAAAAAAAAAAAAAAAAAACCCATCAGATCTCCTTATTTGAGGGAAAATAAATAAATAAATAAAGCACATTCCTCTTGGGGCTATGAAAGACATTCCCTTGGGCCTCTGATGGTTAAAATAAGGTATTTATTATACAAGAAAAACCTTGATAGGTCTGAATAGCTCCGGTACTTCCAAAGATTGTAAACATAAAGATTTCAAAGTTTTCTTGTGACAGAATGAGAGCGGTGATGAAAAAGACTTGAACATGGATCTTAATTATAAGACTGAAATCTCTATCATGCTTTTCAGATTGCAGAGTGATACTTGCGTCAGAAGCCAATTTTACAAGCTATGTCTTGTTGGCTTTTAAAATTTTCTGTCAGCTTGTGTCATGGAACAACATGCATAAGTATGACTTAAAATAAATCCCATTTACAAACAGTACTTTTTGCAGTTATATTTTTTACTGGTCATATTTGGTATTACGGCTGTTTCTTAGTCCTATATTTTGCTTTAACAGACAGGAGTGAAAAGAACTAGTGATGAGAGCTTTGGGAAGCCTATTTTTTCTGTTAATTCCAACAGTGTTGTTGCAATTTGTATTTACTTGTTATGGTTCCAGGATGCTGTGTCCTGTGGAGTGCGGTGGAGCTTTGTACAAATTTCACAGACTCAATTCTTTTCAGAAACTCACCGACCATGACCACAGATTGAAAGGGAGCCCCTTCAGTAAATCAGGGGTTTACAATAAATGTTTCCCACATGGGTTTTGTCAGTTTGCTTCCGTAACTGTGGTATAATATTAATAGACAGTACAAGAAAAATGTGACGCATGGTCCATTATGTGGACCTGCTTTTCCCAAAAGTAGGGTCACGACCAAAATGGGTCATGAAGTTTTCTATACTGGGTCACTGACTGTCTGAGGAAAAGACAGAAGACAATTGGAAGTAGGGCTGGGCAATCTGACCAAAAGATTATATGACCATCTTCTGAATTACAGGGTGGGGAAGCAAAATTTACAATGAACATTTAGTTGTTTTTTCTCAGCAGGCACTACGTCAATTGTTTTGAAACCAAACATATATTGATGTCATAATCATACCTAACACTATTATCCATACCTTTTCAGAAACTTTTGCCCATATGAGTAATCAGGAAAGCAAACATCAAAGAGTGTGTGATTTGCTGAATGCACTCGTCACACCAAAGGAGATTTCAAAAATAGTTGGAGTGTCCATAAAGACTGTTTAGAATGTAAAAAAGAGAATGACTATGAGCAAAACTATTAGGAGAAAGTCTGGAAGATACTATTAAAGAAGAATGGGAGAAGTTGTCACCCGAATATTTGAGGAACACTTGCGCAAGTTTCAGGAAGTGTGTGAAGGCAGTTATTGAGAAAGAAGGAGGACACATAGAATAAAAACATTTTCTATTATGTCAATTTTCTTGTGGCAAATTAATTCTCATGACTTTCAATAAACTAATTGGTCATACACTGTCTTTCAATCCCTGCCTCAAAATATTGTAAATTTTGCTTCCCCACCCTGTATATCACAATCTAAAATCTGAATCCCACTTTTGTAAGTGAACTACAGCCAGTAGGTGGTAGGTAGTAGGTTTTCCTCCATTTTCATCTGGTGTTTGGATTTTTGGGCTATGTGTGTTGGCTTTACATTGGTGTTATGCAACTAAACACAATAAAATATTGCATAACTCTGGACTGAAATCATTACGATATTGATACTTTGTTAAGTAGCTGCAGTAACTAAGAAATCAAATTCATGGATCAAAGTTCAGAAATTAAACCCACAGCTGACAAATTTTAATTGACCTCCATCATAATTTTATTACAGCAGCAAAACAACACATTTCGCAAACTCTGCAACAAATGCAGACTAAACTCGAACACTGTAGTGTGGGCAAAATGCTGCAAATAGACTGAAATAAAGTCATTAGCCTAGTGACCTGTGTTAGTGATGTTAATGAATACAAACCTTTAGGTTAGTGCAATGTTCTTTGTAAAACACTGTAATTACACTGATAAATGGGCTATTTAAAATAAATGTAGCTGAGTTATAAAGTCTGTGTAATCACTCTGAAATTATAATTACGTCCTAAATTGAAATCAACCACTATCTGCAACCTTGATATCGCACAGACCTAAGTAAAAGAGTTTATAATACCAACAAGAATTAATAAAATTATCCACATCAAAATTATGTAAAATACAAACAAGAGGCCTCAGTCGTAAAACATTATATAAAAAAAGGCCAGAAATGATTTAATAAAACAAGTAAATAAGAGACATAATGTTATTTTCATAAAGATGAAATAAACCCTGAGACATAGCCTAAGATGTAAAAACTATGCAGAAAATATAAAAAGATGAAAATGGCACAAAAATAGACCTTGAGGCACAGTGTTAACTCATGAAATCATATTTTTGTTTGTGCGCGTAAACATTAGAATTGTTTGTTTTGTGTGTCTGCATCTCATTGTCTCACAAACATTACCTGTCAGCATCAGAAGCACCTGTTGATGTTACCCCCCCAACAGTGACTGACACTCCTAGTTTCCAACAGATGCCTTTAGTTCAGCATTGTTGACAGACGAGTCAGTGGAGAAGTCAGTAAATGTTATGTGATGTTGCCTATTTTTAGAAACCCGGGTCCTGAGGAGATATAAAATGTTGTTTTTGGGTTGCAAAAAAAAAAAAAAAAAAAGTTTGCAGATCACTACACTAAGTCCAGTTTCAACCAAAGATTTGCAGAAATGCGAGCTTGCCTGTCTCAGCTTGACTTAAACTAGTTGATGCCATCGCCTGCCACCGTGCTCATCAAATCTGCAATGACGGGTTATGCAGCGTAAGCTCCTCTCAGTATCTATGGGCTATAGCTCACCTGATGTCAAGAAACATGGCATTATGTCAGCCATTCCCCTGGTGGATTCCTGTCCCCTGGGTTAGTACTTTTACTACATTATTACATTATGACATATGACATTATGGCATACCGCATGCCCTTCAATGACAGAACTGCGCATAGACATAGTATGTAATAGACATACACAGAAAATGAACACAGATGCGCGTTTTCAATCATATCATCTTTTGTTTTTGCTGGTTCATCAATATTATAGCAAGTAAGTCACTATCACCAAACTCACTCATGCTTTAAGACACTGCAAATTCTAGCCAGCTCCACCAAAGACTAAAGGGTGAGCAAAAATACACAATCTCATCTCAATGGTGGATTTGCCTAAACTGAATATTAAATGGACTAATTATTAAATATCTTTGAGTTGCCGTGGAACACAGTGAGTGAATCACACAAAGCTGTCAAACGCAGGCCTATAGGTACCTCAACTGTGTTCGTTTTTTTCTCATTTTAGCTCATAAAGACCCAAACAACCACTGGCAACCAAAATCATCCACCACTATAAAATGTTTAGTAACTTCTGGGCCATTAAACCAATCAATACATGCAAATAATTGGTGTAAAGTACAGTTTTTCATCTTTTTATGGTCATCAGATATGACCCATTTGGACGTTCTGAGGCTCCGTAGTGAATGTGGAAACACCCTCATCTTCTCAAACATTGATTCACCAGTAAAACCCATGGAGCTGGATCAATGACAGTGGATGGAGACACCAAGTTTGTGTTCTGTTAGTGATAAATTTTGTTGAAAAAGTCGTGTTTTCTTCATTTTTCTCTGTTTCTCATATCATAACCCTCAACTTTAATCTGAGCTTTTATGAACATTGACATGATCAGTGAATTAAATATAGAAAAATACCTGATTTTAAATCACTCAAGAAAGGTTAAATAGACAGGAAAACATTACTTGGGAACTGTCACAAAAGTAGCACAGGGTCTTTATGGGTTAAATTATTTGAAATGCAATGGAATCCAATGCCACAACTAAGGCCAGCTTTATTAAAGCCAACTCTTTGCTTTAGTTTCAAAAGTGTTCACATTAGTGAAGTTAAATTGTATTAATTTTATTAGTGTATGATAATAAAATAAATAAATGGCACAGTTTTATGTGATTGGAAGCAGTTATAATGTTAATTTTGCTTCACTTCACCCCCTTGAACCCCCACCGGAGCTCCACCATTCTCCTGCACCACCCCCTTCCAATTTTTCTGGATCCATCACTGCATCTAGTTCTATTTGTGTAAAGTCGTAGGTTTTCTCAACTTTGTACGTTCCTACACTGCAGATATTTCCCTGTTTTCGGCTTCTTTCACCATGAATCTTTGGCCAGAACTGAGCCATAAACACAAAAGTGAAACAAGAAAAGCACTCAGAGAGCGCAGACCTCTGCCAAGACAGATATGCCCTCTTCCCCCACCGATCACCACCAAATTTAATCATTTCTTCCCTGTGCCAGTATCAACATTTCCTGAAAATTTCCTGAAAATCCATCCATAACTTTTTGAGTTATCTTGCTTACAAACAAACAAACAAACACACAAACATGCATGCACGCACACAAACACACAAAGCAAAGTGATCACAATATCTCCTGGCAGAGGTAATGACAGCAACAGAGACAAACTTCATCTGTACTTTGTTCCAATAATTGTAATATTTTTAAAGATGCCAGTCAACTATGACACTAGAAACAAAAATAAAAAATTTCATACTTAAACGAAAGCTGTCGCAGGCTCGAACATGCAATGAATGAAGGGCAAAAACTGTGGGAGATGACGTGTACCAAAAACATGTCACCAAATATTCATAATGCAATGTATCAAACCTTCATTATACTTTACCCAAGGACAGACAGTTCAATGTGATTCATTACACAAATGACAGCATGTTCACACACACAGTCAGTGAACGAACAAATCCTGTTTAGCGATGATGATAACGACTTCGCCAATTCATTATGACACTCATAAAGGTTTTTCTTTTTTAATTACAGCATCATGCTGATGGCTCTACGACATTTAAAAAGCCTCTAATTATTCTGCACAATGGAGGGACCATTAGAGGGGCTAAATCAAAAGTCATTTTAACATTTTAACATGGCCTTGCGGTACCATTTACAGTTTGGCTTCCAACAAGATAACAGACAATGACAGCAAGGCAGGGAAATTTTCAATAAGTCCATCAGTTGGCTGCATGTCCTCAAAAATAAACCCAAGTTAGAATCAAAAGTCTACAAAGCATTAGTAAAATGAATAATAAAAAATTGTTGGTAATTTAAGAAAGTGTTGCAACACACAATAGAGATGGTAGAACCTGAATCTGAATACAGTGTAGATGCTTTTAGTGGAATGGTGCTGGTGCACAATAAACCTGATAAGCAAAGACATTATTTTAGCTTTCTGAGAATTAAAAAACAACACATTTCCACATGGCATCAACTAATTATATGTGAAAATTAAGTTGAAATACATTTTTCATGTCTTTTAGTTACAACTCTAGAGACTAGCATAATCAGAGGGTGAATTTATGACCACTTTAGTTGATATTGTTCGGCTTAGTGATAGATTTAAAGAAAAAGAAAAGAACATTGGCCAACTTTAGGCACATTCAACTGTGTATGGATACAAAAAAAGTGCGGCTTAAATGTTTAAATGACCAAAAAGCTCTTTAACCCTGGCTGATGTAGTGAATAGAATCTCACTTCATAAAGAACTATCAGTTTGCAGAGAGCATAAAGACTGGAATGTGTTTCAATGGAAGAAGGTCATATGTGGTCTGATGAGTCCAGACTGACCCTTTTCCAGAATGATGGTCCATCAGGGTGAGAAGAAAGACAGATTAACCCATCATGCCTAGTAGGCCGGTACGATTAATTGTTAATAAATCGCGATCTCGATTCACACATGTACGCGATCTCATTTCTAAACACGGACGACTCTTAAGCATTTTATTTCACGGGCTGCATTACAAACAAATGCTCACAAATACAGAACCAACGCCGCTTTCTCCCTCAACCAATGGTAAACCGACTTTACAACATGTGAGCCTGCTGCTGGCGGCTGCAGTTGAGTGAAGAAATTACAGCGGCGTAACATCTGCGATAAAGAGAGTGAAATAGATGAAAACCCCAGTGGTAGTGGTGAGTCACCCACCTGAACTGGTGCCCAATTAAGGTTCATATTCGGTGGTGTTAACCTCATGTCGGTCTTGTTTTCTGTCATCCAGATCCAAGTGTCTTTTCCCTTTCACTTCTCTGACTTCTGCCCTGTTCTTCTCCATTTCTTTTCTTTGCCGGTGAGGATAACTCGGCCTTTAACCAAGAATGAAAAGTCTCGCCCGCTCCAAAAATTTTATATTAAAAAAATTCCATTGTGCCAGTTGGGAAGTTTCTTTGAGCTGCAAACTTTCACAAATCGGCTGACGTCGCTTAGCAACCGGGACCATAAGTGACCGAACTACTTGGGTAGTGATATGAAACACGCAAATCAGAGGTAAAAGAACCCATTTTCCTTGACAGCGGTGCAATAAACATTTTGTGAAAAAAATCGTGCCAGAGAATCGTGATCTCACTTCTAAGCAAAAAAAATTGTGATTCACATTTTTGCCAGAATCGTGCAGCCCTAACGCCGAATGCCTACATTTCAAGCCTGTGGGGACAGTGTTATGATCTGAGGTTGATTCACTTGGTCAGCTCTAGGTTGTTACGGCCCCTGGGGTCCTCGTGGGGGTGCTATGTATTATTCCACCTTGTTTTTTTTTAACAGGCACCTGATGGGGAAATCAGGAACACCTGTGGCGCCCAGAGTTCCTGTCCTCAAATAGTCTGCCTGTAGCTCTCACACACTCTTCTCTGCTTGCTGCCCTCACACATCCTTGGTTTTCAGCCCTTGGTTTGGTTATGTTGCTTTAATGTTTTGTTCTGTTCTGCACTTTTCAACACTCACATCAACACGTTCACCCATGCACACCTACACTACTGACATTACTGATGACTCATTTACATTCTGTAATATGCTTTGGCTTATCTTTTCCTAATTTGGTGTAATTTGGTTTCATTTGGCTTAATTTGGCTTAATTTGATTTAATAAAGCATGCTTGTGTTAAACTTCATTCATAGTGTGTCCCCCTTCTTTGTTGTGGCCTCTGAGCCAGGTCATAACAAGGTTTGACAACAATGTGTCCATGAAATAAAGTCAGCTGAACCTGAATGTACTGAACGAACAGGTCTGAACGTCTGTGAATTTTTTTTTCACTGATGACACAGACATATTCCAAGGTGACAACACCAGGATTCACCAGGCTCGAATTGTGAGAGATTGGTTCTGGGAGCATGAGACAATATTTTCACACATGGACTTGACACCAAAGAGTCCAGACCTGAATCCCATTGAGAATCGTTGGGATGTGACGAAGAAGACTTGACACAATGGCCAACACTCCCACCATCAATAAAAGATCTGGGAGAAAAATTAATGCAACTATGGACGACAATGAATGCTGTGACATTGCAGAAGCTGACTGCAATGATTCTGCAGGAGTACAGTGTGTATTGTAGCATAATTACAGCTAAAGGTGGTCCAACAAAAAAGCAGTGTTTTGTGCAATGACTGTGAAAACTTAGAGACATAATAATATAGATGTTCTACGTCTCCTCCTGATGTGGAAAACACACCCCTAATGTTATTAGACCTTCTCATGTATTTCCTGCAGATCTTGATTTATTGCTGGGTAGATTCAATCACACCTGTTTATATTATTGTTAGAGAAATATAATATTAGACTCCTCTCTGTAGATACCAGGTGTCCAGAGCACGAGTCATGGATGGGTCGTGATGACGTATCCCATGAGAAAACACCCAGGGTATGTCTACCATTTCTTCTCCATCTATGTGTTTTCTGTCTCGTGGTGCCAGTTCGGGGCCAGAGTGGTCTGTTGCCTTTGGGGAGATCAGTCCATAGTGTAGGTGGGAGAAGAGTACAAATGCGGTCACTGAACCCATGCATCACCGTGTTTTGGATACCTAAGCCAATGGTGAACTTGATCAACGTCATTATGTTTGGACACTTGGACCAACGGTTGTATTATCCATATTCTTTCATAAGAACTTAGACTTCCTGGTGTTAGTCAGCCAACTGCTGCATCTTGTTGTATGTACTTGACTCCTTACCGCAAGTAAAGTCTTCTGATTCCAGAGTCAAGTGACTCTATCTTGATTCTTAAGATGGTATCTCCGAATTTCTCTATTAATTATATGCAGCTATCAATATTTGCTCAAAATATTCTATTGTAACGTGGAGAGATTTTTCATGGAAATACCTTGTCAGATTTGTCATAACCCCAAAACAAAAATCCAGACAGCCCAACGCACAATCCAAGTGCTGGAGAGATTGTGGTAACAACATGGAAGACCTCACACACATATTCTGGACCTGTCCTGCCATCAAACCCTTCGGGGAGGAGGTCCACAATATAGCCAAAAAAGTTTTGGGCAATGACTTTGCATTCTCCTTCCTGACTTTTTACCTCGGGAATATAGATTTAAAACTCCCCAAAAGGGACAGATACCTCTTGAAAATGTTTAAGATGGAGAGCAAAAAGGCCATAACAAGTGATGGCTCTGTAAAGAACCACCCACTGTTAACCAGTGGATAGACATGGTGCTAAACATCCAATGTATGGAACAGATGACTTACAACTTAAGACTGCAGAGGGACAGATGTAAGGCACTCTGCGAAAAAGGGGAAACATACCTCACACAAAGAGGTGAAAGCTTAGCTTAGACTTAAAGCTCTTTGACCTATGTAATAGACTATATGTACTACTGCAGTTATAGACGACACACCTGATCCCCTGAGACTATTGTTGTTACTATAGTTACTTTTATCGCTCTGTAAGCTTCAGTTATGTGGCATGTGACTGTTTTGTAATTGATTTTTACTTACTTATTTAGAAACATTTTCCACCATGCTTTTTTTTCCTCTTTAGGTATGTGTATGCATATATGTCTATGGATGTACATATGTGTGTATGTAAGTATGTATATATATATGTGTATGTATGTATGTATATCGGCTAAAATTTGCTTAGAAGTCTTATTCATGTCTTTGTGCATAATAAATCAATATAAGTGAATCCCCAAAGGAACTTTGTGTTGGTAAATGCAAGTTATGCAAATTTACAGGATTTCAGTTCAGTTCAACATGTTGATGCTCATATGAACTATGTTTTCAGGTCAAAAATGTTCAATTTCATCACAATTAATGCTATATTTTCATGTCACAAATGGCCAAGTTATATTTGAACTGAATTTACCTGAAAAACAAACATTCTATTCTTTTAGATTCCCCAGTTTTTCTTACAAGATTATATACTACATATCACATGTTTTATTTTTACAGGTTGCAATATGGAGTATGGTGCTGATCCATCCTGCTTATGTTACACCAATACATACATTAAGAATGTCACACGTCACTTTTTAAATCAACAGTTTTCTAATAATAAGCATTTTTATAAGGAAATAACAATTCCATATTGTTATTTACTCTTTAGTATGACGATACACTATACAATAAATAATTATGATCCTAGTTTTTGCACAGGGATCATTTGTAGAAACAGTGACATGGCTGCTGAGCATCAGTATGATGGGATCTGTAACAACCATGTCACATCCGTCCACTGCCACATTTTGTGTTTTTGTTCAGCTGTTATTGTTTTAGATCCACAATACTAACATTTATGAATAAGAGGAGAATTAGCAATAGTAAGTCTATAAGTTTATTATTAATGAAGTACTGGTACTGACCAGATCATCATGGGTAATGTCACGTCCGTCCACCAGCAAAAGTTTTCACATACATGTGCTATTCAAAATCCAATATTTCTTAAAATATAGCTTCCACTGTCAAATAATATCAGTAGTCTGTGCACAAATGTATTAGCATTATTTCAACACAGTTCTATGTATTTCTTACAACTTTTTTTTTTGACAAAAATGGCCACTCATTTGACCCCCCCAAGTAAATTTTAGCCGATATGTAAGTGCATGTGTGTATATGTGAATATACTTTTTTTCTCCTTTTTTAAAATTTTATTTTTATTTTTTTTTACACATCTGTCTTTGTGCCTGTTTGTCCACTGGTCTGTTTAATCTGGTGTATTTACATGTGAAACAGAGCTGTTTTGTATATTATGTTTGGAAAAAACTGTGGGGAAAAAAAGTATAAAACAACTAGAAAAGCACTTGGAGAGCACAGACCTCCACCAAGGCAGATCAGTTCCCCCCCCCCCCCCCCCCCAATCACCATCAAAATTTAATCATTTGTTCCTTGTGTCAGTATCAACATGTCCTGAAAATTTCATCTAAATCCGTCCATAACTTTTTGAGTTATCTTGCTAACAGACAAACAAATAGAGAAACATAGCCTGATGAAAACATAACTTCTGCCGTTCCTTGGCAGAGGTAAAAATGTCATCGTGTGGCATTTAATAAAGTCAAAAGTATCTAGGTTAAATTTATACTGATAGATTTGCTGATTGGTAAATAGAAAAAATACAAAACAAAGTAATTACTAAGTAAATAAAGGATAGATTTTCCATCTGAATGGCCAAATAACCCCTAAAAGTACATCAGAAACCCTGACTTCTTCAAATACACGTAAATGCTAAACAAAACAAGATATTAGCAACCGGCAGCTGTGTTTAGGGACAGAAGTGAGTCATGGAAAATGAAATAACTAACCCCATCAGACACACAAAGGCGTGAGAGCGGCACATTTGATCCTCACCTCATGTAAAGCCACTCTCTGAAATGCAAAACAGAAAATATCAACATGAATGAACTAAAATTAACATGTGAACATAGGCTTCAGGGCCTTATTCTATGAAATAGCTAAATGTACCTTTGTATGAAGCCTTAAGCAATTAAACGAGGCAGTGCTGCTGGCAGCCCGCGCCAAATGCACAAGGTTAATGGTCACAGCACTGTATGGCTGATTCCGGTGGCATTGTGATAAAAATGTGCCAGCTGCTTTATATGTAGACAGCTGTTAGAGCAAGAAACATGGACTTCAGCTGTGTTAACAAGTAAGGCTTAATTTCAGTAATTGCACTTCAAACTGTACAGCGATGAAAGTGGAATAATAATGCGCATAACGTGGTGTAAACTTATGCATAGTGCCTCCACAGAGCTCCTGAGAATGAGTTTGTTCAGAAGTATTGCTCATGTGTCAATTTTGGTTCAGTGAAAGGTGCAATCCAATAACATTTCTTGTCCTCTAAAAATAACTTCTCTTCTGTAGCATCTTTTTTCTGTCAGGTTGAATTGGAAATGGCTTAATAGACAACTCCAACCATGTAAACTCATACTCATTCTCAGGACTGAAACGTTAAATAATACCACGCTGAATTGCACATTAGCTTGTGCAAAAACAATTTAAAAATCATGACATGTTTACGACACATCTCTATCAGTCCAGCAGATGGACTTGTCAGCGATAACAAATTTCCTATAATTATTTTCTGAGATGACACTTTTACAAGAGCAATAAATTCCTAAAAAGAAAAGTCTGTGCAATTAGAAACTGGAAGACAGAGGAGATGACAGCTTAAGGAAAAGGGTTTTAAATGAAACACAATAAACCAAAACCAACCCGAGAAAGAGAACATTTAATTAGATCTCCCATCGAACACACACACCCATTAGTTAGATTATATTGCGTTGGGAGGCTAACAAATCAATGTCCGTAATAAAGCGCTATTTTATCATTTTATCTCACTTCTCCGTCGATTATCATATTACATCAACTTATTCTCCCAGAGATGTCATGCTGTACTTTATGCAGTGTATTCAGAGGACAGGGATATCACACATTCATGCATGAAATGAACACACATCCCACCTATACTTCAGAGAGCTGTTCGGCACATGAGGGAATATGTAAATGTACCTCGTGCGAGCAGATAAATCACAGAAGCAAAGTGACAAAATGGATGAAAAAGGAGGATTTGGGAAAATGACAGGCAGTGAAGAGAGGAGCTTCGGTGAGATCTACCACGAGTCGGTCTCCACTGATTGCTCTTCACAAGATATGGTAGAAGGAAAGCAATCAGTGAGAAAAGGCCGGTGTCAGAGGACTGCAAACGATTTCGTACACTCAGACAATACATAGAAAAATGCCCAGGGACCAAATGAATGCACTTCAAACAATGCAAGAAATAAGACGAAGAAATGCAACTCAACTTAAGCCACCAGGGGCTCTCAAACAATGTGTCATATCCTTAAAAAAAGAGTGTAACTTTGATGTTTGCAGGCGACTGCTCTGTTAATATACTGTTCTTCTAGTGGCTGATATTATTGGAGTAGACAGATAAAGGGTCTGCGGGGATTATGACAGGTAGACAAGTGTTGTTTAACAAGGCAATCTGCAGGCCAAATGGTTCAATGTTCCTTGACCGCATTGAATCTTTATCCCTCGGCGACAAAAGGCTTTGAACTCTCTAACACACACACACTCACCAAAAAAAAACATGGATTTATCCCCTCGTACGAGGCCATTAAGTGTCTGAACTGGCTGTGGCCGGAAGCCTGGATCAAGGACTTTTTTCCCCTCTAAACCATTAAAAGAACTGTGCTAGGACTGTTACAAGTGAAACATCTATTTACGCTCATAGGATACTTTTCAACAAGGCACTTTCTAAGCACTGCAGAGGTCAACTTGATGCCAAACTGAAAGCTCATAATGGCATCAATACAGGTGCACACAAGGTGGAAGAAAACTCACATTTTTCTGTCAGTGGTGGTTGGTTAGGTTTTCAAGAGAAAGGTATGAGTGCAAGGTAAAGGGTTGATAGTGATATCTTCTTTGTTCCCACCACAAAGGCTGGCAGCAGCTTAACATCACTATCAGATGTTGAGATAAGCACCAGTTTTGTACCTTCATCGATTCTTTTTTCCGGTTAGGTAAAAATGGCTCATCTGTTTGTTCATTATCTTTCGTATCACGCTCTGGTAGCTCGGTCCACTGAATCATTACATTAGCCAGTATAGTTTGAAGGCATAGACTGTATGTAAGAAGTAACATCGCCCATTGGTTTTTGAGTAGCTGTTTTGAGCTTGTGTTTTGGTTCCTGGAAACCTGAAATGACTGTATTTTGGCAAGTGGGCGGAGCCAGGGGAGTACAATGGGGTCATGGGTAAGCTGATGTTAAACACTAGCTTATTGTGAAGAGAGGTGATCGACATGCACATCAAGTAAATGAAAGGTTTGCAGGATCCCAAAAAATGAAACAAGAAGCTTCCATGAAATAAAACAGATTTAACATCTTGACAACTCAGATTTCTATAGGTTTTTACAAATCCATCATTATTTGGACAAGATGAACAAAGTAGACCTAGACAGACCACTTAGTGGAATAATGACAATTTTACTGAAATCCTATAAATCATACCCAAACAACAAGCTAATATCAAGACTGTACACCGAATTACAAAACATTAGGGCCGAAAATACGGTTTATATCAAAGAAAAGTGGGAAAAGGAGGGCAATTTTGAACTGACTATGGAAGAATGGACTAAAATACAAGAAAATATATGGAAAAGTACATCTTCACTTAGTTGGAGAGAATTTCCATGGAAAAGTGTGATTCGCTTTTTTAGAACACCTGCACAAAAAGGTTTAAATGTAGATACATCATGCTGGAGACAGTGTGGGGTGAAAAAAGCTCATCACCATCATATTTTTTGGAGCTGTCCTAAATTATCTCCCTTTTGGGAAAAAATCGGGAATAGTATTGACAAAGTCATGAAAATAAAAACGCCTTTAAATTTTGAGAATATGTTCTTAGGTAAACGACCAGGTGGTATAAAAGGATTTTGTAAAACATATCTGTGGAATATCTTGTTGATTGCCAGCAAAAAAGTGATCACTAGGAAATGGTTGACAGACAAGACATCCTCGCTGGATGAATGGAAGGACCTTGTTAAAGAAATCGCTCAGATGGAAGAACTCACCTTTACACTAAGACTGGACCATGACAAATTCAAGGAATGCTGGAGACCGTGGATAGACTTTATAAATACTTAAAAAAAAAAAAAAAAAAAAAAAAAAACATACTTGACACCCATTGTTCAATTGCTACTCAGTTGTTCTCTTTGTTTGTTTTTTTTTTGTTCATTTGTTTTTTTGTCTTGTTTTATAAAAAAACAAAACTATCGGTGTATAAAATATGTAAATCTTGCATTGTAAACCAAATAAAAACTTGAATTAAAAAAAAAAAAAAATGAAACAAGGTCCGCACAACCCGTGAGCTCCCAAAGAATTTATTCCCAAACAAACATCACTCGTGGTGAATAAATTCTTTGGGAGCTCACGGGTCGTGCGGACCTTGTTTGATTTTTTTCAAACACTAGCTTATTGGCATAGTTAAATGGTAAACCCAGGGGCACCGCTACCAATTGTGGGCCCTTTCATAAAATTCAGTATCTTGTCGATCTGTCAGAGCGGGGTTAGCTTGAAACTGAAACAAAACTGAAACTTAACATGCTTTCAACTCATCATTCCCGACTTCTATGCCTCTCTTATACGAAATTTTCACAACTCCTAGCATGTATCTACTGGACCCCCTCCTCTGCTCTGTAGGCCACCCACAAGTGCTGGGTCCAATGAATTTGTCATGTTTATCCCCCCTTATCGGCGCCCCAGGGTAAACCTCACAAAACATTTGGGGTTTTCTCAGCATAACTTATTGACCACACTTATACAAACTGTCTGTCTGTACAAAAGATGAAAAAAGGGTGGAAAAAAGGACCATTAGGACATGTTTTAGAGGGTTTACATAAGTCTAAGGAGACCACAGTGACTCTGGAAAGAATATTGCCTCCATATTTACCTCCGCCAAGGAGGTTATGTTTTTGCCAGGGTTTGTTTGTTTGTCTGTTTGTCTGTCCGTTAGTGTGCAACATAACTCAAAAAGTTATGGACAGATTTGGATGAAATTTTCAGGGTTTGTTGAAAATGGGATAAGGAAGAAATGATTAAATTTTGGTGGTGATTGAGGGTGGGGGGGCCCACGGGGGGGGCCACTGATCAGCCTTGGCGGAGGTCTGCGCTCTCCGAGTGCTTCTAGTTTTAATAATTAACACTTATTATTGTTTCTTTTTTAAGAACATGGAGCAGATATGGACATACAGAAGGGAGACAAAAAATGAAATCCAGACAAACCTCACATAGTGGATTGCCATGTTTCTACAGTTTGCTCCAATGTTGTTAACAATAAGACTGTCCTTATCCTGTCATTGTATAAACAGACCACTTCTCCCACTTTTCTTGACATTGTTCTTCTTGAGTCCTTATCTCATATTTTCTCCATATTTTTAAAAAAATGTTCAGTGAAAGTCTACGGGAGGCAAGCGTTTTATAGAATCCATTGTATTAATTACACTTGAAGATACTTCTACAGTCAAACACTGGGTTTCATTTCAAGCTGTGGTCCTTGACTCCTGGTTTATGGTCTGCCACTACTGAGCAAAATCCATTGAAAATAGCGACAGACAAATGGCCATGCTTCTGTGGAGGGGAATAAAAGATTTTGTTTTTGGACATAGAGGTGTCTTTTTTGTGAGGTGAACTTTCTGCATTAGCTAAATATAGCTTTAGCTGGACATAAATGTCACTTCCTTCCGCTGAGATAGTCCTTCCATTGAAAATTACTCCATAGTTGCCTTTTTATTATTATGTAAATTCTAGCATTGTGTCTGAGGATGTTGTGTTTATACTGAACTAACAGCTTCAACCAGTGACATAGGTGTGAACTGAGTGTATTCGTGTAGGAAGGTGGGGGTGGATGGATGGGTCACCAAAATACTGTAACATTGGATGCTGCTGTATTTCTCTTTCAAAAGCCAAGTCAGCATTGTTTTCTAGTATTATAACATTTCATAACAATTACAATAATGGCCCCTGTAAACTTAACAAAGCAATTACACAAATCTGAAACACCATCTTTTCCCAAACCTTGTGTACACCAAGAACACTTTATTATGATGTATTTATTGTGATTTATTATAATAGTTTTTATTTTGTTTTCACAGTGTTTTTATTGTTTTTTAATTGTTTGCTTTTTATTGATGATTAATAGGGAGCTGCTAACACATATCTGAATTTCCTTCATGATTAATAAAATACTGTCTTACCTCATCTCTCATTTATCTGGAAACAAGCCAAGCTATTTTTCTATCCCCAGCCTAAACAAATGCTTTTACAATATTTGAATTTATTTTATTTCATTTCATTTATTTATTTCTTGTCATCTGGAGCAAATGTCCTGTCTGGCACTCATTCAGGAAAGGATGAAAAACTCTTGCTTTTGTCAAAAAAGTTAATTTTACTTGTTTAATTGATAGGGGAAAAAAATGAAATGCGTTTTGCTCAGAATTGTTTTTTGCTAAACCCACTGGTACGACTAAGCTTTTACACTTTTCATCCAGATCATCTCCTGTTTATTCCAAACTTATGGGGAAAAAAAAATCCTCACCTTTATTGTGCAGCTGAAGATTATTTTCCTTGCAGAGACTTATCGCACTCTGGAGTGCAGAAAATATAAATGCTTTCATGAACTGGCTGCAGGCTGAAATATTATTGTGTTGGAGCAGCTGCTTACACACAGCAGCAGAGCAGAAACATGAAATGCTAATGAAATTGCTAATTTTAGGAAAAAATACTGGTGTACTTTTATTTTCCTCAATACAAATAACATCTAAAGCCAAAAGAGGCTTTTTTTTCTTTCTTTCTTTTTTGTAAAAGGACCTTAAAGTATGAATATAATAATCTCACTGTGAGCGAGTGGGTGTACTCATAAATGCTAAGATTTTACTACCCATGTTAAGAATTTCACGCCTGTATGCTCAGAGCTGTGGGACACAGGCGTGTATACATGCATAAATATGTTCTTGCCTCCTTCCTATCGTTCACATCTCTCTGGCTGTTGTGGTGATGAATGACAGCTATGGCTATTAGCGAGTGCACTTGACACAGAGAGGTCACTCTGTAATGTAGACCCCAACGTGGCGTGGTTGCACCATCAGTCACGGTCTGTGGGCCAGATGGAAAGCAAGTGGGACACGATAGGGCCTCAAACAGATAAACGACTCCACCACACCATGGAGGCAGCCATTGTTCTGCTCTGGACCATTGCTTTCTTCCCTCCTTCAGTAGCTGGGTGGGGAGGAGGGGGGGGGGGGGGGGGCTATTAGCTGTGGGTGGCAATGAAAATAGACACATTGAGTGTGAGCACATGTACATATGAAGAAAAAAAAAGTGTGTACATGTGTGTGATGTGTGAGCAGAATGTATGTACACTGTAATTTCCATCTGACAAGCTGGAGAATAAGTCATCAAAATGAAGTGGAATGACTGGCAACTCATTCCCCACAGAGGCAGAGAGAAGAAGAAAAGAGGAGAGGAGAGGAGAGGAGAGGAGAGGAGAGGAGAGGAGAGGAGAGGAGAGGAGAGGAGAGGAGAGGAGAAGAGAAGAGAAGAGAAGAGAAGAGAAGAGAAGAGAAGAGAAGAGAAGAGAAGAGAAGAGAAGAGAAGAGAAGAGAAGAGAAGAGAAGAGAAGAGAAGAGAAGAGAAGAGAAGAGAAGAGAAGAGAAGCTATATGGATAAGAATGAGGGAGGAAAGGCAAAGTTAAAAAGAGAAGAGAGAAGAGAAGAAGTCAGATCGATGTTAAGCTCTAAGAGAAGATGTAACAGAGGGCAGAAAGAGGGGAAGAGTAAAGAGACAACAGACCAGTGACTACCTCTGAAAGGTCAGTGTCTCCCCTCTTCATTTGTCTTACTGATTGAACTTGCCAATTAGCCACAGAACGCTACACTCTGCAAAGTGGGTGGGAAACAACTTAATCAGGGGTGGAGAATAAAGACATGCCGGACAGAGAGAAATCCAAGCGCCTGGGTATTGTACAATAGTCTAGTCATTTATATCACATTACATTAAATTCATTTCATTTCAGTGATTTTGCAGTGCAATTTGTCTGATAATTATTCGTACTGAATAGTTCTGAAGTGAGATGCATTTCTCTGAAATTGGTCGACTATGAGGCAGGGAAAGGCAAATGAGAAATCAGGGAAAGAAATGATAAAGACAAATTTAAAATGAGTTAGACACCCAGGTTTTCCAACCGCTGACAGGACGATGGACAGGAGATCGATGATGAGAGGATATAGTCTGACGATGCAAATTGGCAATAGGAAGGAGGAAGGAAATGAAGAAGAGACACAACAGCAGAATCTAAAGCAGAGACACACCGAGCTCACAGTTTGACTGATGTGAATAATTGTTTCTGGACTCAGGCCACAGGCAGCTAATTTTTTGTACACACAGTCTATAAATGCACAAAAGTGTCCCGGTAAGTATAGTTGAGTTGTTCATTAAATGCTTTCAGACTCAGTTTTTCACCATTCTAAAAATTCAATTTCAATATACACGCATTTGTAACTTTACTAAGAATTTCTCCTGTGTAACCTAAATCAAATGCTTTGGATAGCCTGCAATAACCTAAAGAGTCTGGATGGGGCTCCTTGTGAAAACTCACTTCTTTCAATTCTGGCCACAAACCTTTAGTCCATTTAGGTCAGGCATGTCCAAAGTCCGGCCCAGGGGCCAATCACGGCCCGCGGTCAGATTTTATACGGCCCACAGCTTGGGTTTTATAATGTATTCTTTATGGCCCGCTTGGACTGTTGAACCGAGTACATGAATCATGAAAGTTTCAAAATGCAGTTTCTCCTTTCACCTCACGGTGGCAGCACCACTCTAACTCTATCTGGCTCTGTGACTTTGCCGTGAACCCTTTTCGCTAATTTCTAACCATGGCGCCTGTAAATAAAAAAAAGGAAAGTTGACAGTGAGGGCCGCCGCTTCCAGGAGAGTTGGGAATTTACAATTTTTTTTCACTGAAAATCGAGGTGATTGTGTTTGCCTAATTTGTCAAGAGTTTGTTGCCTTGTTTAAGGAATTCAATGTAAAGACACACTAGCAGACAAAACATGCTAACGCATACGACAAGCTAGCAGGGAGTGAGCGTTCTGAAAAAGTGAAGCAAATTCAAGCTGCTTTAAACTCACATCAGTGACTCTTCATGTGAACCTGGGAGTTCAATGAATTCACCACCAAGGCAGGCTACCAAGTTGCCAGGTTAGTTGCCTATAATTGCTGGTATTATGTACTTGTAGATATGATACAAATATTACTTTCTGAATGATTTTGTGAAAGACAAGAGTAAGAGTCATATGTTTTCATCTTAAACGTTAACAGACTTTACATTACTGAGTAATATATGAGTAATGATTACTCATATAAGTCATGTTTAAAATGAATGTGGGGTTAAGATTTTTATCAACTTTTTGGAAGTTTAAGATACTCCATACAGTTTGTTCTATGTTATCTGACTCCAGATGTGAAAGGAAGGCAGAAATGTTTTTTTTGTTTTTTTTTTTTTAATTTGTTCACACCTGAGTGGCGTAGATTTGGTTACATTGCCATTTAAAAAAATTATATTGTGACAATGAAAATAAAATTATTGTAGAACAGCACATTTATATGTAATTTTTACTGTTTAAAAAACGTCCGAAGGGACCACTGGCCCCTGGCAATCTCCACATTATCAGATCTGGCCCTCTTTAAAAAAAGTTTGGACACCCCTGATTTAGGTTTATTTTGTTGATCTTATAGCTGTTACCATTTGGAGTATGTTTATAGGAAAAGATCCAGTTGCATGCAAGCTTTAGCTTCTATAGATGATGCCAAAAAGACACTGGGTCTGAAGGAAGGCCCTCAAATCCAGCCACAGGTATCAACATAAAAGACGCCCAATAGTAAATGATCTAGTATAAAGTTTTATAAATTCATTGAAGCAATTAAAGCTAAAACTTAAAACTTCTGACCCTTTGACAATGTCATAAAATCTTTTTTTTTTTTTTTTCTAAAATGTTATTTTGCAATTTCATATTACATTAAAAAAAAGAGGTCACTAGACTAAATGAACAGACGAACTATGATATACTGAAAAGAAACGCTGAGTTGAAATGCATTTAACCAATAAGTTCTCTCAGGCTTTATAAGATTCTCATTTCCACCAACAAAGTACTCTTCAACTTTCAGTGAAAGTCTACTAAAGCAGTTTCAAGGCCAGAAGCTCTTGAAAACAATTCCACCACTTCAGTACTATTGCAAGTAGGCACTTGAATATTTTGTTATTTTTCCTGACTCTTGGGTGTGCATGTCTTGTTTTAAGCACAATTTATCAATAAGTAATTGAAAGTAAAGTGTCAACTTCAATAATAAAACATACCCGACAGCAAGGTTGAAAACAAACTCACACCATTTTGAGTAGTGGTAGGTAGGTTTACTGAAACTACCAGTCATGATGGCAGGAACATTAAAAGCAGCATGTAAAAATAAAGGGGTTATATCAGTGTGATTTACGATCTTCCACGACACAATTGAATCGCAAGTTTACTTGTTTCACTCGGACATTTAATGAGGGGACACAGTGGGTTACCGTGGCAACTGGAGCTATTACCCCACTTCCTCCTGTGTCAAAACGGGTGAAAACATGTATTATAGAAATAGTAATCATGTAAAATTGCATTCTTTCCTTTTCATGGCTGAATGTAACATTGCCTGTAGTGCATGTTCATTTATGGATGTGTTATTTACTGTTCAGCCATTTCCTGTGGACTGTTTTTGTGACTATGTGGCCGGATAACTTGACAGTAAAAACACATTTTTCATGTTTGATAAATTCAGAGACAGTGATGCTCATGAATAGCAGCTTAGAAATCGCACACAAAATGAAACTCATACAAATAGATTATCCAGTGTCTGAGTCAAAGTTTAGTGAAAACTCTGGTCTAATGCAAATCAAACAATAGACTGACTTTGACTTAGGGCTGCACGATATTGGAAAAAAAATGACATTGCAATTTTTTTAACCCTGCCATACATACTGCAATATGAAAAAATACTCAGGAGGATATAATAACTGTTAAATGGTCAAACAAATTAGTTGTGTTTCCTCTCCTTGTGGCAAGAGGTGCAAGGCACTGTCAACACAGAACATCTGTTTCAATATCATCCTTCTTGTAACCAAAATAATTCCAGATACCGTACTTTCCAGGCTATAAGGCGCACCGGAATATGAGCCGCACCTGACTATAAGCCGCGGCTGACTTTAAGTCGCACCTGACTATAAGCCGCAGGTGTCCACGTTGTGACATGAGATATTTACACAGAAAGATGGTAAACAGAAAGATTATTTAAATATTTATTTTCATACCTTAACTGCTTTTTTCCAAACAGTGCCTGTAACACGACAGTAAAACGGCAGGAACACAGCTTTTTAAAAAACCCAGAAAAGTCATTGATCTCTATCTTCATCTTCCTTCTGCTCATTAAACCACTGCAGTCGTCTTCTTCAGTGTTGGAGTTGAACAGCCTCAGCTCCGTCACACTCCTTCTCAGTCTCTCCTCCATTGTTGCTCAATGGCACTTCTGTGCTGCAGCTCTATTTAGTTTTTAGACAGACGGATCGATTGGTTTTAACTTCAAAGCTGCATCATATGCATTTCCTCGTGTGTTTTCCATGATGAGGGTTTGTGCATGACACGCAAAATGATTGTGAAAAGTTAAGATTAAAACTTCTCCTCTCCACATCACCTCTTCCACCTGTCTGTCTCACTTTTGCGCTTCCTGCTAGAGCGCCCCCTGGAGGCCGTTAGCCCGTATAAATCTATACTTGAGCTGCATCGCTGTATAAGCCGCGGGGTTCAAAACAAGAAAATAGTAGCGGCTTATAGTCCGGAAAGTACGGTAACTGACGCTGCTTTTCTTTTTGGCACCAAGTCTTCGTTTACAGTAACTTTCTCTTGTTTGTTGCTCATTTTTCAATATTGTTACCAGCAACTCACTCCAAACTAAGTAAGGACGATTGTGGTTGTTGGATCACTGCAGGGAAACATAAGTGGTAATGTGAAGGGAATCAAGAGGTTAAAAGTAGGGAAAACACCAGAGTCCTCCAACGGGTAACCTGCAAAAACATGCAGGGACGGATTGAAAAAAAAAAAAAAATTTCGCGAGTACGGACACGGGTAAAATTAAACAAAATGCAGGCGGGTAGCAGGCAAGGAAGTGTAAAAAATTAAAAACATATTAGAAAATTATTGATGGTGTGTGTTTTAGCCAAAAATAAAGCCATTAAAAGTGAGTTACTGCATAGGCAATGTGTTTAATCATGAATCGAGTCGGGACTTTTAACCTCTTGATTTCCTTCACAATATCACTGTTTCCCTGCTAATCCTCTTCCCAGAAATGCCGGTGTTAAGGACACCTGTTACACAAGAACGTACTTCCTGGTTGGATTGTGAAGTTCGGCCCTCATCTCGATGAATTGCGACCACCCATTTCTTCTTCTCAACTAAATCTGAAGGAAAACCATGAAAACTTAAATATCGTTGCCTTTGTTTATTCGATGTACACTGGGGCACACAGCAGTGACACTTTGATATAGCCTCAGTCACTGTTGACAAGTAGACCGGAAGAAACGATACACAAAATCAGTCATTTCAAACCATTTTCGGACCTTGCGTGAAAAACCCCTATTGATGTTCCCAAGAAAATATCAGCAATTGCTTTTACCACTGAAAAGAAATGCTAGTTAGGTAGTACTCACCAACACACACAAACAGACACTGCACTTGGCCTACTTCTCCACTCTGTTCAAGTACTCTGTTTTTTTTTTTGCACAGGAAAATGATTTTGACTCAACCCAATACTAAAAATGCTTCGTTTGGAGCTGTCTGGCCAATTTGTTCATTTTAAAAATTTCATTACTGGTACTTCCTCGCATAAAAGAGTCTTTTCCTCTGCTTTTAAAATGGGTGGATTTAGAAAAGCCATTTCCTTGTATTTTCATTTCAACATCATGCACATGCTTGAGAATGAGAGAATCACAGAGGTGACACTCAGCATTACCTTAGCCAAAGAGTGTGATCATGTTTTCATTTCCAGGTTCAAGAGAATAGACGGAGAACCTGTGCACAAAGCAACTAACCTGAATAAACCAGAGTAATAAAAATGAATTCATACATCAAAACGTTGTCATGTATTTTGCTTCGGTCTGTGAATCATCTTGTGTTGTGCCGAACTTGCTGAACTTTGAAGAAATGCGCACCATTCTAACTGAAGTGGAAGCAATTATAAATTCGACACCGCTCACATATGTGCACAACGACGTAAATGAGCCCCTGCCACTGACACCAGCGCACTTCTTGATGGGTCAGGGGCTCACTTGCATGCCTCCCAAGCCATTTCCAGCAGATAAACAACACCCAACAGTGAACAAAGAGGAAATGACAAGGAGATGGAGATACAGACAAAGACTCATGACCAGCTTTTGGAACAGCTGGAGGAAGGAGTATTTGTTAGACCTAAAGTCAGCTCATCATGTGGAGACAACACAACCTTCTCTGCTGAAAGTTGGACATGTCGTACTCATTGGAGAAGACAATGCTCCAAAGCAGTCGTGGAGACTTGGGAGAGCGGAAGAACTATTAACAGGCCGAGATGGTCTGGTTCGCTCGTGTGCAGTTCGCCCCGCCTCAGGGACTGTTTTGAAGAGACCAGTTCAGCTGTTATATCCTTTGGAGATATTGGATTAACTGAAGTTAAGGGGGGGGGGGGGGGGGGGTATGTTGTGAGTGACTTTATTTAAAGAAGCTAAAGTCAAAAGGCATTTGTGTTGATAGTTATTAATAAGTTTATAATTCATATGTAAATGCAGCTAATTGAATTCTGAGTCAAAGGTATGATTCATTTCATTTATGTTATTTATGTTAAAAGGAGATAAGAATAACAAACACTGAATGCTAAGATTGGCTTGTATTAAGAGAACTGCATTTCCCATGAGGCTTAAGAAATATATATCGCGGAAGTTAAGTGTGTTGTATGTCGCCGAGTTGCGGAAAAGTTGTATTTTTTATGAAGTTGCTACAGTACAGAAGAATGCGCCTTTGAAATCCAGAGTCTCTTCTCGTTTTTGGATAAAATAGTTTGGATAATTACAACATCTTGGGACCTGATGCTAAGTTTGGGAGTTAGTTCCAGGGTCACCACGAGGCTTACATTTTAGTGAAACGTCTGAGAATTACACCAATTATTGTCCACAAGTTATTACTCTGTACAATTACTAAAACTTTAGCAATCCTTATTTTTCGTATAGCATCATTGTCAGACAAGAATATTACTGACCTTGTGTTTATTACTTATTCCATAATGTAGGATGACATCAAACTGTAAATATACTGTACATGGATAAGATAAGATAAGACAAGATAAGATAAGATAAGATAAGATAAGATAAACAGCAAAAAAACATTTGCACATGACAATAATAAAATAATACACTTGTCCAATAGCAGTTTTAGCCTGCCATTGAAAAAACTTGATGTAAACGTTATGCATTGATGAGGTGGGCGATGTGTTCCAGGTGTTTATACTCTTGTAGCCAGATAAACACAAATGTACATCTTCAACTTCAATGCTGTTGCACCAATTTCCCCAGCAAATATAAAGTTAAACTGTTTGACTGACTTGTATCCACACAAATACCTGCAGAGCGGAGTCGGCAGCTCAGAATGCCCAAAAAATTTCAGGCACAGAGTTCCAGGGTAATGCCAAACTGCAGATGAGTTAAAAAGACCTTGAAGTCACTAAAATCAGCCTCTATCTGAGATATGAGGTGAGGGAATTTGGAAATATCAAGACAGTTTGGTGCACCTGCCAAAGCAACAGCAGAATACGTTTTTGCTGTACAATTCCTCTTTAACAACTTAACCCTGTTAACAAATGACTAAATTAACTTAAACACAAAAAGGGTTTTAATTTGGAAGGGTTATATGAAGAATTGTTTGTATGAACAGCATAACTTTACTAAGCTAACCAGATTTCCAAGGGTTATGTTTCAAAATTCTTGAGCTAGACACAAAACATCACACAGTGTTCAAGATATTTATTCAGGTTTCCTAAATATTAATTCATTTATGAGTTTAAATGCATGGTAACAGACTGAAACACACATAAAGATGCACTGTTTGCATTTAGCTTAAAAAAATGACTGTGACAATACGCTGTGATTTGGTACATTACACTGCACCTACACATCAGCATATTAACACAGTCAGTGGGTTTCCATCAACATCTGTTGAAATATTAATTACATCAGTAAAATAAATATCCATGTCCCTTTCCACTGACTACAGTAAATAATATTAACAGCTTCTTCTTCATCATCAATGTTTAGAACTTTGCCTGTTAGATAGTATTGAATGTAAAAACTGTATAATTCTAAATACTACTTGAGCTATTGATTTAGAGCAGACCTGGGCATTGTGCAGCCCATTAGTTGACCCTGACTGGCGCACATGAGGTCATTGGCAAATTAAAACTCAACGCAAATAGGCTATGTATCGTCGAAATAGATTCATTCATTCATTCATTTTCTGAACCCGCTTTATCCTCACTAGGGTCACAGGGGTCACTTGGAGCCTATCCCAGCTACATAGGGGCGAAGGCGGGGTACACCCTGGACAAGTCGCCAGTTCATCGCAGCGCTGAACATATAGAGACAAACAATCACTCTCACATTCACACCTATGGGCAATTTAGATTAACCAATTAACCTATCAGTGTATGTCTTTGGATGGTGGGAGGAAGCTGGAGTACCCGGAGAGAACCCACGCAGACACGGGGAGAACATGCAAACTCCACACAGAAAGGTCCCACCCCCCATCGACTGGTGTTGGAATCGAACCCAGGACCTTCTTGCTGTGAGGCACGAGTGCTAACCACTGCACCACCGTGTCGCCCCGAAATAGATTCAACCGGTACAAATACACTGGTTTTATTTTGAAGAATCTGCTAAATTAACGTCTTTTTGCACGTACTTTCTGTACTTAGCATAAGGTTTATCCACTGACTGGTTTGTTGGTCAGCTAACACCAAAAAAAGAAAGACTGATTCAGAATGCAAAGTTTTTAACAAGACATGGACTGTAAGTATTTCAT